>NC_049240.1:14863625-15192875 GCF_011100685.1 Canis lupus familiaris
TATTTATTGAACATATTGAATAATATACTAATATTAATTAGTATTAGTACACCAGATCACATCAACAAAATCAATAATGAAATTGATTAAAGTACAGATAGAATAAAATGCATCACATAGAACATTTTGTAGATGTAGGATGTGCTTTATATTTATGTATTTATTTAATATTTATAATTGATAATCAAAAAATAATTCCAATAAATACAACAAGGCAAAAACTACCAGGGTTCTATTTTTTCTTTTTTTAAAGATTTTATTTATTTGAGAAAGAGAAGAGCACAAGCAGGGGGAGCAGCAGAGAGAGAAGGAGAAGCAGGTTCTCCACTGATTTGGGAGCCCAATGTGGGGCTGTATCCCAGGACCCTGGGATCACGACCTGAGCCGAAGGCCGACTCAACTGACTGAGTCACCCAGGCACCCCTAGGGTTTTATTTTCTGATTAAGATATAATGAAAATCAATTAAACTGATTAATCCAACAATTAAAAGAATCATAAATAACAGATCAAAAAGAACTAATATATCTTTGTACAATCCCAAGATTCTAAGTGATTCCTTCTTTTTAACATTATTCTGCTTTTTCTATCATTCAGGAAAGTATATGGGGATTCAACTGAATTAGAGTGACTGCATTACAGACAGAGAATTGTTCAAAATCAAATTTCTTGCTACTTAGGCTATTAGTCTCAAAATAACCCTCTGCCCTCCTCAAATCTTGTGAACACTCTACTCATCCACTCATCTAGAGGCATCTTCCATGTTGTCATACTGATTGCTGTTGTTCCGAATCCCAAAGGATTATGTATCTCATCTTAATCTCTCTGAGATTTTTTTAAGATTATTTATTTATTTATTTATTTATTTATTTATTTATTTATTTATTTAGAAGGAGTAGTGTGTGAGCCATCAAGAGCATGGGGAAGGGCAGAGGGAGAAGGAGAGACTCAATCTCAGGCTGACCTGGTGCTGAGCCCAATGCCAGAGAATTTCTCAAGACCCTGAGGTCATGGCCAGAGCCAAAATCAAGAGTCAGATGCTTACCAAATGAGCAACCCAGGAGGCCCAAGATTTTGTTTGTTTTTTTAATCCATCTTTGCTTGTATAGCTAGTCTTGTTGGAAATTACTTTGATTGTTCCCAACTTTGTTGTTTTCACCGAATTCATGTAGCAGGGTGAATCAGGTGTCAAATAGATATTATTTTATTTTATTATTATTGAAATATTATTATTGAATTATATCTGCAAGAACAACTCACACATTTCATTTTTGATTACGATTAAGAATAAATGAATTTGTGACACATTTCTTTTTTTTTTTTTTTAATATGTTTGCTCTAACCATGGACTTTTTTCTCAGAAGAAAAATTCGCCATGCAAATTACTGAGGCAGGCTTAATTTCATCTTTAATATACAGATTGGACTACATTTAACTGCTAATGACATCTGTTTTGTCATTTCAAAATCTGTGTTTCTATAGGGTTTAGACTCAGACTCAGGATTTTTATCTTGTACAGAAATTACTATGTGCTTTTTTGAAGAAAATTATTCATAGGTTATCTGAAAGGAAGGCAATATATTTGTTTCATCATAGCATTGGAAACCTTGATTTGAAGAGAAAAAAAATCCTGTGTCCATCCTCCGGATAAGGCCTGTATCACTGCTGACAATCAACCAACCCCTGAGGTTTGATCAGCTTATACATCTTAACAAAACTTCAACTCCTGAGTCCTTCCTCAATAAACCAAGTGCATCTAGTTCTCCACCACCAGGCCCACAGTCCACTCTCCTCGAACACTGTTAAGGATAAATCTACTAATTTCTCTAATTCCTGATTCCACTAGTCAATGTCTAAAATGATAGCCTTTGACTATCAAAGGCATCAAAGGCTATCATTTTTTTTTGCCACATCAGTCACCCATAATGCTCTGTACCTCTTCTATCTTAACCCTTCATTCTTACTATGCTGGAGTTGGTCTAAGTCAGTGCTCTCCAATAGAAATATAATGTAAGCCACATACACAGTTAAAAGTTTTCTAGTAGCTGCATTTTAAAAAGTCTTTAAAAAGGTGAAATTAATGTTAATGATACTGTATTTAACCCAATAGATGCAAATATTACTATGTAATTTGTATTGACTGATTATATATTGTGTATTAGTTATATATTTAATAATATATAATCAGTATGAGAACAATTTACAAAATATTGTATATTCTTCATTATATACTAAGTCTTTGAAATCTGGCACATAATTTCCATTTAGGACATTTATTTCAAAGTAGCCAGAGTCCAATGTTCAGTAGCCAGGTGTAGCTAACAAATACCATATTGGGCAGTGTAGTCCACTAGGAAGGTAGCATTGATTCCTAATCCTTTCTTTATTTCCTGGATTTCAAATTTAGGGATAAATTTAACATTACCTAGAGACATCCTACACAAGACTTTGAACATAGGAGTGAGGCTGAGACCATCATTCCTTTAGAGTGGCAACTGGCAAGCCATGTTGGATGTGGTGAGTGTGATGGTGGGGCTCCACATTCTGCTTGGTCACTTCCTCCATGGGGATGAGGCAGTGCTGGCAGTAGACTGGGGGGAGCAGTGTCAGAAGCCACCCCTTCTTTCCTTCCACTTGCATTGGGCTCCTGCAAGATTCTCTGAATATCCGGTTGTCTTTTACCCTGTCCTTTCTTCCTTTAAATAACACCTATTTCAAGAACTAGGCCAGGAAACACCTTCTTGGGAAGCATTCCCTTGACTGTATTTACTTTCCTACCAACATATACTTCTTTACTAAGTACTTATCACACTTTTTATAATGCCTTCTTAACTCATCTGTCTTAATGAAGGCAGGGATAGCCTCTTTACTATTGCTATTTTTAAAAAAGATTTATCTATTTCAGAGAAAGAGAGAGAGCATGCAAAAGTGGGAGGGGTAGGGAGAGGAAGAGACAATCCTAAGCAGACTCCACACTGAGTGCAGAGCCCCACTCAGAGTTTAATCTCAAGACCTTGAGATCAACACTTAAGCCAAAACCAAGAGTCAGATGCTTAATTGACTGTACCAGCCAGACACCCCACTATTGCTGTTTAATTATTGCTATTATTATTAATTAAATAATTTAGCATCTGACGCATGTTCTGAGCCTATGTTTATTAAATGGATGGCAGAAGGATGGAGAGAATAACAATGGGCAGAGTATTTAGAGCTAGGAATAGGATGATTCTGGGGCATGTGGCACAAAAAGAGTTCTTTGATTGTAGTTTTTGGTGGCATGGGCAGTTTCTGTGTAACTTAAGGGTCCTTTGTGGTCAGCATTGGGGAAAAATATACAAAAGTGTAAACAAAGGAGCATCAGGTGGTTCTAAATACTTGGAGAAATGCTTGGTGTTTAAATACGAACAACAGGGCAGCCCAGGTGGCTTAGCGGTTTAGTGCTCCCTTTAGCCCAGGGTGTGCTCCTGGAGACCTGGGTTCGAGTCCCATGTCCGGCTCCCTGCATGGAGCCTGCTTCTCCCTCTGCCTGTGTCCCTGCCTCTCTCTCTCTCTTTCTGTGTGTGTGTGTGTGTCTCTCATGAATAAATAAATAAATAAATAAATAAAATCTTTAAATAAATAAATAAATAAATAAATAAATAAATAAATAATAAATAAAACATTGCTCAGGGTTGAGCAATGCACAGAGTTGTTCTAGTAGGTGTCTAATGAGTACTCACTGACATTAACTAGGTAATGTTAGTAATGTAGATAAACAAACATGCGTTTGATCCTGACGTTTCTGCCTAAATATTTCATTACCTCTAACAACTATTTTGTCTTTTCTAACTTAACGATATTAATTTTGTACTTAACTGAGTCGCAGTAGAGATGAACTGACCAACCATTTGTTAAAAGAAACACGTTTTCCTGCCTTTTGATTATAGCCTCCAAGGAGGAACAAATCTCAAAAGGAAGATTCTTCTTTGTAATGAATGATAATATAACTATTGCTTCTAGTATCCAATCACTTGGAGACCACCCAGTTCTCTTTGTTTTGGACTCCTAAATTCATGCCTTAAAAAGGCTCTCTTTCAGTATACATTTATTTCATTCTGGAATGTCAATCAGATCTTTCATGACATGTTTTCGTATTTCTTTTGGTTGTTGTGTTTTGCACTTTAACTGTTGGCAAAGTGTCTGCAAGATTGATTTGCAATTTATTTACAGTTTCTGGAAACTTGACAAAAAAAATGAAACAATGATGGAATATGAGAAATGAGTTTAATTGAAACTTAGGAGATTTACTTAATAGTTAAGGACTTCTATTACGAGTTTTGACATTTAAGAGAGATTTTGTTGAAACTGTATCTTAATTTAGGATAAAGAGTTAAAAGATCATTCTGAGTTGTATATAAAAATCCTACAATCATATATTCTCTTTGCTCCAAGTCACTACTACTAGCTATTATAGTTGGGGTAAAATTCCAGGAGGGAAAATACTGGTAAGAAGAAGGGGTGAGGTGAAACCATGGAGAATCCAGATGGCACTAAATGTAGAGGCATAATGAGGATTTGTTGGGCTATCCGGACCCCCCCCTTCATATAAAATCCTTGGATTTCCTTTTTAATCTGCTTTTTGGCTATATCTCTTCTTTTCTTATTTTGTCTCAAGTATTGAACTCCTACTTTTCTTTCCATAGAAAATGCGAGTTATTTTCCTTTGAAGCCCCTCCCTGCCATTTCACTGTGGAATAGAATTCAGTTTCATTCTCACACTTTTGATTACAAAATTGGCACAGAGGCTTTTTGTAGATACTCTAATAATTTATCCTGAGAGCAACAGGAAGAGATAGATGCTAAAATTCTAAAGATTTTTAATAAAACTTCTCCCTATTACTCATTAGAATGTATTAATAAATAGAACTGAGCTCTGATAGTTTTCACATAATTATCACATCTTACTTATTAAGAATCTCAATATGTCTTCAGACTTCCTTTTGATTAGACTAGGGACCTGCCTTTATTGCTCCAATCTCCCTAACACTAGTTAAGACCTGTTTTTTTTTTTTTTTTTTTTTTAAAGAGCTAAAATTTTCCACAGGGGGCTTTATTGAACAACATGTCTGCGGAATGTTAGTATTATATGAACGAAGAATTCTCTGAGGATCTAAGTTGAGTCAATGCTCTAACATAGGTATTGAAAAGATTTTCAGAGATTTTGGTATGCTGATGTGTGAGGAAACGCTAAGATGAGAAAGAATATTGAGTATTTCCCCAGCCAGTTTAACTAAAGAAAGGTCTTGGTTTTTGCTTTTTTTTTTTTTTTTAATTTTCAACTGAGAGTATTGTTATACCACAAACGTACGTTTCTTTTTTTCTCAATAACTTGAAAAGGTACATTTCATATACACAAGAATAGTAAATGTAGCTTTTTTTCTTAAAAGACTTTATTTATTTATTCATGAGAGACACAGACAGAAAGATAGAGAGGCAGAGACACAGGCAGAGGGAGAAGAAGGCCCCATGCAGGGAGCCCCACGTGGGACTGGATCCCGCGTCTCCAGGATCACGCCCTGGGCTGAAGGTGGCGCTAAACCACTGAGCCATCCGGGCTACCCATAAATGTAACTTTTAGTTTCCAAAATACTCAGGCAATATCAACCTTCAATTCTGAAGTAATCTAGACAGTTTTTCAAGAGTCTATTGTGTTTACAGAGATAAGTCTGACCTTTCTTTTGGGGACAGAAGAACTAGTGAAGTCTTCTCATTACTCTATAATCCCTGCTATCGTGGGAAGGCATAAAGAAGTCAAATCAGGAATTGTCTCTCTAACACTTGCATCTTTCCCCTAGATATAGTACTTTCTACAGTGTCACTCTCATTTTGCTCTGTAAAGTAGTAGTCGCCTAGGTATCCTAGTAGGAATGAGTTTTAAATAAAATTAGTAACAGCATATCCACCTTAGGGATCCTGGGGGAGCAGAAGGTAGGAAGACTGCTGCTGTCAAGGCCTTTGAAAGTACTAGGATCACAAAGAAGCCACGACAAATAGAGTGGGCTATTCCCAGCATCAGAGTATATGTGAGAAAACTCCCCTCACTCCCTAAACTGAGGGCAAAACACATCTGTCATCTTTTAGTGCCTGCATGCCTTTCCACAATGGCCACCAGAAAAGAATGGTGTTTTCTTGTCTGCCTTTAAAATCTTCCAGGATCCTGTCTCATTGGCCAAGTCTACACAAACCTACAAGTGAGTCTGTAAAATATCTATGGGCTCTAATGGTCTCTAATCTAGGAGAGAGATTAGAAGAGATATAAAACCTGGAGATAAAACCTGAGTATCAATAAACATGTAGTATACCTGAATTATACGGGTAACAAGTAGAAATCTATAAGGAGACAGTTGTATGGAATAGTGAATGGCCTGTATATAGAGAAAGGAAAAAGAAATTACAAAGAAACAATGGTGTTCCTTATTCCACTGCTTGGTATAATCAGTTATCAGAAAGCATCAAATAAACCTATGGTTCTTAAAATACAGTCCCTGGCTCAGCAGCAGCAGCAGCATCACATGAGAATTTGTAGAAATGCAAAATCGTGGGCTGCCCTAGACAATCTGAATCAGAAACTCGGGATGGGGCCTAACAATCTGTGTTTTAACAAGCTCACCAGTTATTTCTGACACACACTAAATTTTGAGAACCGCTGGTATAAAGTTTCTGAAAAGAGTATTCCATGACTATTACTTTGACTCTAGGAAGGGTAAAGAATGCTTGAAGCTTTTTAAACTCTTACTAGAGGCTAAAATGACTGAGTTTCTGTCCAAGAATATCTGGGTAGGGCTGAGAAAGTCAAAGTAAACAAAACCAGCTGAATTTTGTATTTTACGTGGTACTAGTGTAAGAGTGGGAAGATCTGTGCTTGGATTGCTGCAAAATGAGTTGGCACTTAGAACACAAATATATTAAAAGGAATCAATGTAAATAATTCGAGTTTTTATACACTCACTGCGTAAAAACGGATGAGTGTGGGGCATGGATATGGTTCAAACCACCAGAATGGCCAGACCAATTCCATGGTAGTCTTGAAATTCATGCATCCTGAGCAACATTGCAGAGCCTTGGGTGGCTTCTGTTTTGTGTTTGATCCACTGTAAGCTTCCCTGCGTTAACCCTTCATCAACTCACGAGTAGCGTCTTGCACTGATGGAGCATGAGGATGTGAAGACAGGCTTTACAGCCATCCCAAGACTATTATAATCAAAGGAATGGTTTATTACTTCCCAAAGGGATCTCTTTCTTTCCCCACCCTTACTTTTAAAAATAACTAAAACAAAACAAAAAAAAGAAAGAAACAGTAATCAGCTAACAAAACTGAGTGAGTTTGAACTCTTCTGCTCAAATTAAAAACAGGTTTTCAAACTGTCTTTTTTAATTTAAATATTGCTTCTGTATAAGATTTTCCAAAGTCATCTAGCAGGTAGCTCAAGGGCAGAGTTACTCTAGCAGCCATGCTTCCCTGGGGATTGAAAGGAATGACTTCTGAAACCAGGCATTTCTTAGCAAATCACATAAAAACCTCACTGGAGACTTTTGCTGCCAGGAGACAGATTTTAAGCATCCAACGGATGAAACCTCTAAGACAATAAAGAGTGCCAGATGCACCAGATTTGGATTTTAAAACTGCTGATGTCCACATTTAACCTAAACATGCTTTATCCAATCTTGAAAAACTAATGTACTGCTACATTCTTGCTTGTGAGGTAATGTCGTTTTGGCGATATTTTCTTTCCTGTTAATACAAATCAGAAGGCGAGCTGTCTGTATAAAGCAAAGAAAAACAAAAATAAAAATAGAACATCCTGATTAATACTGGGAAGTGGTAAAGAAGGATATTTTTTTAGGGGGAGGACAGTTTAAAACGGAGGGAGAGAGAGAGATGCATATACTTGTCCCCTATTTTGAAGGAAAAAAGGTTGAGTTGCTCAATAATTATATTTGATTTTATGTCTAATAATTGTATAGTTGAGTGCCCTCTATAATAATCTATATATATAATCTATATATATAATCAGAGCCAAACTAAACAACGTAAGATATTGAATTTTTGTCATGGATCAGGGTTTTAAAAAGTAGCGGCTATTACATTGCTATACATATAGCAAAGTTTGGGGAGTGATAGAACAGTTCTGTATCTCGATTCTGGTATTGGCTACATTGCTATATGCATTTGTCAAAACTAGCAGAACTGTACTTGGAAATGGGTGAATTTTACTCTAGTAAATTAAACCTTGGTAAGAAAATTGCTCTCCATAGTTTAGACTGCTGAGAGATGCATCATTATTCACAACATCTCTGAAGTTACTGTTACTAAAGCATAGTCATTTAAAAAATTTTTAATTTGTTGAGTTAAATAGTACAAGAAGTATGTTTACAGTGTGGGTTAAGATCAAGAGCATCTATAAGAAAAAGATAAATTGATATAAAACAACACAAGTAGTTTAATTTAGCACGGAATACAAATGTTTTGATATAGCGTTTTTGAGTTTTATTCTTCATATTCCTCCAAAAGCTAGATTCATCTCCATTTTAAAAAAGGGTCAAATGAGATGACATTGGCAATCTTCATCATAAACATTTTACACATTATATAAATATTCCATGACATGAGCAACCAATTATTTTTCAGAAATATGTGCACAGACTTTCACATAGATGCTTAAATATGGGGGACTCTGCATTAACCGATGGTGTAAAATTATCTTATATCCGTTTCACTTTCACAATATGAAATTAATGATTTTGGATTTTTTATTTTTGCTTCCGTGTTTTGCTTTATTAAACATTTTAATAGGGTCTGTTTTTGAAACTGATTGTTAAAATGATTTTTAACATGGGTATTTTCAATCTCTTTAGACTTTGAATTCTATCTCCTCCTTTGCCTCCTCTCCCAGCCAAGCCATTTCAATCTTCTAATGGGTCCCTTATTTTTTTCTTGTTAAATCTTAACAATCTGTTACTAGCTCTAGGCTGGTCTGGCTCGCCATAGAAATATATGCTCTCTTTGAGTTTTAAGTGCTTAAGGGCTTTCTGGGTCAGATAAGGGCCATGGGTTAGCGCCAAAGGAACTGGAAATGTTCGTACCTAAAAGAAATCTGAAATGAGAGATTATTACGGAGAGAGTGATGAAGTGAGAAGCCAGGAAGTTTGTATGTAGCTTACTGTATTTGCTGTTTGACAAAATCATCCTTTGAAAATAAAAGCCCACTTTTCACTTAAAAGAAATGGATTGCATCATACCACCATTCTTTCATCTTACACATGTCCCAATGCATTGATTGGCCCAATTAATTAATTTTCTTTACCCAATATTGTAGACTTATAATCCATTTTTAACAAAGAAAAAAATATCTGTTGCTGTGATGCCCATCATTTCTTTAAATTACCAATTACCATTTTCTTTAAAAGTAGAATCTTCAAGAAACTTAAATTGTAATTACACTGGAAAGTTTTTCAGTGAATAGAATTATCTAGTATAAATCACCACAATAAGCTACCCTATTATTTGACAAAATGTAATATTCTTAATTTTCAATTCAACATCAAGCTTAACATATCCAAACTGGTACTAATAGGCGAGTTACATAATGTCACTGAGCATATAGTATAAAGTTTTAGGCACTTTCTAGTTTATTAACTTTTCAAGGCGTCTTGAAAAGAGGTGAGAAATTAGAATGGGTAGAATTGGAGCAGAAAATTCTGGAAAGATATTTGTATATACAAATTTACCTGGTAAAACTTCACATCTTACTATTTATGCAACTAACATAATGAAGCAAATCCATTGACTTTGGACATTTGACTTTATTTTTTCTCACTTCAGTTTTGTTTAGTTTTGTAATGACCACTCTACCCAGGGTAAGACTCCAATTGGACCTGGTGTAATTGACAAGAATTTAAGGTGTCTGATAAACTGTCAAGGAATAGGATGGATTAGGAATTGGGAAGAAAATGGTTACACCCATTAGGAAAAAGAAAATTAGGTAACCATCTGACTTCTTCACTAGTTGGAAATGGAAAAGGAGGGCAGATTTCTTCTATGTTATGGTCACGCTGCAAAAGCAGGGGAGACTCTCACCCAAAATTTGGTTCATGTTGATGAGGCCATGGGCATACATAACCAGCAAAGTATGAACAGATTTATTTCCTACGTGATTGAGGTTTAGGTGTGAGCATGAAGAGAGGGGCCTGGCTTGGGTTTTAATTGCAGTGCAGTTTAGGGGTGGGGCTAGAGTAATAGTGCCCATTCTGGGTGGGGACTTGAATCAGGTGCTAAAGGAGGGAGAAGCCAGGCTTTCTTATCAGCTTGCCAGATGTAGGACATGAGGGGAAGAAGGAGTGTAAAGACTTCAAAGCTGTGCTTATTAGCAGTCAAACATCAAAAAAAAAAAAAAAAAAAAAAAAAGGATCCAGACTCCTCATTATAATCTGAACTGCAAATTTCTGCAATTCTCAAAAGTCCCATCTATTCTCTTGAGAAGAAAGTCCAGGGTTTTGTTTTGTTTTGTTTTGTTTTGTTTTGTTTTGTTTTCCTACATCCCATGACAAATTTCCTCAGGATTTTGGAGTTACCTTAAAAACTAAAGTCCAGGGGTGCTTGGCTGGCTCAATAGGTTAAGTGTCTGCCTTTGGCTCAGGTCATGATCTCGAGGTTCTGGGATCAAGCACCACATCAGGCTTCTCGCTCAACAGGAAGTCTGCCTCTCCCTCTGTCTCCTCCCCACTCCTTTTTCCCCCCACCACTGGTGCCCTCTGCTCTCTCTCTCAAATAAATAAATAAAATCTTTAAAAAAACAACAAAACTGAAGTCCATTGTCTTATTTATCTGTAGGAGGGAGAAAACTCCCATGTTCTTTTTGATGCTTATATAGACAACTGCTGGTTTCCAGAACAGCCTCGTCTAATGAACTCCATTTTAGGCATTGTCTCATTGCTTAAGAGGAGGCCTGGAACAGTATTGAAACCCAGGATTTCCACCTGCAAGAACAGTCCTCCAGAACCCTCCCTGGTTTTCAATGACTCTACAGTCATTTATGTGGTGTCAGCTGATTTGTGCAGGCCTGGGTTGTAGTTCTCAGGGCAGAATATTAGAATCTTTCTGGAGAAGGGAGCTCCTCAAAATCTCACTCATTTCTGTGGGTTGAGGAGACAGCGATAATTCCATCAGTGGTAGAGAATGCCGGGGCCATTTAAAGTAGTCTATGGCAATAACTTCATGATATCCTTCCAAATAACCAACACAGAGAAAAGCCATTTATTTCAGGGCAGATGCCCACCCTGGCCCTCATTGCATCAGAAGCCTAACAGTTACATAAAAGCCCATGGTTAGATTTCTCAATGTCTAAGTACTTTAGTTTTTTTTTTTTTTTAAGAATTTATTTATTTATTTGAGAGATAGAGCATGAGTGGGGTGAAGGGTAGAGGGAGAGGGAGAAGCAGACTCGCTGCTGAACAAGAAGCTCAATGTAGCATTTGATCCCAGGACCCTGAGATCATGACCTGAGCCAAAGTCAGATGCTTAATGAACTAAGCTACCCAGGCGCCCCTAAGGTTTTTAGTCTTATCTGTTGTGAGAAAAATAAACTGTCTGTAGTAATGATTATAATATTTAGATGCTTCTTCAGGGCAGTGTAGAAATTTCAGTTAAAACAATAAGATGCTTCTGCTAATGTGTAGAGTATATCAAAAGTCTGCTGGTGTCACATGATAAAGCATGAGTGTGTTAGATTACTACTTTAGGTTAGTGGCTCAAAAAAGTGCCTTTAAACGGTGATATTAAGAGGAAATGGAGGGTTTGGCTAGTAGGTTGGGTGGAGCTGAGCTCCTCTACCTGTGGCCATAGCTTAGATGGGGATCCTCTCTCACAGCTGTAGCTAAACTAACCTCTTTCTGGCTCCAATAGCTGCTACTTTCCCCTTACCCTATCAGACCTAGGGGTTGTGAGTTTCATTTTGTTGCTAGCTCCAATTTTTGTTTTCCCTTTGCCATCAATAATCTCATTAGGGCGCCTGGGTGACTCAGTTAAGCATCTGCTTTCGGCTCAGGTCATGATCCCAGGGTCCTGGGATTGAGTCCCACATCGGTCTCCCTCTTCCTCTGACACTCCCCCAGCTTGTGCTCTCTCTCTCTGTCAAATAAATAAACAAAGAAGCAAACTCCTAATCCAAGTCTTCATCTTTGCAAATAATCCTCACATAAAGTCTCCCCAGTTACTCTGAATTAGCCTTTCTCCACTTCTGGGACATTGGCTTATTTATCTGAAAGACAAGAAGGAGTTAGTCATACAATGTTAGGGGAAGGGCCTACCAAGCTAAGATGCCAGCAAGTACATTTATGTGAAACACACAAACGTGATGATGCAGATAGTTGTATCGCAATACAAAGGTGATAAATTCACTGTGAGACACCCTGGGTCATATTTAATGGGTAATTTTTCTTACATTATTCTCCAACAAATATTTTTGACTACTTATTGGCTTAAGATGATGAACTAGGTACTGCAGCTATATGGATCCTATTCATATGTTGCCGTATTCATTCTCGATTTCAAGTTTGTGAATAGATATTATTATTTTGGTATTCACTTACTGGAGTAAAAGTAGTAGGAAATTTTATGGTGGGGTCACTTAAAGATATCCTTCCTTAGCAACAGAATATGAATTGAGATGACTGTTTAGAACTTTCTGTTCCCTCATGCTCTTACACACACACACACACACACAAATCCACAAAATAGTTTTCACTTACTCAAAGTGCAGTTTAGTATTTGAAATTGTCTCCAACAAGGTCATGTAGGTCCTCTGCTGCAGGTTTTATACATCAAAGCATATTGTAATTAGTTTGGCTTCTACTCTAATATTGCCTTCATAAGAACATTCTTTTCTGTTTTGGAATGATATACTGCTTTGATATGATTAATGATGGTCCGGTATTTCCTTCACTATTTCAGTGGAAGAATTAAGCATTTAATATATGGTTTTTCACAAAATGTCCTCATGCGATAAATAGATGCCAAAATTTTGTTCCATGCAATTTTCATTAGATATTAAATCAGAAAAGAAAATGTAACTTGGAGAAATAAAAGGGAGTCCTGTTTAGTCTTGGTTTTCTGGGTTGGTCTTGTTTTTACAGTAACTTTTATCAGTCCTCTTCACTATCATGAAGCTTGGGAAAGCTTGGGCTATTTCCATTGCTTTTCCTGTTTTCATTTGGCAGATATGCATTGTGGAAAAAAAAATGTCTTCTTTTAAAAGCCAAGGAAAGGGAAAGAGAAGCTTTCCTGAAATTTTGATCATATTTTTTCTAGCCTGAATTTTAAGTAACTTGCAATATTCTGTCTCTGTTTAGATTATACATTTGATTAAAAAATAATTCTCAAAAAAAATAATTCTCTATCAATCAACTATTTTTGTTGATAACATACGATTTTTTAAACTTTTGCTGGGTGGCATAGTTTTTAAGAAAGGTGTTCTTTCTTTTTCCTATGTGATATATTTATCTAAGGTACAAACTAAGAAAATTTCTTCTGATGAATTTTGATTCTTGTTATTATGTTTTTGTTCAATTAACTTTTAAAGTTTCTTTTTAGTTCCAAGAACTTTACCCCTCCCTAATTAAACATTTGAACAAAGATGAAATTAGGTAAACTACAAAGAAGTATATTACTTTGCATATGGCACTTTATTATTACTATAGAGACTAGAAGAACATTCTGAAATCTTATCAGGGCATTTTTTGTTTTTTTCTTTTTCTTTTTTTTTTAAAGATTTTATTTATTCATGAGAGACACACAGAGAGAGGCAGAGACATAGGCAGAGGGAGAAGCAGGCTCCTACCGGGGAGCTTTATGTGGGACTTGATCCTGGGACCCAGCATCACGCCCTGGGCCAAAGGTAGATGTGCAACCACTGAGCCACCCATGCGTCGCATTTTTTTGGCTTTTCTAATTATGTTTTACTTATAGTATTATTTAGAAGACATGGCATAATGGGCATAAGACATGGCAGATGGAATGGTCTCCCAAAGATGTCCACCTTCTAATTTATGGAAACTGTGACTATTACATGGTAAACGTCAGAAAAATTCAAAGCTTGAAATACACTCTATTAGATTATATCCATCAAATATTAGCAAACCTATTCCATTTGTATCTTGGGAAGAGCTGGATAATAGTCATTTAAACACAGAACTCTCTGGAAAGTCCTTGAAATTCCAATATTTTATAATTGTTCTTACATATATTGACACTAGATGGATATAGATGTTAGATGAACAAATATAAAATCAAAAATTTTGTATCCTATCTGTGTTTGGGGGAAGGTGCAAAACTGCCCTCAAGGTTTGGATAATGTGTTGGGGTATTCCTAGAACTGAGGATTTTATACAAAATAGTTCAAGGGGATGCTGGGGTAGGTGTTTCAAACTCAGGAAACTGATGGAGTAGAGATTTGCCTCATCTCAGTATACGGCACTACAACCCACATACCTGCTCAAACCATAATTTATAAGTCATCCATGATCTACTTCCCTTCCTCTCGTTCCAAACAATTAGCAACTCTCTTTCCGATATAGACTCTCTTTCCAATATTTATTATTCCATTCATTATGTCTCTCCACACTCACTGCTACTACTAAAAAAAAAAAATGATAGCTAAGACTTATATTATTACTACTAAGCACATTCATGAAATAATTATTACAGTACTCCTGTACTCCCTAATTTTAAAGTGATAAAGAATCTAGAAATGAAAGGTCAAGTAACTTGCTCATATTACACAAGGAGTAAGTGGTGGTGAAGTGGTTTGACAATCTCTTTCCATGCATATACTCAAACATCCCATTGTATTCTCTTCCAAGTTCAGGTGTAAGGCACCTCTATGTCTCACTGATACACCAATACTAGTTTCCATTTGTGGACATTTATCTAGGGAAAAGCTGCCTCTTAATAGCCTTGCTTGGTTTTAGGGAGTTCTCTACCATGTGGGACTTGGTTGGAATCACTTCCGTGGTTTTCACTATAGAAACCAAAAGAGCCAGGTTCTTTCTGTTTCATCTTCTGGAAGTTTGAATATGGGCATATGACAAAGCTCTGACCTTTGATATTACTCACAAGTTTGAATTTGAAGAGAATGGTGTGCAGAAGCAGGAAGAATTAGGAAAATGTATATGACAACATGCAGGCATCTAGCAGAGATTTTGAGAGTTTAGCACATACACTGTTGAGTAACCAGTGACAGTGGCATTGAGAGAACAACTCACCATATTTTATCTTTATCTTCTTTGGGCTGTGTTTTCTATTGTCCACCCTTTCTCAGTTTGTGTTTGGATTCCATATCTGATCTCCCAGTCTTCTGGATGATTCTGTAGATTACTTGATATTCTTTGAAACAGTTCCTTTCTTATGCAAGTTAGTCAAAGTCTGTTTCTGATGCTTGCAGCCAAGAACCTTAATAATTTTACAGCTTTCACTCTTGATCTACTTACATTCTCTCCTCCTTGGCAGTCAGAGCAGTCTTTAAAAGAGGTTAATTGATATTATTCCTCTCATTAAGAACTCAAAATTGCACTGAGAATAAAATGCAAAGTCTTTACCAGAGCTAATGGGCTTACAAAGTCCCATCAATATTTACCCTCCTATCTACTTTTTTTTTTTACCTATCTTTGTTCTAATATATATTCCATATTTTTCAGAGTTATTCTTTATGATGAGAACACTGCCCAGTTCACAGTTCAGTAAATATCTGTTGAAATAAACTAACATATAAAATAGTAGATGAATTTGTTATATTTTGACTGTATATCTTCCCACTTTGTTCTTTCCATTAGTATTCTGTTCTCACTTCAGGAAAACTACATTTAGAGACTGCTTTGGGGAGAGGTAACTCATGCTTCCAATGGAAGCAAAAGGGGCCAAATTCTCTCTCCATTCCCGTGAATCCAGGGTGAGCAGGTAGTGTAGGCTCAGCTGTCTAGACCTCAAGCTCAGGCTAGGTCATGCAGTTAGATGGAGGTCATATTTTATCCAATAGCAAAACTGTATTGGACTGGCCTCTTGCATCTGTGTAACTTTTGTTGTTTTTTTACTGCCTCATCTTCTCGAAGCTCTTAGTTCTTGTGAGTTTTCCAAAGCTCAAATTCCAGGTTCCTATTATTTCTGTGAGACCCTGATATTTTTCCAATAAATTCAATTTTTTTTGCTTGAGATATGAACAGAGTTAATTTAATTCCTAACTGCCAAGAACTCTCAATGATAATTATAGCTTAGTAACCTAGGTTTTAGTGGTAAGAAACAGAAGATTCAAACTTAAAAGAAAAGACCAAGGCATAACCACAGTATAGTCCGTTGGATTTATGGCTGGAGATGCAGATAAATGATATGCAATTAGTTCAGGAAGTTTGGTTCATTAATCACAGGCATGTGCCTGGACTGATACTTTATATTTTGGAAGGAGATATATACTACTTCTGCCTAAGTAAGTACCATGTCTATGGAAAGAGCAAATATTTTTCTCAAAAAAAATTTAGATAGACCGTGTGTTTACTGAAGTGAGAGACAAGCACTTGTGTAGGGCCCTAGAATTCTATGCCTTAAAACACTGGAGAAGTGAATTCTTCTGTAGAAGAGAATATTCCTTAGTTATTTAAGGATTTTTGAATGTCTAGTTACATGTTGTTACACAGTGTGGTATGCAGTAGCTAGAGTTCACCATAAATAGAATCCTATGACATTGTTACCACCTGGACTGCACTGTAATAGGAAATCTTAATGATACAGAACCGATGCCACTCAAATTTGACAACTCAGAATTGAATGAATTCTTAGTTGGGCCTCAAACAAAACTCTTAGCTGATTATTTTCTCAAAAATTTACTTACATTTATTAGATGTGGGCAGGAGGTTCTGTTGCTAGGGACTTTGCTATGTTTGTGACTTTAATTACTATATTTATTTTTCTGCTTTCTCTATAATCCATTCCCTATGATCCATTTATCACACAGTTGCCAAAATGCTCTTTTAAAAATATAATTTTATCATGTCATTTTTTTGTTTAACCCTGTAATGACATCCATTGCATTTTCTAAAATCAAGATGCTTGTCATACTCTGAAAGGAGTGACTACATCTATTACTGTACATTTTAACTTTCTAAAGTCCAGTCACACTTGTATTCGTGGAACATACCAAGCTTATTACTACCTCTTGCCTTTTGTTATCCACTGTTACCTCTGCCTAGAATGCTATTTTCTTAGGCAGGCCTACCCTTCCTGTATTGCATTTCAAATGTCATCTCTTCATCTTTTCATGAATGTCTTCATTTTCATTTCATGTTTACCCTTTCTCTTTTTTTGAATTTTATTTATTTATTCATGAGAGACAGAGAGAGACAGAGACACAGGCAGAGGGAGAAGCAGGCTCCCCACAAGGAGCCTGATGCGGGACTCGATCCCGGACCCCAAGATCACACCGCAGCCAAAGGCAGGCTCTCAACCCCTGAGCCACCCAGGCGTCCCTCAAATTTACCCTTTCTTTTTTTTTTTTTAATTTACCCTTTCTAAAGTACTTCCTATTCCATCATTTTCTATGTTTTACTTTGTTCAAAGCACTTAACACTTTCTTATGCTGTATTTACCTGTTTTCTGTCTACTGTATTGAAATATAAGCTATTGATTAGGCAATCTGTTTGTCATTAACTGAGAAATTCCCTGCATATAGAACTGTACCTAGTATGATTATTAGGTGAGTGAATAGGGGTGTTTTCCAGAAGATGGAAGTGAAGATTGGTAAATAATGCTATATCTGTTAATAGGGTTGTGGATTTCCTACCAAGTGACAGCAAAGTATAGTGGAAAGCCAGGAAGTGGGTGATACAGGATAATGGTCATCTGACTTAGTCTTCCAAATGGAACTCTGACGATTTCTTCTCAGTGTAAGTGATTGGGGCTCCCTGGATTAGAAACAGTCTTTGATATACCAGTGGTCATATAGCCTTCTGTCAGGTCTTAGTTCTACTTGCACTCACTCTACTTCAGGAGCATCCCATCCCAATCCACAGGCCTTATTAGAAAGGAATTATAGCTTGGAATTTAGCCAGAGCTAATCTGAGCTAGGTACAGAACTCAATTAGCTTGGCTTTTCTACCAGATTTCACAGCCAAGTCAGTTCATCCTTTGGGCCTCCTGTGAATACTTCTTAGAATTACACCTGCAATGAAGTATGACTTCATGGCAGTTACCAAGTAAACAACAAAAATGCAGAAGTATAACAATCAACAAGAGATGTAGGAACAAAAAGTACGAAGATTAACTGAGTAGTTAGGTAAAGGCTATACAGAAAGGTGTTACTTGAGTTTGGGATTAAGAGATGAATAAAATAACACCAAGGCAGAGAAAAAGGGACCCCTATGACTAGAGAAAAGAGGAAGAGGGAACCCCAGGCATATGTTAAACAAAATAACAGTAGTGGGAAAATCAATGTATGGGTGATTGTGGTTAGACTGGCATCACTAAGTGATGGAGGAGTGAAAGAAGTCAAGGGATCATGGAAATTGATACTGGAAACATCATGAAAGTCCAGATTAAGAAGAAGCTTGAGGGTTAAGGAGTTTCAAATTCATTTTATGTGTAACACAAACCTAACGGTGTTGCTTATTTTGAACAATTTCAAAATCAATTTTGCATCTGAAGCAGCTACTTTTAGTATCGTTCATTCAATAAATGCATATTTATGAAATGCCCACTCTTTCCTACACACTATGACAATAAAGAAAAATGAAACAGTCCCTAACATTGAAGATCATATAATAAATAAAATAATGTATTTTAAATACTACACCTAATATTAAATACTACATCTAGATGCACTGGTTGTTTGGGAATATTCTGGATGGAATGCTCAATAAAGTAAGCCAGAGTCTAAAATTGTGGTAAAGAGGACTGCAGTAGTGTCTAATTTCTCTCCCCTTGAACCTGGTATGACACTAGAGGCATATAATCAATAGGCTAAAACAGAAATGACTTTCTGGAAATTCATAAGCAAGACCATTAGAACATTTGCAGCTTTCTTTTTTCTTTTTTTATACATTTTAAAGGTTTCTTCTTTTAAGATTTATTAATTAATTTATTTATTTTAGAGAAAGAGAGAGCAAGAGAATGAGTGTTAATGGGGGGTGGGTGGTTGGAGGGTGGCAGAAGGAGAGAGAGAAGCAGACTCCCCACTGAGCAGGGAGCCCAATGTGGGGCTGGATCTCATGACTGTGATATCATGACCTGAGCCAAAATCCAGAATCAGATGTTTAACCAATTGAACCACCCAAACGCCCCTGCAGCTTTCTACTAGACTAGCTCTTGTAAGTCTAGATGGCATTTAAGACGTTTGGCCACCCTTAAGACACCATGATGGAAAGACTATATTGAGTGGAACATACGAGGCAGCCCCAAGATGACGTGAAGAAGAATTTAATGCTTGGTCAGGCTTTACCTGTCCTCACCACCAGCCATTAGAACCTACTCAACTGAGATATGAGAAAATGTGGAGTATAAATTAGTAGTACTTCCCAGAACTTCCCAAATCATACACACATGAGACATTTTAAGACGCATAAAATGTCAGGAGAATTCTTCAATCCAAAGAGAGAAAGAGCAATAAATTCAAAGTTAAATTGTCTGAAGACAAGTAAACTTGGTACAGTAATTTCAAGAATTAGAGGAAAAAGGAAAACTTTAGGCTAATTGTTATAGAGGGTACTAGTTATGCAAATATACTGTAGATTAGTCCAGTTTAAGGGCACAGTGTCAGGGAAAACAACCATGGAAATATGGAAGAATTGCCATAATGAACTGTTTAACTTATTAAAATGAACAAAAAAGACAGGTATAGAAAAGAAATGTGTGTCATTCCAGAATGAAATCATAGAAGATGATTGAGTGACAAGCACATTTATGTAAATGTGGTTCTTAATTTTTAAAAATAAACCATAAAGAAGTAAAAATCCATAAAGAAATGTGTGTCATCCCAGATTGAAATCATAGAATAGATTTTTAAACAGAATAGTAGGATTGAGTGACAAGCACATTTATGTAAATTATGGTTCTTAATTTTTAAAAATAATCCATAAAGAAGTAAAACTCCCTCATTTTTCCTTTATGAAAACAGATACTATGTTTGGGAAGTAATATTTATATGAGAAATGAAAAAAGTTTAGGCATGGGATGAACTTGAGCAGTGGAAATTTGGCATATTTAAGAGGTCAAAGCTTTATTGGGGTGATAGGCTTCTGAGTAATTATTTTCTAGCAATTTTTCTTTGCTATATTGATACATTGTTGTTTTAATTTAAAAAGTTAACAAGGCATAGAAAGTGAGAAATTCAGAGAAAATCAATTTCATTTTCTTAGCAATTAGTACACTTTCATTTTGCTCAAGACAAAACCAGGTTTTCTTCAGTTTTCTTCATTTTAGTACTGGTATTTCCAAGTCTTGCTAGTTTTATTTTCTCTGGAAGATCTGCAGACGTTCTGTACATTTCCCAGTGTTGCAAATTTCTTTCAATTTGCTAATTTTTATTGATGAGAATTTCTTGTGAAATTTCACCAACATTAAAATGTGGAAGTAGGAAAGTTTCTAAATTTCAAGGGTATTTTAAAGAATGAACTTAAATCACATATTAAATAATATAATTTGTGGATAGAGAATGGTGGCAATACTAATAACTGCACTTGACCTTGAAGAAATTTCATTTTATGTAAAATGTTTGTTTTCAAAGATTCTACAGTTAAGCACCTATTTCCTTAAAGGGGTTCACTCTAAAATATTTTGGTGACATGAAATGTGTCTTCTTGTAGCATACTCTGTACTCTTTATATATTTATAACTTGATTATATTTAATGCTATAATTCCAAAGTGGTATACTCTGAGATTTCTTAGCAGTTATCAGTAAAGGTAGTTTGATTATAATCATTCATATATTTAGTTAACAGCAGAAATATATATTCATTGAGTGAAAGAATAAATATTTTTAATTCTTCAAATTATTTGAAACAATATTGATGTTATTTGTCAGATATTTAGATAATACTTATTTATCCTTTATATTGATATCCTCTTTCTTAACCAACTATAATATTCTTGATTATAAGTGATGTCACATTATATCTAAGTAGAAAAATAATTCATCTATAAAATTAAGTCTATAAAGTGCCTATTACTGGTAAAACTGAAGATTAGACATTTTCTAAATATCAACATTTGTGAATATTTTATATGTATACTTTTAAAAATCTTAACTGTGTTTGCAACTTTGAAGGTAATCACTGATATCTAATACTTCCTGTCCCTATTTTTAGGTTCATAGGCTATAGTTTATAACAAGCACAGTGGAAAGCAAAGTATTTGCATAGTCTCATGGAGCTTGCACTGAATATGTTTGTGTGAAGGAATAAAGGAAGCAGAAAGAAAAAAAGTAAATAGATTCATAAATACAAAACTTGATAGTAGATAGTATATAGAAGTAATTCTTATTGACTATAGATAAAATAGAAGTATTTTTTACCATGCCCATTTATTTTTCTATTTAATATGTTTTCTTCAGAATAGTGGGACGCCTGGGTGGCTCAGTGGTTGAGCGTCTGCCTTTGGCTCAGGGCATGATCCCGGATTCCAGGGATGGAGTCCCGCATGGGGCTCCTTGCATGGAGCCTGCTTCTCCTCCCTATGCCTGTGTCTCTGCCTCTCTTTCTGTGCTCACTTTGGCAGCACATATACTAAAATTGTTTTCTTCAGAATAACTAATTCCTTCATTGATATAATGAAATTTGTGACTTTTTTTTATAAATACACCCATCATAAAACAGCATTATTAATGTTCGAATTCTACAAGTCATGTGTGCATGCTATACATAATACTAGATAATGGAATAAAAATTATTAATAGTACATAATTTATATTATATATAAGAGCTTGGGTATTTTCAGTGTGTTTCTAAAATACAGAAGTTATTCTCAGGGGTTTTAACCCTCAACTTGATTTTAAGTATGCAAATAAGCACATGAACCACAATTATATGATTTAAAAGAAAATTATGCAGGGATTAAGTTAATTACTCCTGATTCCTTTTATTTATATTCTTGGTAGTTAGGGGATTTGAGATATTCATCAGTACTTGTGACTTTAGACATATGCTGAAACAGAATCAATATTGTCTTATTTTGAAATGCAACATCTGTTATATTATGTAGTTTGTCCTTCCCAAGAACAAAAATCCATAACTCTTTGCAGCCTTGAAATACTTTATATATTTCATTTTTCCTTTTATTTCATGTTTTTTCCCCTGCAAAGTTAATCTTTGAAGTTTCAAGGTCTTGTTAAGTTTACTGGTATAAGAGATCAAACATGCTTCAAACTACTAAAGTTTTATGCAATCAAAAAAAGATCATCAGTCATTCATTTCCATGATGATGTCCTTTAATGTTAAGTTAGTTACATAGATTTACCAGAACATGAAATTTATAATGACTATTTTTAATGTATTTTATGGTGAATTTTCATATGGAATAAAACCTCCTTCTCTGTTAAAGTCAAAGATGTCATTTTTAATTTATTTTATATATAAAAAGGCACTCATACAACTTTCTGAATAATATTACCTTTCCACCTTTAATGTAATTATGAAACTTTGCCTTTGCAATCTTTAACTAAACATTGGATATTTGTAGTATTACCACTAAAGTTTCCCTAGTAATTTAATAAATGTGAGCCCTAAAATGAATATGACTTGTGTTTTTACTAAAGCAAAAAATCAAGTTTAAAGTGGGATACCCAGCACATATGGAGAAGATTTTATTGACCCAGCATCAGTTAGCCATGTGTCTTTAGTTGTTTTTCCAATAATTGTAATGGATTTACACTGACTCATCCACACCCTTTTATCCAATTCTCACTGTGAAGAAGAGCATACATGTGCAAGATGGCTGGAATACAGAGTACATATGATAGTGACGGAACAAAGGGAAGTCTGTACGGGGGTGCTTATACCTTTATCTGTTTGTAAGTCATTTTTAATTGATTCTATTAACGACATTTTGCATGGAGGAAAATATAATCAGCTTGTTGGGTTGTATAACATAGTTTTAAAATGTTCATTAAAAGACTTTTAATTCAGCTTCTTTAAAAACAAGTAATTCATATGTGTGTACATTTTACCCCTGAGGTTAAGAGGCAACCATATACGTGTAAATGTCCTTTTGGAGGATGTAAATTGGAGTTAGAGCTGGAGCCCACAGGAGCTGTTGGTCTTGGGGAGAAACCAAATGGATGGGGCTATATGCAGAGACATTCTACTACTGGAATTAATCAAGAAAAAAGAAAGCACAGAGTCCAAAGTGTGGAAGGCAGAGCAGCTCTATACATTCCAAAATGTGTCCTTAAAACTTTCTGAAAGTCTGACAGATGAGGTCGTGGTTGAGTAGACATTTAATTTTTTAGAGTCTATTATCTATCTATAATGTTAAAACATTGATTACCTGAGGGATTTCTTGAAATTACTTCTGCAACTATATTTCCTTGGAAAGAAAGCAGAAATCAAGATGATTTAGCCAAGTGTTGTGGTACTGGGGATAAATAGTAACTTTGCCCTGGTCTGTCAGTGCTGACTGCGAGAGTAATTCAGTTCTGAGTGTCCCTAATTTTTCATTCTGAGCAAGATACAGCAGATGTGCTATTATTAATGCACATCTGCTTGTCACCTAATAGATGAGCCTAAGGGGCACATAAGCCAATGGAGCTCAACTATCCACCTTCAGATGTATCCTCCATGGGCAAGATAAACCAGTGAATAACAAGGTAACCCTTTTGTCCTCTACTTCTGAAGGCGGGAATTGGGAGAAAAAGTAGTAACATATGGCTGGATCTCTGGTCACATTTGTCCCTGTTTGTATATCTTTGTAAAATAGGCAATCACAAAGATTGATTGGTTTAAGGTTTAAGGTTTAAGTAAACCATCAAGCATACTGCCGTACTGGAGGGATCTTTTATAATATTTTAAAGTAATTTACGGGGCAACCGGATGGCTCAGCGGTTTAGCACCGCCTTCAGCCCAGGGCGTAATCGTGGAGACCTGGTATCGAGTCCCACATGGGGCTCCCCGCATGGGGCCTGCTTCTCCCTCTGCCTGTGTCTCTGCCTCTCTCTCTCATGAATAAATAAAATCTTAAAAAAAAAAAGAAAAAAAAAGAAATATATTAATTTACTGCCAACATGTTTTCCTTTATATTGCTGTAGTTGAGGTTATTCCTTATTTTATATTTATAATATATACTTTTTTCTGAGTTTTATAATTTTACACTTTTATTGTGTGCATAATATGCCAGTACATGTGCTTGGTTGATTAATTTTAACCTTTTCTTTATTTTGAGAGATGTAGTTAATTTTTTACTTTCTTCTTAATACGAATATTGTTTGACAACATTGTTGGGAGGAAATCTTTGCATATATGGACATACCTTATTTTATTACACGTCACTTTATTGCATTTTGAAGATAATTTAGTGGACCATGAGATTGTTGTTTTCATGCCTGCTAACTCAATATACATTCTGCAGCTCATGGTTCAAGTAGCAATTTTGACTTTCAAGTCTTACTATTGAAGAAAAATCAAAATATACTGTCATAGATAGTAATTCCTCTGATGGATCTGGGCAAATTAGGTTGAAAACCTTTTGGAAAGGATTCATCATTCTAGAAGCCAACAAGAACATTTTTGATTCATGGGAAGAGGTAAAAATATCAACAGTCACAGTAATTTGGAAAAAGTTTATTCCAACCAAAAAGTTAATTCCAACCCTTATAGATGACTTTGAGAGGTTTAAGACCTCAGTAGAGGAAGTAACTGCAAACATGGTAGAAACAGCAAGAGAACTGGAATCATAAGTGGAGTTTGAAGATGTGACTGAATTGCTGCAATCTCATGGTAAATCTTAAATGGATGAGTAGTTGTTTCTTAGAAATGAGCAAAGAAAGTGGTTTCTTGAGATAAATCTACACATAGTAAAGATATTGTGAAGATTGTTGAAATGACAACAAAGGATTTAAACTATTACATAAACTTAGTTGATAAAACGGCAACAGGGTTTGAGAGGATTGACTCCAATTTGGAAAGTTCTACCGTAGGTAAAATACTATCAAACAGAATCACATGGTACAGAGAAATCATTCATGAATGGAAGAGTCAATAGATGCAGTAAATTTCATTATCATCTTATTTTGAGAAATTGCTACAGACATCCAGCCTTCAGCAACCTCCACCCTGATCATTAACATCAAGGCAAAACCTTCCACCAGTAGAGATTATGACTTGCGTAAGATTCATATGATGGTCAGCATTATTAGAAATATTTTTCAGTGAAGGTAGACATTTTTTTTAAATCTATTTTTTTTCTTTTTAAATTTTTATTTATTTATGATAGTCACAGAGAGAGAAAGAGAGAGGCAGAGACACAGGCAGAGGGAGAAGCAGGCTCCATGCACTGGGAGCCCGACGCGGGATTCGATCCCGGGTCTCCAGGATCACGCCCTGGGCCAAAGGCAGGCGCCAAACCGCTGCACCACCCAGGGATCCCATGGTAGACATTTTTTTAATCTATGTTCTCCTCTAGGATTATGATGGTTTTCTGTCTCACTTTAGGTCTTCATCATTTAAAATTTTTGTGTATTGTATCCAATTTCATTCTTCTGCATGTTGCTGTCTAGTTTTCCCAACACTATGTTGAAAAGACTGTCTCTTTTCATTGGATATATTTTCTTTCATTGTCAAAGATCAGTTGACCACATAGTTGTGTATCAATTTCTGGGCTTTCTAATCTGTTCCATTGATGTATATGTCTGTTTTTGTGCCAGCACCATACTGTCTTGATAACTACAGCTTTGTAATATAGCTTGAAGTCCAGAATAGTGATGTCTCCAGCTTTGATTTTCTTTCTCCAGACTGCTTTGGCTATTTGAGGTCTTTTGTTCGTTCATGCAAATTTTAAGATTGTTTGTTCTAGCTCAGTGAAAAATGCTGGTGGTAATTTGATAGGGATTGCATTAAATGTATAAATTGCTTTGGGTAGCAATATTTGTTCTAATCCCTGATTAGAAGGATTAAAATGGAATATTTTTCCATTTCTTTGTGTCATCTTTGATTTCTTTCATAAGTATTCTATAGTTTTCTTTGAATAGCCTAGAACAACTTCTTACTAGACATATCTCCAGAGGCAAAGGAAACAAAAGCAAAAATGAACTATTGGGACTTCATCAAGATACAAAGCTTCTGCACAGTGAAGGAAACAATCAGTAAAACTAAAAGACAACCTATGGAATGGGAGAAGATATTTGCAAATGACTTATCTGATAAAGGACTTCTCAAACTCAACAGCAAAAAAACAAATAATCCAATTAAAAATGTGCAGAAAACATGAATAGATATTTTTTCAAAGACAACATACAAGCAGCCAACAGACGAATGAAAAGATGCTCAACATCACTTATCATCAGGGAAATACAACTCAAAACCACATGAGATACCACCTCACACCTGTCAGAATGGCTAAAATTAACAACATAGGACACAACAGATGTTCGTGAGGATGCAGAGAAAGGGGAATCCTCTTACACTGCTGGTGGGAATGCAAACTGGTGCAGCCACTGTGGTAAACAGTATGGAGGTTCCTCAAAAAGTTAAAAATAGAACTACCCTCTATGATCTAGCAAATGCACTACTAGTTATCTACCAAAAGGATACAAAAATACTGATTCAAAGGGGCACGTGTGCTCTGATATTCATAACATTATTAACAATAGCAATTTATGGAAAGAGCCCAAATAAATGTCCATCGACTGATGAATGGATAAAGAAGACAGTGTGAGATGTGTGTGTGTGTGTGTGTGTGTGTGTAATGGAATATTACTCAGCCATCCAAAAGAATGAAATCTTGCCTTTCAGAATGATGTGGTTAGAACTAGATTGTATTATGCTAAGCAAAATAAGTCTGTCAGAGAAAGAAAATATCATGTGATTAAATTCATATGTGGAATTTAAGAAACAAAACAGATGAACATAGGGGAAGGAAATAAAAATCAGAGAGAGCAAACCATAAGAGACTCTTAACTATAGAGAACAAACTGAGCATTACTCTATGGGCTAAATGAGTGATGGGTATTAAGAAGGGCATTTGTGATGAGTAATGGGTATTGTATGTAAGTGATAAATTACTAAATTCTACTCCTGAAACTAATATTATACTATATATTAACTAACCAGAATTTAAATTAAAACTTGAAACAAGCAAACAAAAAGACACATACGTTTATTTTTTAGACATAATGCTAGTAGACCACAGTGTAAGTAAACATAACTTTTATGTGCACTGGGAAACCAAAAAATTCATTTGACTCATTTTTTTCTGATATTCACTTTATTGTGATAGTCTGGAACTGAACCCATAATATCTTCTATAATATAAAATATATCTCCTCCACCACTTGATAAAATCTTACAAGTGAGTGTATTTAAGTCAAAATGCAACAAAATGCTTAAGATTATTGTTTGTTAGTTTTTTCAAGATTTTAATTATTTATTCATGAGAGACACAGGGGCAGAGACATAGAGGGAGAAGCCGACTCCCTGTGGGGGGAACCTGATGCATGACTCCATCCCAGGACCTGGGGATCGTGACCTGAGGTAAAGGCAGATGCTCAACCACTGAGCCATCCAGGTGCCCAAGATTGTTAATAAAAATTGTCAAATGGCTTTTGATAATATTGATTTTACTTCCATTTCCTGGAGCAGTGTGTGAAAGTGCTTGTGGGACAACACCTTACGAAACACCTTGTTAAAAGTTTGATACCTGAAGCAGGAGGGACCAGAATGTTCACACATTCTGCTAAAAATAGACAGAAGGCTGAGACATTTTGGCATAAAAGCTTGGCCACTTCCAAATACCTAGATCTGAGGCAGCCTGAGGCCTTCTAAAGCCAAAAAAACTCCTCACTACTTATGTAATCAATTATGCATGGTCCAAGCCAGAAACTGAGTCCCACAGTCTGGGAACATGAGTGTGAGTGTGAAATAACATGCTCTCTCAAAAATAAAGTCATATATAGATTGTTACTATAGTACCTATGCATTATTAAGTCCTAAACCTAAAGGTTTTTTTCCCTATACCAGGCTCACCCTTTTTACATCATCTAATGAAGGAATGTTTTTAAAAATTGCCTGATGTGATGCCTTCCATCCGATTGCTTAGAAGCAATGGTTTCACTCCCTTTGTCTAGAGAACCTACATACTTACGTAATAAATTATATAATTATATTATTAGTTTACATAAAAATGAGGTAGTCATAGAGGTTTAAGTTCTGATAACTATTAGTATGAACTGTTAAGAGTTTTAGTATTAGGTATGAAGTAGAACAAAACATTGACTAAAGAAAAAATGGATATGAAGTAGGCTGAACATTAGGAAATGGTTTTGACTCTCAGACTCAGCGATTTCCTACTTTAGCATAACTGTTTGGTGAATACTTAGCTTTGTTCAGATGAGCACTGAACTGAAAGACTGTAAAAGAAAGTAACAAAATTTAGGTCATTAGGAGGTAGTATAAATATATTATTAAAAATTGTGCCCCAAATTTATTATTCTGGTAACAAGATCACTTATTTCATGTAAGTCTATTGCTTGGCTTTCTTCCATTCTCTCAATGCACTATCTCAAGAACATGCAGAAATGTGGAGGAGTGTATGTGCATGGGAATGTGGCTGGAGAAGCATCCAGTGAGCTTAAGATTCTGTTTCCTTTAAATTACTCCTTAGCATATCTTATTTATTTGTTTGTTTGTTTGTTTATTTATTTATTTATTTATTTTTTTGGTTCATCATTACTTGTGGGTTATAAATTATTTATACTGTTTTATTTTAATAAAAATTAATGTAAAATTTAAGCTTTTCATTGTAAGTGCTAATCTACTGCACCAAAAATGTGCACAATGAAGAGACTTCTTATTGTTTAGTCTCAATCCAAATTAAGCCTCCATCAGTATTTGAGGGCACAAAAGTCCTGGCAAAAGTCCATTTTTGGGAAGATGCCTATCTAATTCTATTCATGGGTTTGGGTATCAGTTAACTAATATTAAAGAATTTAATTCAAAAATAGTTTTTCAAAATAAAGGTTTTCTTCAAAATTGTAACAAAATATGATTTTCTTTTCATTATAGCCAAATCAGAAAAGGTAATGAGAAAGAAAACTATATAAAATATCTATCATTGCATATTGGATTAAATGCTAGCAAAGGTACAAAATAATTATCTTCATACTCTATAGACATTCCTTTCTTTACTCATAGTTTTCAATACTCTTTTCTTTCCTGTTTTCTTCTTTTGATAATAAATAATACAATAAATACATACTAAAATTGTCTTGAGACACTTGGGTGGCTCAGTGGTTAATTGTCTGCTTTTGGCTCAAGTTGTGATCACAGGGTCCTGGGATCAAGTCCCACATTGGGTTCCCTGCAGGGAGCCTGCTTCTCCCTCTGGCTGTCTCTGCCTCTCTCTCTCTCTGTATCTTTCATGAATAAATAAATAATATCTTAAAAAAATAAAATTGTCTTAATTGTTAGTTGTATTGTTTTCAAATAAAAAGTGTATATTCATGATATTGTGCTTTTTCTATTTTTTAAAATATTTTATTTATGTACTTGAGAGAGAGAGTCAGAGAGATCACAAAGGGAAAGGGAGAAGCAGACTTGCTGCTGAGTAGAGAGCCTGATGTGGGGCTTGATCCCAGGACCCTGAGATCATGACCTGAGCCAAGAGCAGATGCTTAACCAACTGAGCCACCCAGGTACTCCTATGCTCTTCTATTTTTATAGCCAAAGTAATAGCATATGAGTGTGAAGAGTAATCAATAAGCTAATTATAAAGTAAGTTAAAAAGTTAATTTCTCTATACCCTATTATATATTTGTTACCTGTTGCTCTATGCAGCCATGAGTAAAAATCATAGGGAGAAATAATTTGTTTTGCATTAGGTAGGATTCAGTTGACTGAGTTTCTTTCTAACTCTAACATTGTACTGTATGAAGAGAAGAGTAGTAAGGACCCAAATCATAAAGTTGACTAACATTTCCCTATTATTGATTACTTGCCAGCCTTTCTGTTAAATGTTTTAGAAAGCTTCTCATTTCATTCTCAAAATTATTATTTTTTATTATTTTTTAAAGCTTGATAGTAAAATTAATATTATTCTTTTGCATTTATTTAAATTACTCCTTTACTTCAGCGGTGATATGGACTTTTAAATATTTTTTAGCTTACATTTAGCTTGATTAAGTACAAAAACTTATTTTAACAGCATTAAAAATACGCGAGTATCATCTGTATACCATATATTATGCTAGGGACCAATGATTATAATATGTTCAAACAATTACTGATGATGGCTGCAAAAATATACTTCAGCTTCTTCTAGTGGCCAAATCAAGGAAAATAAAATAGTTATAGTAAATACGTTCATAATATAAACAAGGCAAGCAACTTTTCCTGGTGTTAAATTTTAGTGAATTGCACCATTAATCTCTATTCTTCACTTCATTCTTATGTTTCCTATTTGTATGCTTTTTACCTAGTAACTTTATAGAGTCTCTTCAATCTGGGTTAACATTCTTTTCTATTCCTCCAGTCTGAGTTCGGTCACACTATTTGACCAATGGTGTGCTAACGTGTATGATACAAGCAGAGTCTAGAAGCATGCTTTTTTGATTGAGATTGCTGCAATCTTGCACACCTGCTGTTAAATGAGAAGACATGCATGTGTTAGCTCCATAAGCCCAGTAGAAGAATGTGAGCAACAAGTAGATTATCATTGCCTTATATCACTGAGTTTTGGAGTGGCTTGTTAATCAACAATAGCTAATTGTTACAAAAGTCTTGAGATAAATTTCTCAGAAGGCAAAATGAAGCTTATGGTTAAAATAATCTTTACAAAGGGATCACCCGGATGGCTCAGTCACGCATCTGACTCCTGATCTCTGCTCTGGTCTTGGTCTCAGGGTCTGGAGTTTGAGCCCCAAATTAGGCTCCACGGTCGGCATGGAGCCTGCTTAACTTCATTTAAATAAACAAACAAACAAACAAACAAACAAATAAATAACTTTATCTGTATACTAACTCATTTTCCTCAAAAAAAAAAAAAAAATCAGTGATATATATGCAAAACAAATCGATGTAACAGTTTGCCAAACTTAGTTTCATTCCAGATGAGTGACTTGTAGCACATATATGCAGTAATAAAAGTGTTACTCAAGTTTTGTGATTCTCAAAGATCATCATCATTTCCAGGTTTTTTCCCTTCTCCAATTCTCTTGCCATATATTAGCCATAGTCAGCATTCTGAACCACTCATTTTCTTATCAGTTTCCTGCTAAAATCTTTCATTTGCTCTTTGTATAAAGCTTAAAGTTCTTAACATAGTGCACAGAGTCTTACATATCTTCTACATCCTGCTTAATTTTCTAGCTTTATTCTATATCCTCCTGCTTCTTCTACTAGCTCTTCTTCTGTCATACTACACTTTTCATTTCTTTCTTCCTAGCTGTTCTCTTTCTCATCCCTGTGGCTTTTTGCACACTGTTCCTTCCACCCAAAATGCGCACCAGTCCATTCTTTTTTTTTTTTTTTAAGATTTATTTATTTATTTATGATAGACATAGAGAGAGAGAGAATGGCAGAGACAAAGGAGGAGGGAGAAGCATGCTCCATGCCGGGAGCCTGACGTGGGACTGGATCCCGGGACTCCAGGATCGCGCCCTGGGCCAAAGGCAGGCGCCAAACCGCTGAGCCACCCAGGGATCCCCACACCAGTCCATTCTTTGCCTAATTGTTATGTATTTTTCCATTTTCAGCTTAGAAATCAGTTCCTGTGGGACGAATTCCCTAAACTCCTAGTCTGAATTAGGTCCTCCTTCATTTAGGACAAAGTACTTCCTATTACTGTCAGTCATCATACTGTAAGCAATTATTAGTTTGCTTAACTCTTATCAGATAGAGTGCCTTGCATAGTCACTTATTATGTTCTTAAGTATTTGCATGGGCTCTGGCAAGTTAATAACTTGATTTAACTTATATTAGTCTCTCTAAAACGGGACTAGTGAATTAGACAGGTAAAATAAAACTAAACAGGACTAGTAAAGACCCCAAGCTCTTAGTCACTTTGACCACTCAGTCATACTTATAAACCTAAAAGTTATTGTTTGAATGCTCTGTAGTCTGTTCACAAGGATACATGTATCATTTTGCAAACTTGGGGCAATTTGATTCATTAAACCTCTCTGTTACATATATTTTTCATGATGACTTAGTCACATTATTAGTGAACCGTATAAACCAAGTGTAGTTTTGAGTTCTTTAGGCATTGTCTCCATACTCTGAGTGTTTGCCTGGCTCATGCATGGTAGTCGCCAGTATAATCATTTTCAGCACTTTTTTTTAACTCGCTTTTATTTTCATATATCTGTATATAATTTTGTTGTATTTATAGTACATATTGTGGTGAAGACAACCAATATACATTTATTTGTATTTTGTGTCTATTTTATATTAAGTGAGTTTGAAAAACCTTATGGATAAGTCATTTCTTAGTGTTTTTTTGGAAACAAATACATAATTAGTTTAAAGCTCTCTTTCTATATGGAACTCTTCAAGAAACTATGTATTTCTATGTGTATTTCTATGTGTAAAGTATGTATATGTGTAAAGTATTTTTTAATACTGTGTGTAAAGTTTCTTTCTTTCTTTCTTTTTCTTTAATTACTGAGACAGTGTTTCTCCTGAGAAGCTTGGTAAGAGTAGAAACTGTGTAGCATTTGTTTTGTTTTTCCTGGGAACAGGACTTGTATTAACACTGTCTCATGATGATTCTGGTAGTATTCATACATACATATAATTGCTAACTAAAGGACAGAGGTAAACCGTTCATGGAGCTGAGTGCTTGGACTTTGTTAATACAACACTAAATCTTTTTGTTGTTGTTGTTTTGTTTTGTAGACCTATGTGGCCATAATTCAGATGAAAATGTTCACAAAGGCCAATTTTTGAGAAGGAAAATAGAATTACATCCCGTTCGCTTTGGTGCATCGATTAAAAAGCCAGATGTTAAGAACAGATGTCAATGAGTTATTTTTCATATGCCATGGTTTACAGTTATGAACTCTCCATTTATCACCTCAGATGGGAACAGTTAATTTGACAGTGAGTGTTTTGGTTATTAGCCAATTTCAACATGGGTCCTTGGGTTTTTGAAATCTGATGTACAGATATGTGATAAAAAGACTTACAGTGGAAGTGCTGTTAACTTGATTTTTGTGCCTTAGAGTTTACCAACACATAATGCAATGGGAGTGAATATTCCTCCTGGTGAATGAGCATAAATCCAGCATTGGCAAAGAAACAATGCATATGTTATGACCGCAATATAGAATGGTTAATCCAACTGTAAATTCCAAATATCCAAATGTCAGACCCTTGGACAGGTGTATGGCTTACTGGGTTTTGCTTATTTATTATTTGATTTAATGGATAACAATATCCATTAAAATATTTTTCACAATATTTGTATTAAATATGTTTTAGAATTGGTTTTAACATTTTATCTACTATGGGACGCCTGGTGGGCTCAGCAGTTGAGCATGAGCATCTGCCTTCAGCTCAGGGCATGATCCTGGGGTCCTGGGATAGAGTCCCACATCGGGCTCCCTGCATGGAGCCTACTTCCCCCTCTGCCTATGTCTCTGCCTCTCTCTCTCTCTCTCTCTCTCTGTGTGTGTGTGTCTCATGAAAAAATAAACAAAATCTTTTTAAAATATTTTATCTAGTATGGAATAATTTTCAAACGTAGATGATACCATATTTCAAATTGTTAGCTATATTGACATAATAAATATTTTTAAGTCAGCCATTTACTATCTTGAGCTAGGATATTTAAGTAGCAGACAAGATAGTGGGATAATAATATTTTTAAAATATGTATGGACAATATTTGGAAGATTAAAAAGCTTTAGCATATCCTATATTTTATATCAACTTTGTGAGCTAAATCATTAATTTTATTATTCCCAAAGTTGGAAAGAATGGATATGGGATTTAATTTTTTCCTTTCATTTTCTATTCTAGTTTTCTTTCTGCTACAGTTCACTACCTTTCCTTTAATTCAGAGCTCAAACAATATTTATTTCAGTCCAGAGGTTGAAAAGTGCATCAGATTCTACTGTAGGAGATCTGATCATATTATAAACAATTTAAGCCCTTTTCACATCTTTACATAAACTGATGACTTTGATAAGTGCAATAGAAATTGGCTTATATAGCTTACCTTTAACCAACTGCTAGATTAACTGAAGCTCTCCATTTTCTCTGTAAACATATTGATTAGAGCCTATAGTGCATTGAAACCTCCGCATTTCTGCTCCTATTACTTTCATTGTATGTTGAGTATGCGTCAATAGTGTCTTCTCAAAACTCTTTGTATCAGGGCAGCCCAGGTGGCTCAGCGGTTTATCATGCCTTCAACCAGGGGTGTGATCCTGGAGACGAAGTGGGATCCAGTCCCACATCAGGCTCCCTGCATGGAGCCTGCTTCTCCCTCTCCCTGTGTCTCTGCCTCTCTTTCTCTTTGTCTCTCATGAATAAATAAAATCTTAAAAAAAAAAAAAAAACTCTTTGTATCAGTTGCATCTGTTGTATTAATGAAATGTAATTGACTATTGTATAAGTCATTGAAAAATAAAATCAAACAAAAAATTACTTCTATGAAGACTAAATGACATGATTTGAAAGCTTAAATATGGGGTAGTTGCAAACTTAAGTGTGTACCTGAAAATGTAGAAAAATTGTAGAGGAAAGGAATTATGAAGCACTAGGAGGCTCTTGCATTCAAATTGCTTTACATTTCTTTTTAAAAATTCTAGTTTCTCCTTAAAGAAACTTAAATTGGTACATTTTGCATATAATTGATTCAAGAAAATTTAAGAAACCTGCAAATTGTAAACCTAAAGGAAATGGCTTTCTTCCTACAGTAAAGAATAAGCAAATCAAGTTAAAATTGCTATGTTGTAAGTTAAATGTTTAAGTTATGACTACATCACTATTTTTATGATTTCCAGATTTAACTTCCATTTACAATGATCTTACTTACCACTGACTGATTTCAAGTGTGCCAGATATGAGGGATTCAGTTGTTTCTAAATACTTAATATTAACTCATTAAATATCTGCTGCCTAACTCAGTGTCCAAGTCACAATGATGTTTGTTCATAGAGACCTAGAATATTCTACCAAAAATGTTAGATCTATCATGTGAAATCTGCAAAGTGTGGAATCTGCACTGTCCATGGTAGGTAAGGAATGAGGAGAAACTTTTGTGTGACGTGAAGAAACAAACATATTACTACCTCACAACAAATAGAAGCAGTGAGTTTTTCAGGAATCTGATGTAGCATTCTGGTTCAGAGAAGTTCTGGCTGTGCCTTGGGGTTGAGCTTGCTGTTTATCACTTGAATGCAAGGGACAGATGACAAGGGGAAGTTTCCCACATGTGAATCCATCCTTGGACCTTAAAGAGAAGATGATGGATGTTAGTGTGGTGAGAGATAAATGGGCTCAAAGTAATTATGCCCCTGAGTATTCTGGCTTAAGTCTTTTTTAATATAGCATTCTCATGTAAATTATTTCTTTCAAACATTTTTTTTTTCAGGCTAAAGGGCTGAAAAATCTTTGGTTAGGATAAACAAAACAATTGTAAAAATATTTTTATACTCTAAATGAAATTTAAGTGTACTCGCAGATACTCTATATTAACTCTGGTTAAATTTCCTAGAACACATAATACTCAATTATACCACTGAAACTTCTGTTTTGGTCTCTCTGGCACCTAGATATATTTCAGAGAAATGGCTAGTTTTGCACACAGATATTGGTGATTACTAGATGGCCTAAAAATTTGGATTATTTTGTTAATTTAAATTTGGCTTTCTTAAAATTCTATAATTCTATTTTATGATCCAGATAAATATGACCTTGAAAGGGAAAATGTGTATCTTAAAATAAAATATAACACCCATAAGTTCTTAGGTTTTGTTTTTTCATCTGCAGTTCTGCAAAACACATTCCATTTCCATCCACAAGTTAATTTTTTCAAGTTATCTTAAGAATTTTATCTGCATGAAATTTTCAATAACTACAAAGTAACTGGAAATTTCTCTGAAGATATTATGATTAAATTACCAGCAAAAATCTTATGTGCTTGGAATTTCAAAATGATTTGGACAAGCAGCCAAAAACTTCTTTGTCATCAAATCTGTGTTTACAAAGTACAGCTAGACACATTTCTGTGCTTTACATTTCTTTGAACAGAAAAATTGAGTGTACATGTATGTATGCATATGTAATGAGGCCATATTGACTAGACTGACCCAGTACAAGAAGGAATAATCATCAGGAAAAAAAAAATTTCCCCCCCAGATTTTTTTTGCTATTGTCTACTAATTTAATAAAAATGTTCAAACAATGTATGTTTCATTAAAACCTGAGTTCTTAGTGTAGTTCAGGGTTTTTTTTTTCCCACTTCTTTTTAAGATTTATGATTATCTTCTAGAGCAGTTTTAGGTTCACAGCAAGATTGAACAGAAGGTACAGAGATTTCCCACCTACCTCCTGCCTATACATGCAAAGCTCCCACCCCCCATTATGAACATCCCTTACCAGAAGAAACATTTGTTACAATTGATGAATCTACATTGATATACCATAAACAAATAGTTCCCTTTTATGCATTAAATTCTGATAACCTACTGTGTACCTCATATTTAAATGGAACCTTGAAATTTTATGAAAACATTAGAGGGGTGGGTGCCTGGGTGGCTCAGTGCCTGACTCTTGATCTCAGCTCAGGTCTTCATTTCAGGGTTGTGCGTTCTAGGCCTACGTTGAGCTCCGTGCTGAGCATGGAGCCTACTTAACAACAACAACAGCAATTGAAAAACACAACAATAAAAAAACCTACATGTGATAAGTAAAAAAAATTTGATACCCAATTGGATAAATAAAGTACTGAACATGTTTTCCTTTGGCTTTAGCATGAGATTTTCATACAACTTCTGAGATACCATCTAGGTTTATTCAGTTTAAATTTATCCAAAATAATCTCTTTGGACAATATAAGCCTATACTTTTGAGTTATTTCTGTTATTCATTAGGAGAGTTGTAGACTGATAGCTTCAATTGCCATCTTAGCAGGAAATCTCCATCAAATGTGCTAAATATTTATAATATTTTAAGGGAGTGTGAACACATTTTAAAATGTATGCAGAGCAACCAAGAGGTTGAAGAGTTTACAGACGAGATTATACATAATGATCAAAGGAACCGGGCACATTTCTTGTTGATAAAACTGATTCTGAAGAAGGCGTGTATTGAAATACCTGGAGGGCTGCCATTTAGTGAAGATTTAGACTTACTGTTTACAGCTCTAAAAGGCTGAGGGAACCAAAGATAGAGGGAATCCACAGGGAAACATATTTTAGTTTAAGAGAATGATATTTGTAAAATTGGAAGAAATATTTTATAAGATTGTGATATATTTTCCTTTGTGGTATGAGAACATACTTGGCAAAACTTATTTATTTTATAACTGAAAGTTTGTATCTTTGACCACCTTCCTCCAGTTCCCCCTCCCCCAACCCTCCACCTCTAGTTACCACAAAACTGATCTTTTTTTTTTTTTTCTATGAGTTTGCGTGTTTTGGTTTTGTTTTGTTTTAGATTCCACATATAAGTGAGATCATACATTATTTGTCCTTCTCTGTCTGGTTTATTTCATTTAACGTAATGCCTTTAAGGTCCATTCATGTTGTTGTAAATGGCAGGGTTTCCTTATTTTTTTTTTTTGGCTAAATAATACTCCATTGTATACCACATCTTCTTTATCAATTCATCCATCTATGGATGCTTAGGTTGTTTCAGTGCCTGGACTATTGTAAATAACACTGCTGTGAACAAAAGGGGAGCTGATATCTTTTTGAGTTAGTGTTTTTGTTTCCTTTGGATTTATTTCCAGAAGTAGAATTGCTGGATCATATGGCAGTTCTGTTTTTAATTTTTTGAATATCATCCATACTGTTCTCCATAAGTGCAACAGTGCCCAGGGTTCCCTTTTCTCCACATTCATACCAGCTTTTGTTAGTACTTGTCTTTTTGATGATGGTTATTCTAACAGGTGTGAGGTGATATCTCATTGTAGTAGTAATTTGCATTTCCCTAATGACCAGTGATATGGAGCATGTTTCTATGTACCTTTTGGCCATTTATATATCTTCTCTGGAAAAATATCTCTTTAAATACTTTGCCTATTTTTCAGTTGTATTACCTTTTTTTTCTGTTGTGTTGTATAAGTTCTTTGTATATTTTGGATATTAACTTTTGCAGGTTTGCAACTTTTTTCTCCGTTTTGTGTGTTGTCTTTTCACTTTGTTGATGTTTCTATTGCTGTGTAGGAAGTTTTTAGTTCGATGAAGTCCCAGATGTTTATTTTGTTGATTATGACAGAACATTCACATTTAAAATAATTATTGATATATTTACATTACTATCTACCATGGTTGTAACTATTTTCTATTCATTGCCTTTGTACTTCATTTTTCCTCTTCTCACTATTTTCCTGCTTTTTAAATTGAGCATTTAATATCATTCCATTTCACTTTTTTATTTCTCATAGCATATAAATTAAACTTCTTTTTATAGAATTTTTAGTGGCGACCCTAGACTTTGAAATATACATTTTAAACTAATCTGAGTCAACTTTCAGATAATCCTTTACCACTTCTAGCTATTGTAGGTTTCTTATGAAAGAGTTTTCTCATTTCTTGTCTCCTACCCCTGGTGACATTGCTGTTCTTCATTTTATTGATCCATACGGTATAGTCATCCAATACACTGTTACCATTTTTACTTCAAACAAATAATTATGCTTTTGATCAGTTAAAAATAAAAAATATATTTTATATTACCATCATTTATTCTTCTCTAATGTTCTTAATTTCTTTATGTCATTTTAAGTTTCTATATCATTTTCATTCTCCCTGAAGAATCTTTTAAAGCATTTTTTGCAAGACCATTCTTCTGGTTATGAATTCCTTCAGTTTTTATTTGTAGGGAAAAGGATTTTTTTCTTCTTCTGTTTTGAAGGATAATTTTGCTGGATATAGAATTTTGGGTTGATGGTTTATTTATTTTCTTTGAAGTCTTTAAATATTTTGTTTTACTCTCTTCCTACTTCTATAGTTATGAGAATACCACTCTAATTCTTATCCTTTTTCCTCCATAGGTAGGATATTTTTATCCCTTGGGCTTTTTTCAAGATTTTCTTTTTGTCTTTCTTAAGTTTGAATATGACATGCTTAGGTGTGGCTTTTTAGGTATGTGTACCACTAGGTATTCTTTAGGCTTCCTAGACTTTTCATTTGGTGTTTATCATTAATTTTGGAAAATTTTCAGCCACTATTACTTGTTGTGACCAATTTCCAATGATTATATGAGAGCCAACTCAAAATTGGACACCGACTGTGATCTTGGTCAGGGATTGCGATCCTGATAATCACACAGGTGCACACACACACACCCAAGAGGATATGAAAATTTTACTAGTCATGTAATGAGGCTTTCTAGGAAAAGCAGGGAATCTTCCAAGCAAATGCTAAACTGCCCTTGAGAGTGTAGGCATAGGATTTTCCTTGGAGTAATTATGGTGGTTAGGAGCTAGGGCCAGGATGAGAGTTCCTGTGCATTGTTTGAACTTAACAGCTCCCAAAGGAGCATCTAGGTTTTTCCAGATATAGGAAAGAAGGTTCAGACAGAGGCATGAGGCTTAAAAGATGTCAGAAATCAAATATAAAAAATTGAGTTAAACCCTTCATTATATTACTTTCAATATTTTTTTGTTCCAATCTTTTTCTAGTATTCAACTCTATATATGTTCTGTCTTTTGAAATTATCTAATTTGGATGTCTGTTCTGTTTTTTTCCCAATCCTTTCTTCTCTTTGTATTTTAGTTGGGAAATTTCTACTGACCTGTCTTCAAGCTACTGACCCTTCAGGCATGTCAAGTCTGCTGATGAGCCTATCACAAGAATTCATTTCTGTTAAAATGTTTTAAATTTCTAGTAATTACAAATTATTTGAATTTCCTTCTCTCTGCATGTATTAGTGAGGTTCTTTAATATTGTCTTCTTTTTTGATTAGAGCCCTTAACATATTAAATGTAGTCATTTTAAATTCTTTGATAATTCCAACATCTGCATCATTCTTTGAATCTATTTCTGATGATTGCTTTGTCTCTTAAGGCTGTATTTTCATTTATTTTTTTGTCATGTCTTACAATCTTTTTGTTTAAAGCCAGACATATTTAACTGGATGATAGAAACTGAGGTAAATAGACTTCTTGTGTGGGAATTTATGTTATCTGCTGGGAGTTAGACTGTTTGATGTTTGCTATAGTTACACTTGCTAGAGGTGTTAGATGTCCCTGGTATCTTTGTTTTCGTCTCCTCTTTCCACCTTGGGCTTCCCTTAGCATTCTTCATCATGTGATTGAAGTTCCTTCATCTCTAATCCACTCTAATCCAGGATCTCTGTTAGTGTGATGGGCGAACAGGAGCATTCTATAATCTTCTCATTATACCTTAGTGTTTTAGTATGCCCCATCTCAGGACTGTGCCTTTGACAAGTGTTTCTTTAGTGGCATAGCATCTTTCACTGACCCCCATACACCTTTCTCTCATTTCAGCATTTTACATCCATTTCTTTGAAGCCTCAGACTTTGTTAACTATGTTTTCTTTCTCTTTTTCCCTTAGGTAAGACAAAAAGACTAGAGAGGGCAAAGTGGAAGGATGCCCTTTTTTCACTTGGGAAAAAGCTCTAGCCAAGTCTTTTCTTTGGAGAGTGAGAATTTATGATGACGAAAGTTTTGGGCATTTCACAATCATCATTCTTATTTTGTCATCACCAGAGCCACAGAGTCTTTCTTAAATACTCACCTGTTGGGGTTCCTGGAGGCAAAACCAATGAAATTGTGAATCTTTCCTAAGCCTACATTTCCCAGGAGTTTTTCACTCTCAAGCTAGTTCACACTTGGCCCCCAGATATTCATCAAAATTGCCAGTTAAGTGTTCCACTAGTTCATGGCTCTAGTGGTTTCTATTTGAAGTGAGTCTATCTTGGCTGTCTCCCTGGATAAGTCTGCCTCTCCAGGTTCCAGGGTGACAGTTTGCCCTACAACTTCATTTCTTGATAAGCCCAAGAAAAATAATTAATTCTTAGTTTGTTTAGCTTTTCTGTTGTTGTTGTACAAACAAGAGTGATGACTCCCAAACTCTGTACAAACTGGAGTTAAAACCTGCTTTCTTATTTTTAAACAATTGGGAAAAGTTTAAGGAAAGTTTTCAAAGTTTACATATTCATGAATAGTATAGAGATGTCTTCTTATCTCGGGATATTTGTGTCTGGTTTCTCATTTTTCCCTAATTCTCCTCACCACTTCCTTCTTATTCTTAAATCTCCTCTTAAAAGTTACGTTTTTAGTGATGCAAGGAGGATTTGAGATGCTTTGGGCATAGAGTGTAGTCAACTTGCATGTTTCAAAGCAAGCTCCCTTACTTACTAGTGGATAACTTTTAGCAAGTCATTTATCTAGTCTCTGTCTTAGCTCCCTCACTTGTGAAATGGAGATAAAAGTAGAATCCTATCACATTAATAAATTGATTAACATTAAGTTCTTAGGATAGTATGTGGCACATAGTTAAGTGCTCTACAGGTGTTATGTATAATATTAAATAAGTGGTCTACAATGAGGATAACTTACTGTATGTCTCTATCAGTTACTGTATTTCAGATCTTCACTTTGAATAATTGGTGAATAACATCTTGATTTTGTGAATTCCCTAACAATCCACAGAGCCATTATAATGACATCCAAAGCTACTTTTTATTCTGATCTTCAGAATCCTCTGAGAGAGATTGGGGAGACATTGCCTTTCTCATTTTAAAGGGACATCATTATCTTGCCAAAATCCCACTAGTAAGTAAACTGTGCTAGAGCTTGAAGCTAGGCTTCTGATTCTAAGTGTGGTGTTTGTTCCATATCATGTACTATGTCAATAGATTTTTTTAAGTTTATTTATTCATGAGAGACACACACGGAGAGGCAGAGACACAGGCAGAGAGAGAAGCAGGTTCCCTGCAGGGAGCCTGATGTGGGACTTGATCCCAGGACTCCAGGATCACACCCTGGGCCAAAGACAGGTGCTCAATCACTGAGCTACACAGGCATCCCCTATCTCAGTAGATTTTAATGAACTTTTAACCATATTCAAGTTGTAGTAAAATCAGTGTCCTGTTATCTTTGAGAGAAGATACTGAAAATGAGAATTTAAAATTCTTTTCCTTTTCATCTGCAAATATTATATGATCTGTGCAAAGCCATAGCTTAATAATATTTTTGCTTTTCTTATTGCAATGCATCTTAAAATGTCAATATTTGTAAAAATGAGGGTAATCATACAGAAAATGTAACTCAGAAAATGTAACTCTAACCAGTAGTTCTGTTCATAATACCAAAGAAAACCAGGGTGAATATTTTGAAGGAAACCGAGTTGCTGTATAGTCTCAATTCTCACTTCATTTTAAATTTGTAATGTTACATAGACTCACTGACGATTTTGTTATTACATTAGAATTAATGCATAGGTGTAGTTAATTATAATTGCTTCTTATTTTCCAGATCTAAGTTATTAACAATAGTTTATAATATTCTACATTTTATGTCTCCTTTTGTTACCAAATGCTTTGGTATGTATATTGTCTTCATTCTATAAGTTAGCATCCAGCTGCAGTACATTTTCAAGTTGATGAAGTAAGGAATTATTACATGGGATAAGGAACTTGTTAAATGACAGAAGGAGCTAGGAACCATTTATTTTACTTTATTTTTATAAACTTGTTAGTAAATCTTTGTAAGTCTATTTTTACAAGTTAAGCGGTTTTATATGTTTTAAGAGCAGTATACTGTGTTGTTTAAATTATTAATTGACTCTGGATAGGTCATTGATCTAGTGACTAGGCATTCTTAAATCCACTTTAATATGTTTGTTTGGCTTTTCCTAAAAACAAGGCTGGGAAAGAGGAATTCAGAGTTCTAACGGAGAAAATGCTCATTTGTGCCACCAGCATTTCTAAAGAATACATTTGTTTTCTGGCTATATGTAATACATATATTTTATTTAACTGTACATAAATAGGAAGTTTCCATAGTTTTGTAAACAGATAAACTATTGTTCAGGCTTCCTGAACACAGTCCATGTTATTGGCCAAGCTTTATTATTATTATTATTATTATTATTATTATTTGCACTGACAAACGTGCCCATATATTTTCATTTGCAGCACAGGTTTGTTTTGTTTTGTTTTGTTTTTTAACAGAAAACAACAAAAACAAAGTCTCCCAATAAAATCTAGTGATTTTTTTTTCAATGAATTGTTGAGAATAGTTATTCTCTAAAGAATGGCTGCATTCTCATACTTCATGAAACAGCAGATTTCAGAATGAGTTCCCGAGGTTGTAGGAAATGCCTCAGGGATATTTCAGAGAGCTGGCTGAGAATTGGAGAGGGCAGGTAACATTTAGTGGAGTTATTAATTTTCTGCTCCCACCTCAACCTGCATAGAGGTTGTTTGTAATATTTTATTTTATCATTAGGGAAACAAGAATTCTTCTGCTAAAATAACACACATTTGAAAGCCCCTATTCTTTAAAGGTGATATTTTGTACAACAATATTTTTAAAGGATTGATGTTGGAGTATACTGTGTCAGGAAACAGCATTAAAAATAAGTGTGATGACTTAACTATAGATTTTCAGAACTTTCAATATAGATCAAAATTTTGAGGACAATGATAAGGCTGAGAATTCACAGAAGGAACAGATTAATTCATATAGTTTATGTATGTGAGAATATAATGACCCTGGAATTTCTGTTCTGCGAAGCAGTCTGCGAACATCCAGTTGGTCATTGTTTTTAAGAATTGTTGTTCAAGAGGGACATGCCTAGACCAGCCAATTACCCGTAAATGTCCCCTCAATACTGAAGACTATTTACTTCCAAATACTCCGAAAAAAATACCACGTTTTCATCTTCTCCCTAAAACTTGGGGAGATCATTGAATTACAATAAGGTAATGAAATTCTAAAAAGTAATTTTAGTTCAGTATTTGTACAGTCATACAAGAAATGTTACTTGCCAGCAGATGAATTGTATTGCAGAAGTACAGCTAGGACATCTATAAAAATCCAATGTAGACTTTTTTTTTTTTGCTTTCCCTTTTGCCCCCAAAATCCTTTTGTCATTTTTCAACCTTTAACCTTAAACTTCATTTGACTGTGAGGCCTGCCAAATTTTCATCAAGACAGCAGCATATAGATACAAAGGGAAGCATAAATTATTATCATTAATAATCCATCCTGTTCTTCCCCCACCTCATTTAAACTAATGGACCATATGTTGCCATTTTCTTTTAACTGTATCCAAGAAAATTTCAGAACAGAAGAGGAGAAGAGTTTGTAAAATATATGACCACAACCTCACATTTATTTTCCAATTAAGACAAGAAAAGTAATGATAACTGTGATACTTTTTTATCTGTCTCCATGGAAATATTTCTTGATGAAAAATAGAGTAATCAAATTTAGTTATTTAAAGTTTCAAAGGAGAAAACTATTTTTGAAAATGTTTCAAGGATTTTTAAAATTTTTAAATGTTTCAAGGATGTTATAATGAATAAAGATCAACAAAATTTTAGTGTATTATTATTCTTCATAGCATACATTTTTTTCTTTGACTACTCAGGTTAATTGGCCATGTTTTCATTTGTTGGTGAAAATCTTAACATTTTTATATCCAGTCAAAGGTATATATACCATTAGATGAAAGGAAATGCTGTTCAAACTAGGGAAAATAAGAGCAAAACAGTCAGAGTAGTTGGATGTAAATTATTTTCAGGATGCAAGAAGTAGTAGAAAAAACTGAGATGGAGCTTACATAAAGTAGAATGGAACTTGACATAGGAATTTTGAATATTATAAATCAGATATGACTGGAGGATTAGGGGAAAACCAAGCAATCTATTGAGAAAGAATTTAGCAAAGATAATATGGAAGATGTTTGAGGCATAAAAATTAGGTTCAGAAAACTACACAAAGGTAAGCAGAAAAAATGTGGTTCTCAGTATGGTGTAATAGTGACCCAGGCTATCCATGAATTCAAGTCTCGGTCCTGGGCTGGGAGCTCATCCTAACAGTTCTTTCCCAAAAGATGTTAGGAGCACCATTGGTGTTACTGTCATTGGAAAGAGGAAATCCCTAGACTTCAGCAATGCTATAAGATGATGCTGAGGCCTAGTCATCAGATTTCTCACCCTTAGGCTTTGAAGGGTTATTATATGAGCTGGAATATCTGCAGTGATTAGGGGTGAGGCTAAAGAAAAGATATTTTCAATTGTTGTTATGATCAGGGGCAAGTCAGGGTAGAAAGCATTTACATATTTTTCCTCATTGTTTTTCTAATAAATAATATATGGAGAAATTATGATAAACTCTAAAATTGTAAAAATTGTGTACTTAACTCATGCTTGATGACTCATTCAATTTGACTTCATAGTTTAAAAATTATCCAGTCCACATCAGTTATACACCAGGTACCATGCTAGGCCTTAGCTATAGAGAAATGAAAAAGTGAGGTACCTGTTCTCCAAAGCTTTTGTTTTTGTTTGATAGGATTTTCTTTCTTGAGACTTTTCTTTTACTTTGATCTCTAAAAATGTTGGACAGGACAAAAGAAAAATGAAAGGACAGGAGGACAGAAGGAAAGAAGGATAAAGTATAGTTTCAATAATCTGCCATCTGGTCTCCCTTTCTCTTCTTGCTACTCTTTTGATATTCTCCATAGGGTAAGATCTTTTTGGAATAGATTGCCCCCAAAAACATGCAGATGACTTATCATATAGCTTAAAGAATAAAAGCCTAGCTCCTAACTTTGAACACTCTATCTTATGAGTGTACATTGTAAACTTCAAATATACTGGTGTCTTTCTTCCCCTTTACACTTCTTGCCTAGCACCTTTGCACTAGCTCTTGCTTTGACGTGAGAAACTCCTTGCCTGGATCTTGTCATGGCCACTTCCTCCTTCAGATCTGTCATCTCTCCAGAGTATTCTTATGACTTTCAAATATAAAGTGGCCCCTCAGTCATTTCCCAGAGTACTGCCTTATATTATTGCCTTTGTGTGAAGTCTTACTACTAGCAGTCAGTTGCTCTACTTATTTAATTATGTTTTACTCATTCAAATGTAAGTTCATATGTTTGTTTTACATGTTTAACTACTAAATTGCCATATCCTAGAAATAAATTCTTATCTAAGATTTTCATCAAAACTTCTCATGAAAATCTCCAAATAAAGAGAACAAGCTCAGTTAAGAAATGCCAGAGAAAAACAATAATAACAATAATAAAATCCAGTAGCACTCCTGAAAAGGTTACCCAGATATACATTCAAAGTCTCTGGAAAACAGATTTAAAAATAAAAAACTTTTTTAAAAAAAAAAAAGGTAAATTTATTGGTTCATATAAGTGAAAATTCCAATGATAAGACGAATTTCAGATAGAGTTGAATCTATGTACCCTAAAGTTATTTTGAAAATTCAGTCACCTTATAGTTATGTCCCCAGTCTGCTTCTATTATATTAGCTTGATTCTCAGACAGGCTTTCTCCTTATAGTTGGCTACCATTACCTCAAAGCTTCTCATCCTATAAGGCAGTATTCTTAGCATAAAAAGTTTTTTTCCCTAAAAATTCTAGAATTAGCTATTATTGAACTACCTTGGGCCATGTGCTCATTCTTGACTTAAGTACTATGGAATACTTTGACCAAAGCCTTAGAGCCACATGAATAGGTAAGACTATCTGAAACAATATGCAATGAAAGTAGGAGAGGTTGTTCTTCAAACAGAGCAGGAGATTGTCACTTGAGGGAAAAGATAGATTATAAGCTGGTGAAAACCAAAAAATATTCATGGCAAAATCAAAAAATGTTTTTGAATATGCTTATAACACAAAAACAATACAGATTATAATATCAACTCTACAAATAGAATGCAAGAAGTGGAGAGGAAAGACAAAATCAGCACACTTTATTTCAAAGAAAATCCAATTTTTGTCATTAATGTTAATCAGATTGATATGAATTTAGAAATTATTTGAAAAATTTTAAGTCCTTGACAAATGCATTTATAAAATTAATGGCTATTTTCTGAACTAATGGTACATGATCTACATGGTATATTATATACTAATTCTTAGCTGGCTGATGTTGATTTGATGAGACAGTACTTTTGTTTTATGTTGCTGTAATATTAATATTGGCATGAACACAATATATCACCAAGCAATATAAATAAGGAAGAATTTTTAATAGTGAGATGGGGTATACAAATTCTGTGATGTCTTTTTGTAATGGAATCTGATGCAGGTCATACTCAATATGAACACTTCAACCTCTGAAACACCATCTACTTCCCCAGAGCACAGCTCAGAAAGAAATAACAGAGTACCTAGAGGTGGGAAGATCTATTACAACTTTCCCATTTCTGGAAAATAGCTGAGGTCTGGGTTTGAGAAAGAGCTCAACATGGAAGAAGGGCAGGGATGGAACTCCATTAAAAAAATAATAATAATAAAATAAGTAAATAAACAAGCAAATAAGTTTACCAGAAAACTTTGTACTTATAATAAACAAAATAATTGTGGGCAAATATGTTTATTTATTTATTTATTTATTTATTTATTTATTTATTTATTTATTTATTTTTTGCATCAGCATTAAAGACCCTCTCACACACAAGATTTTCTTCAAGTATTAGATGACCTGCTAATGGCATGGTTTGAACTGTATCCTCAAAGTGTGTATCCTCAAAGTGTATATGTTGAAGTCCTAATCCCTGGTACTTCAGGATACAACCTTATTTGAAAAAAAAAAGGTCCCTTAAACAAAACAAAACAAAACAAAAAACAAAAAGACTCCTTAAAGAGTGGTAATCAAGTGCAGGTGAGGTCAGTAGGGTAAGTCCTAGTCCAATTTGACTGGTAACCTCTTAAGAGGAAGAACTCTGTCAGAAAGATGCCCATAGAAGAGTATGTGGAAAGACACAGAAAGAAGCACAGTGTCTACAAGCCAGAGAGAGGCCTGGAGCAGATCCTTCCCTCACAGCTCTCAGAAGGAATAAACCCTGGGAACATCTTGCCTGCAGGCTTCTCACCTCTAGAACTGTGAGATAATTAGCTTCTTTTGTGTAAGCCACCCAGTCTGTGGTACTTTGTCTTGGGAGCCTTAATAAATTAAAATAGTCTGTAAATAGAGTAGAAAATGGAATAGCATAGGAATGCCTGGATGGCTCAAGGCTTGATCCTGGAGTCCCCGGATTGAGTCCCACACCTGGCTCCCCAAGGGGAGCCTGCTTCTCCCTCTGCCTATGTTTCTGCCATTCTCTCTCTCTCTCTCTGTGTGTGTGTGTGTGTCTCTCATAAATAAATAAGTAAATCTTAAAAAAAAAAAAAAAGGAATAGCATAGACAAGAGAGAACAAATAAAGACAATGAAAGAAGATAGTCTAGGTCAGAAGAGAAAGATTTCCCACAGCCACACCCATTTTTTTTTTTTTTTCTTAAAAACAAATTAGAAGTTGATACTGGATCCACATTATGTGTCCTTGTGTACAATCTGCAGTTTGTTGTGTTTGGTAGTGGTCTAGAAAATCACACATAATTCACATTATGGAGGCTGAGTATTCAAAATAATCCATTTTATGATCTTTATAAATTAGTTAAATGAGTATCTTTAATATGGGTGAGTTGAAAATACATGTTCCTTGAGAAATAGGCCCTTGGTATTCTATTCTATTTGGGAGATACAAAGACAAATGCAGTCCGTGATATGATTTTAGTGTTCCTACTAACATACATATATATGTAATTTAGGGATAGTCTGCTCATTTAGGGGTATTTATACCTGGATTGGTACCACTCTTTAAGGAACAGTGCATCGAAAGAGCTCACTTCTTACCAGTTGTACTCCACTTATATAATTCCACTTTATGTCCTCTTTGAATAACAGGCTAAGACTTTATCATGCAAAAAAGGCAAATGTAAATTCACAGTTTTGCTTTGAGTCACAGCCTCTGCAACTTACAACATTTAATGTAAAAATGTATATAAAACAGAGATTCTAATTTATCAGTTCGAGTTTACTCGGTAATTGCCAGTTCTTAATCACAGCCTAACAGTGTAATCTAGTCAACAGTGTTTGAGTTTTACAAAGGGAGAATATCATTTGAGTATTATTATTCTTTCATGTATATGCTGTTTTTTAGTGTAAGGTAAGCAAACTCTTCCTAAAGGAAAAGTGAGGGATCTTCTGAAACATATATTAACATTTTCTGTGTTTCTCATTAATTATACAGATTTGGGTTTGGGTTTTAACATGGCATGCTGTCTCAGATAAATATAAAAATCTCCACATCATTTATCTTATGTTGTTGTTGCATTCTTTTGGTAAAAATTAGTGATTTTAGCCTTTGATTCTCAGGAGCTCACTATCTCATCAAAAAAATCCATTGTGCCAAATTAATTTTCATGTAATTTATTAAAGTTAGTGCCTCATCAACCTGAAAAACTGTCAGTACATATGGTTATTCTTTATTTTACTGGGGGATAAATTCAAACCATCTTCTATATTTAGAAATTCTGAAAGAGGCAGCAAGCTGTATTTATTTTACTTTCATCAGTTTATGAATTTGCAAATAGGTAAGAAACATGTGATTATTTGAAAAAGTTCTTAACTGTGCTATATATATCATGAAAAGCCAGGATAAAATGTGTAAAACATTAACGGAGTTTTTAGGATTATCTGTTAATGAGGCCTCGTTAAGGAGTCTTCTTTTCTAAGATGTTTACATTTGTAAGTCATTATTTTTTAATTAAACGAAATCAGGCACATCTGTGTCCAGTATGTGAACAAAAAATCCCTATTTGTTACCTCAGCCATTTTACTGCTGATACTAAGTGAAAAATGTACACAGCACAATTTCTTCCCCCTGAAACAAAATACCAATTAAATAATCTGGAAAGTGTTACTGATGAGCTGGAGTCTGGCTTCTATACTTAGATTTGAAATAAAGCATGCTTTGCCCTTTCACAATGTTTTAATTTTGAAAACTGTCAGAGAGTGTTTAACAGGAACAAAAACCACTGTGTGAATGCTTAATTCTTTATCAAATTCAACCCACCTGCACCTATATTATTAGCATTTTTCTGTCACCGTTTTGTTGGTTCATTACACTTTGAAAGAGAATTGTAGAATCTTCAACTTAGGGGAGTAGACTGCCCTGTAGGTCAGGTTTAGTTGAGAAAGGTTTTTCAGAACAGAAAAATAAGTGCAGAAATATACATGAATTTTACCATATAACATAGAGCAAGAATATAACCCACATTAATAGGTTGAAGTCTCCACTCATTTTTGTCTTTTGTACTTTCAATTTTTCTTTTTCTGGTTCTGTTTCTACTTAAGGTGCATGTATGAGACATCAGGAAAAATAGTTGAAAGATTTATGAAATTTTTAATTGTTAATTGTATTACACTATTTTATATTCAATTATATTATTTTTAATAATATTAAATAGCTTGAAAGATTATGCAAAGAGTTTTGTTGATTGTTTTTCTCTATAATTCATTGATTTTTCACTGACTGACATATTAGGTGATACTTGGCAACATTTATAAATAGTTCTTTTCAATCAGCTTCTTTTTTTTCTAAAAAAAGAATTTCTTCCACATGTTATTCTTAATTTGGCTCTCATGGAATCATAGGATTACTTGAGTTTTTAAAATATCTTCATTCTTTATTCTCTCTTGTTTTTCCATGCTAAGAAAGAAGTTTTTAATTTATTTTTTCAGTTTTTTAACTTTTATTTTAATCCCAGTTAGTTAACATACAGTGTTTTATCAGTTTCAGGTATACAATTTAGTGATTCAGCACTTCCATACAACACACAGTGCTCATCATAACAAGTGCCCTCCTTAATCCCCATCACCTGTTTCATCATTCCCCTCACCCTCTTCCCTCTGGTAACCTTCAATGTGTTCTCTATAGTTAAGACTCTGTTTCTTGATTTCTCTCTCTTATTTTTACCCTTTGCTTGTTTGTCTTTATTTTCATTCTACAGAATTAAAAGCCAGAAATTATGCACTTTTGATTATTTATTTTTTTCTTTTTCAGTACATAATTTTAAAAAACTGACATAAATATTTTGTTACATTAATTTGCAAAATTTACATATGACAGATGCTGAATTCTGCATCTCCTGATTCCTTAACGATTGTTTATTGGACCAAAATCATAAAGCCAGACAAAAATTGTTCTAGAGCATTTCTATTGCTTAGTGTGTACATAGTCATGTTTTAAAGAATACTTGATCTTGTCATAATGAAGTCTACATACATCTTGAAATAGAGTCGAAAGCAAAAGTTGTAAGGTCAGATTGCCTGGGTTCAAGTGCAGACACTAAAAATTACTAGCTCTGGGAACATGGGTAAAATTCCTAACCTTTATAACCCTCAGTTTTCTTACATAGAATATGGGGGAAAATAATAGTGTCAAACTCATAGTTCATTGTGAGGAGCAATTGTGATCTATGCAAAATGACCAACAAGGTACCTAACAATTTGTGAATGCCCAATAAAGGTTGAGTATTTTTATATTTAAAATACTTCAATGCTTTCCTTAAGTTATGATTAAATTCATTCCATCTTTACCAAGTGATTTAAAAGACATCATTTATGGGGTTTCACTAATTCAGTAGTACTAAATATTTGTTACCTCCTACTGCCATTACTGCATGCATTATTTTACCTAATAGAAGCAAAACATAGAAATGCTTTTCCATTCATAAGGTGGATACACTGGAACTTTTTTTTTTTTTTTTTTTTTTTTTTAACTTCTGGGTAGCTTAGGAGCTTCTCAATACATTTTGGAAATTTAATTGGGTGCATAGCCATACTGCCATTGAAAATATCAAATTAACCTTCAATACAAATGAGAATTTTGTAAGAAAAATTCCATTGTAGAATATTTATTTAGTACAACAGCAGTCTTTGTTAAAGGTCAGAGTAAAATGAATTGCCTTTTTTTCCCAAGTTAAACATATGAAAATTTAGAGCTATAATTTCACTTTTCATTCACATTTCCGTTCTTGATGGTTTCATTATATGCATTCTCATGTTAAATGAATAAGTGTATTCAATTAGCAAGTACATTTTCAGCATTATTTTTGTCACAGTGATTCTGGATGTTCCACATTTGAGGATATAAATTAAGTAATAAAGAAAACTTTAAAAATTTTAAATTCAGGGATCCCTGGGTGGCTCAGCGGTTTGGCGCCTGCCTTTGGCCCAGGGTGCGATCCTGGAGTCCTGGGATCGAGTCCCGCATCAGGCTCCCAGCATGGAGCTTGCTTGTGTCTCTGCCTCTCTCTCTCTCATTCTCTCTCTCTCTCCTCTGTGTGTCTATCATGAATAAATAAATCTTTAAAGAAAATTAAATTCAAGCAATCATTTCATTTTGCAAGGTATATTTTACAAATTTTCTTCTATCATATTTCAGAAAAGAATGAGTTATAAATTCTGAACAATTTTATGCCATCTTTAAAAGCTTATTTTTTTAAAAGATTTTATTTTAAAGACAGGGGCGGTGGGGGGAGGGGGGTTAGAGACACAGGCAGAGGGAGAAGCAGGCTCTGTGCAGGGAGCCTGATGTGGGACTGGATCCTGGGTCTCCAGGATGGGGCCCTGGGCTGACGGCTGCACTAAACTGCTGAGCCACCAGGGCTGCCCTAAAAGAAATTTTAAACGTTAAAGAAATTAAGTAGAGCATAGGGATATGAAGGATTCACAATATGACTATACTTTGTTATCTGGAAGTTAAACATTCTTTGAAAATAATTACATTTCTAGAACTATTTTTGCCGGGGGGAAAGTTGTATATTTTGGCATATTTCTTTGAAATTTATAGGAAAGTCCCTTTCAAGGTGCTTGTGTACTTCAACTATCTCTCATTGCTGGCCCAGGTCAGTAATGACTTCAGTCTTATTGTCTGCCTCCACTCTATTTAATACTTCAATTTCTAACTAAACTTGAATGAGTGAGAGTTAAGCAAAATTGAAGGCAATCAACTTTAATTGAGACAGATGGGTAATTTTATTTTGATAAAAATTATAATTCCTAATGTAGATATATCCTTTATTACATTTCAAACATGTGTTATGCTGCCTCAAAAATACATATGTAAAATTGTTAGAAATCAAAAGGAAACTAACATAAAACAGTTGCTGAAAATTTTTGCATATGTTGATCACCTGACAATGTTCAACACATCAAATATATAAGAACGTGGAGAAAATTTGAATGTTATACTTAAGGTTTAATTCATGAATTAATAATGTTGATCTTCTGTTCATCTCTCTTTCTGTGTAAGACCAAACTTTCTGGTACTAGCAATGGCAAAGAGAATAATTTTGGCAATATTTTATCTGGTTTTTATTTGGTTTGCTCAACTCCAGGCCAACTTAGGTGGATCATCAGAATAGTGAACTTTTGTCATTTTGAGCTTATAGTTTCTTCTCAGTAATGATGTCAATAAATATAGTAGATAAGAATATGTAGGTACATTTCTACCTGTAAAGATTTTGCCAAGTTATAAAAGCTTTCTCTCTCTCCTCTCTCTCTTGATATACAGATATATAGGTATGTCATCCATGGTGGCCTAGCACGTGGAATTCGCAAAGCTGCCAAAGCCTAAGACAAGTACCAAGCCCATCTGTGTGTGCTTGCCTCCAACTGTGATGAGCTTGTGTAAGTCAAGTTGGTGGAGGCCCTTTGTGCTAAACACCAAATCCATGTAATCAAGGTTGATGACAAGTATCAAGGGGAATGGGTAGGCCTCTGTAAAATGGACAGAGAGGGAAAACCCCATAAAATGTTTGGTTGCACAGTGTGGTGGTTAAGAACAATGGCAAAGAGTCTCAGGCACAGGATGTCATTGAGGAATACTTCAAATGCAAAAAATGAACAAATAAAAAGCTTGGTTTTTGTTCCTCAAAAAAAAGTAACATGTATACAATGTTACATATGTTCATATGTTATACATAAACATGTTATATATAATATAAAATCTTTAAAATATATATTTATAATATATGACATATATAAAACATCTCAATTCATTTCTAACATCCTATATCTCATTTTTTAAAACAAGAATAAAAGAACAATTCTTCTATCAAACAATCCATCTTAATCCAAAAGCCTATATCCTACTGAAAGTCAAAGTATAGCATTGGAAGGACTTCCTTGAAGAGACAGGCATGCTTGCTATCACCATAACAACTTAGCAGCGGACTACAGGTTACATAACATGCTGTCACGCATTTTATTCTTCAGCACATCATATAATCTGTTCTGACATAAGTCAAAAGAGCCATTATTTTTTTTATTTAAATTCAGTTAGCCAACATATAGTACATACTTATGTTCAGATGTAATGTTCAATAATTTATCAGTTGTGTATAACACCCAGTGCTCAAGGTAAAATATAATGCAGAAAACGCACAAATCCAGGTGTCCAGAATGCTAAATTTTCTTAGAGTATACTTGCGATGTCAGCACTCTGTTCCAGAAAGAAAATATTACCAATTCCTCAGAAGTCTCCCTGGTTTTCCCGTCTAGGCACTACTCAGCCCAAAGTTTATACACTGTCTTGACTTTTAACTCTATATATTGTTTTGCTAAAAGCAGCTATTGATTAACTACATTTACTTATTAGATAAGGAGACTTAGGGTTTGTCGTAAAGCCATTGCTTCGTCAATTAAAGGCAGTAAATTCTGCAAGCAAGAACTAGGTTATAAAAGTTGGAAGCAATATTAAATAAGCTAAATATTCTTGTCATAGAACTGAAAGTACGGTTACTATTCTTCACAGGCCTCCCTTCTGAAAATAGGACCTCAGACCTGGGAATCTGGCCTCTGTGCCTTGCTGGAAATTTTATCGTCAACCTATTTTGACATTGGCCGTTGGGAGTCTGAAATAAGGAACTCGGATGCTTAGTTCCAGATAGAGAAGATAGTCTTAAGGGGAACTGTGGGATCTGAATCTCAGCAGCAATTGTTGAAATCCTTTTTTGTCTGGCTTTAACCTTTGTAAATACAATATTCACCTTCACTTTCTCCCAAGGAACATGAATAGGCCTGTATAGGAATTGGTAAATGAGCCATGGAGAATGAGGATGGAATCAAATTGAGTGAAATAATTTCAGCTGCTGGGAACTCTTAATAGGCATGTAAACAAGAAGGGGTTTGTTGTGTGTGAACGCTCTCACGGAGGTGCATGAACCCTTATCTCTTCATGCTGGCTGCATTTGGAGCGGTTCGTGTTTAATTTGAAACAGTCTCCTGATGGTTCAGTTCAATTTGAAACTGTGCTCAGCCCATTATTTTATTATTTTTAGCTTAGAACAAAAGAAAACATTTGGAAATAACAGTCATTTCAAGTGGTGGGTTGCATGGGACACTTCATATCATTTTCCAAAGTATGTCTGCAGTATTTGGATATGTAGCTAAAGGGTTAGGGGAATTGAATGTGATGCATTTTATTTGCTTGTCAGAAGTAAAAAAAAAAAAAAAAGTAGAGAAATCATGCCTAAAAATAATGCATGTAGCTGTTTTGTTAACAGGTCTGTATCTTCCCTTTCTTTTCGCCATCCCTAATCCAGTATAATGGCATTGTCAGTATATCCTTGCTTTGTGTTTGTTTGAAAAAAAAACCTTTGATCTTCGCCTCAAAGTCTCCCTTCCTAGCGTTATTTTTCATTCCTCACTATCATTTTCTAGACCTTTCAGTGCTTGTACCAAAGGACTATTTCCCATTTTGAGAACCTGTGATGCTTAGGGTGCGACGGTTTTATATATGGTTAACAGAAATGCATTTTAATTAGACCAACTATTGTATGAGTAACAGCTTTAGAATAAATAAAAGACACGAAAGTCTGTGTGTCTATGATTAAAATGTTGCAAATACATATTAACAAGTTTGTATCAGTCAACATATGTATTGAAACAAATTTTCTGAAAAAAATCCTTTTTTTCTACAATTAACTAAACATACAAGGAATTGTAAGAGAGTACTAATTTTAATACCCTGTCAACTAGAAGTTATATATTCCTTCAGAATAAATCAATATGCTATATTTAGTGATCTTTAAACATAATGGAATTTACCCCCAGTTTTTCGGTGTTCTAAACTCAGACTTACTTTGTTGCAGACATTTGACAGAATTAAGTTTAATGATCTCTTCAGTTTTCATTATCTCCACTCTGCCTGGGACTTTGCTAAATTTTTACTAAGAAAGAAATAGGGAAAGAAAAACCTAATCAAATAGCTTTAGTGAAACATAAGCAAGAAATGCTATATGTCAATAAATTAATATAAACCGATAATAATGTAACTGAAGTGATCCTATACTGGATTATTAATTTTGATTTTGAACATCATCCAATCAGGATTCATAACCAACAAGAGGATTGAAGGAGAAGTAGCCTGGGAGCCACCAGGGATTCTAACTTCGAGTGAAAGCATGGCTTTGGGTCTGTTTTTTGTGTGTTAATTTTGTTCTTCAATAGATGTCAAACAGTCACAATGAATCATTGTCACAACACTTCAGGAAGAAATATAAAAGGCAACTTTTTATCTATAGCTTCTAGGTGGGAAAAAAAATGCCTCAGTGAAATTTAGTAATATATTTCTGGCCAGAAAAAGGAGCAAAACCAACATCTTTAAGCTTCCCATGTTCTGTTTTCCTTTTAAAAAAACATTCTTCCCTCTGCCACCCCCAGACTAATTATGATAGAAACATGAATCACAAAGCCTATACTGTTCATATAATTAATTGGTGATCTAGTGAAGATGTTAAAATGGGACAGTCTTTCCAAAAAAAGAAAATGAAAAATCTGTTAGTACAAATAACATTAGGAACTGGTGGAGACTTTTCCCTATTAGCTCCTATTCTAGAAGAGGAATGGGCCAACTAACAGTCCTAAGGCCAAATCTGGTCTGATGCCTGTTTTTGTAAATAAAGTTTTGTTGGAACACAGCCACCCGTATTCATTTATGTATTTACTAGGGCTGTTTTCATGCTTCCACTGTAGCAGAGTTAAGGAGTTGCAATAAAGACCATATGGCCTACAAAGCTTAAAATATTTATTATACTATCTGGTGCAGTAGAGAAAAAGTTTCCAGACTTCTGTTTTAGAAAATAAATCTCACATCACATCTCTGATTACATGAATCATGCTTAATCACTGTGACTGATTAGTTCTATTTTTACGTCTTTATTCAGTACTTAAATCCATGTAAACCGTTAATAATAATAGGAATAATATCTATCTAGATTTATTCATCACCTAATGTGCGGGATAATGTACTAAAATGGGCATTGTTTTAAGCCGTTAAGTTTGGGGTAATTTGCTCCACAGCAATACAAAGCTAATTGAGTTGGCATTCCTATTTTGTTGATAAAGCACCTGAGGCACCAAGAGACTAATGTTCCCACTGTCACAAGCTAGCAAGCAATAGATTCTGTGCTCTACTTTCGACTAGATCTGCCTTACTCCAAACTGTTGGAAGCTTTTTGGTGTCTCTTGGAAAAATCTTTTCCAAGTTTATTTCCTGCCCCATATCATGGATCTATATTTCTAAGAGGCTGTTCTTAGTCTCACCCGCTGGACAGGTTTATTAAATCAAGTAAAATGGAAAGGGAAATGTTGGAATGTATTTCAACTTCTTTTCATCTGCAGGATGGATCAAAATATCATTAAATTTTATGCTAGAAGAAACAACCATTGTTTTTAAAATACTGCATGTGGTCTGCCTTATTATAAGATCATTTCATTGGAGCAGGTGGTTGGGCAACTCATCATTTTAAAGTGAGATATATTACCGCTTCTCAGCCTTTTGGCTAAGATCAAGTGGACTATCTGTTCTTATCAGTTTAATAAAGTGAGACATGTTATGCACAAAGCAAGCCTATCTTATCACTTAAGACCTAAGAAAGCAGAGAAATGTAAACCTGTGTTATTATAAATTTTCAAATATAGGGACAAAATAGAAGAATTGGAAATCCAAAATATGACCACATAATAATCAGGAACAGTTTACAATGATGCTATTTTTTTTCTCTATGGAATTTATTAATATTAACAATAAAATAAAGGTAAAATGCATTATAAAGTACAATCAATTCCTGGTGCGAATTTTCATTGCATTAGGAACAGTGTAATATTTACATTTACTCTAGAGGTAATGGAGCCACTCAACAATTAATGGAGGAAAAGTTATATATTTAAGATGTGACATGTCATGTCTGTCTAATTAGACTGCTTTGTTATTCACCAAAGAAGTGTGTAAGGAAGTTGGAGATCTTATCCTGGCAATATCTGGTTACTGTAGGCTAATCAAAAGTTGATAGAACATTCTGGAGTCCTCTTCCTCAGTGCCCTACACCTGCGTTTACAGAGAACCACAAGACTGTTCTTTCTATGGTATATCAGAAGCATCACTTGGATGCTGTTCATCTATTTTGTGAAAGGAACTTTACTCAAAATTTCCTAAGCCTGGAAATTTGTAAACCAACTAATCATAGTGCATGTTCAATATTTAAGGTTAATTCAAAATCTACAATAAATCATAAGAGTTTATAATTAGAGCCAAATGGTGACAATACATCAAAAACCTAAAATAAAACTTCCCATCAACACTAGTTCTTTAAAGAATTATTATGTTTCCTCTGTGTGTGTGTGTGTGTGTGTGTGTGTATATATATATATATATACACACACACACATATATATGACAGTGTGATTGGCTTTGGAGTTTTTATTCAACAACATTTTACTGAAATGAGCACAAGAGTGCAGATTAAAAAGAAAGACTCAGCCCAGATGTTTTGGGTTGTTTTTTTGATCTAATTAATAAGAAATTATATTTTTATTATAATAAAATTCAGACCCAGATTATGGGAAAGTATAAGGTATTAGAAACTTAATGAATTTTGAAAGAACAACATTACAAAATATTTCATAAATTTTAACTATTTTTTAGGATACAATTAACACCTTCATTTTGACAGCTTTGAAAAACTAGTATTCAATATTTAGAGAAAATAATCATGAATGTCATAAAACAATATTTTTATGTATTGTGTAAGAGGTTCTTTATATAAAATAAATAGTATAGAGATGTTTTAAAGATAATTTACTACCAGCCACCTGTGTGGCTCAGTTGATTAAGTGCCAGACTTGATTTCAGCTCAGGTCATGACCTCCAGGGTTGTGAGATCAAGCCCGCATTGCTCCACATTGGGTGTGGAGCCTGCTTAAGACTCCCTCTTCTCTCTGTGCCTCTCCCTTTTCCCCTCCGTATACCCTCCCATGCCTGCTTGCCATAGGCTCTCCCTCTCTCTAACAAAAAAGATAATTTTACTCCCTATTAATCATAATTATTGAATCAGTAGCTACAAAAAGTATTATGGAGTCAAGATTAGAGACTATAAGCCTATATGGAGAAACTTTAAGAGTTATTTATACCAAGACTTTGTTTTTTATAAGGAATTTTATTTTAGTTACTAAAAGTAAATAAAGATTATGTGAATAAGCTGAAAATGATTAATCATTGTTTCTGAAGTCAGGAAGTTCCTAAATCAAAATATGTGATCTCTCTACAAGATACTGGATGTCTAGTTTATCTTTCCAGAATATTACTGAACACTATCCTAAAATGAATCAAAGTGCATACAGCAGAACTTCACCTGACAGAAATTATAAGCTTCCCTTAATTTGTTTTTAGTTATTATTTTTATTGTTGTACATTTTGCAAAAACTTGGAAGTATCACTGTAGTGTTCATCTAATGTTCTTTATTTCACTAGAGAGATAAAAAGTGAAAAGAATATGGGATTAGAAAATAAACATGTCCAAATTCAATCCTGTTTTCACTTCATACATGAGTGAATTGCATAATCTCTACTTGGTTACTCGTATTCAAAATGGTATTAATTGGGGGTACTGGGCTGGCTCAGTCCACAGAGCACACAACTCTTGATCTCAGGGTTGTGAGTCTGAGCCCCATGTTGGGCATAGAGATTACTGAAAGAAATAACACCTTTTACAAAACAGGATTAGTTGTACCTAGTCTTCAGCACTGTTGGAAGGATTAGGGATGGTGCCAGGACAGGGTGGAGTGCACAGAACTAAAAGCACTTCCACATATGTATGCTATGATTTGCATTCTTGCAAAAGTGACATCATCACTCTTAATGATGAACTTCATCATTTTCTCACAGACTGAGAGATGTTTTCTAGGTTGTAGCCTTTCTGTTTTTCTTAGATAAAAGTCCACCTTAGCTGTAATTTCTTTAGTCAAAAAATATCACTAGCTGGGTATAGATTGGAACATCAGTAATCATATGTTGAATTTGCTCAAAATGCTGCTACTCATTATTCTGATCATTCAGGTATTTTGAAACCTGTAGGCATTAATAAAATTATTAAATCCTCCATGGGGGGCACTGGGTGGCTCACTCAGTTGAGCCTCCAACTCTCAGTTTTGGCTCAGCTCATGATCTCAGTCAGGGTCATGGGATCAGCTCTGAGGCAGGCTGTGTGCTTAGTAGGGAGTCTGCTTGGGTTCTCTCTCTCCCTCTGTCTAAAATAAATAAGTAGATTTTTAAAAAGAATTATTAAATCCTCCATGAAAACATTAGGTGGCCTTGTAATTAAACATAACTTTTGGAGGTTTTAAGACTAGGGGATATTAAAACATTGAAATTTAAATTACTTCTTTTATATTTGACTCTGTCTTGCTTTATAACAAAAACAACAAAGAAATGTAAGGTGTAGGATAAGAGGAACAGAGAGTAACACAATAATCTGGAAGAAAATTAATGCCATAAAATAATAAATGAAATAGAATGTCAAATTTAACTAGGCATACAACAGTGAGAAGTCAAAACCCTGCCCTCATGGAGCTAATACTCTGATACATGTAATAAATCTTGCTTGGAATTCCTAAATTTATTTTTAAATGGAGGAATCAAATTAGGGATTTAGAATTGATGACCATGAACTTTGCTATTTTCTCAGTGGAACAATTTCATTACCCAAGACACCTTATAAAAATAGGGGAGGGGGTGGAATTCTCATATAAGACAACCATCTCTTTAAGCAGCAAAGAAAAACTTAAGATATTTAAAAGCAAACAGCAAACTATAACAAGATCTCTTTTATTATGGTGATTAAATTTTCAAGGTTCCCTACCAGGAATGTGGCATTTTTATTCAGATTTTAGTCTCCTTTAAAACTCCTTTGTTTCATTGAAACTTCTAAATCTCTCCCTAATATCTCAGCACACACACACACACACACACACACACACACACACACCCTTATATAATACATCCATATAAATATACATAAATATTATATATTCTTGTTATATTTATATATTTTTAAAGATTTTACTTATTCATTCACGAGAAACACAGAGAGAGAGAGAGGCAGAGACACAGACAGAGGGAGAAACAGGCTCCATTCAGGGAGCCTGATGCGGGACCTAATCTCAGGTCCCCAGGATCACGACCTGAGCCAAAGGCAGACATACAACTGCTGAGCCACCCAGACATCCCTATTCATATGTTATATTTTAAATTACTTGTATATTCTTAGAAACTTTCAGATATACTCTACTTATTATTGGATTCATATAATTAGTGAAGAGGCTAAATAACACTAGATCTCCCATCAGCCTTTAGGCTTTCTCTACAATCCCCCTCAGCCCAGCCCATTACACTGCTATTTATCATACTTTTTTAATATTTGTTTTTCTAATTCTTCAATCTTTTTGGTATGTTCCATAATTAAACAATGCAAATTCGTTTAGCTAAAAAGAAATAAACGAATCCTTATTTTGAGTTATAAACTTTCATTTTACTGATCTAAATTCATCCAGTCACTAGAGTAAGCTCTCAGAATACCCAAAAATTGGTTTTAAGTTACTCAGCTATTTTTCTTCAATTAAGGAAGCTCTCTGAAAGGATGTGCTAGTACAATTTAAAATTTATTGAGCAAGTTAATTGTATGAGGATTAAGAAGAGGAAATGTTAGAATCTCGGGTGTGTTTTTCTGAAGACTTGATCCTGTTTCCAAAATAGTAATTCGAATCTATTTTTACATCTTCTTTTCTTACTGTCATAAGTTATATACGTCCATTACAATAATAAAAGAATACCAAAAAAAAGCTTAAAGCTGCACATACCTAAATAAAAAATAAAAGTCATCCTACAACTAAGATCTAGAGATAAGTACTTTTGACCTTGTTATATACAGATTTCTAGTGTTTTGAATTATTATAAAACATATCTTTTAAAAATTGTATTATATTTTTAAAAATATATTATTTTAAAATGTACAATGAGGGGCACCCAGGTGGCTCAGCCAGCTAAGCGTCTGCCTTTAGCTCAGGTCAGGATCCCAGGGTTCAGGCTTTCTGCTCAGCGGGGAGTCGGCTTCTCTTTCCTCTGCCCCTCTGAACCCTGCTTGTGCTTCTCTATCATGCTCTTTCTCTCTCAAGTAAATAAATGAAATCTTAAAAAAAAATTAAAATGTACAATGAATGTAATTTCCTTTAATGTAGTTGGTAATGGTTGCATGGTGTTCCACTATATGGATGTTTAGTAATGAATTCGCCTTCATTTTGGAACATTTGGGTTGTTTACAAGTTTTTGGCACTATAAACAATCCTGGAGAGAACATGACTGTAGCTGTGTCTTTCTACAAACCCTAATTATTTACTTAGGATAAATTCTAAGGAATGTAATTACTGAATCAAAGTTATATATATTTTTGAGGTTCCTATATGAATTGCTTGGAAATTCATATCAATTTAGAGTTCTGCTTAATATTTAATGTGCTGTTAGCATGAACCCTTACTAAGATTGACTAGCTTTTAATTTTTATAATTTTGTTTCAATATTTTTAAGTTGAAAATGACACATTATAACTCACTTTTTATTATATTCCTTTGATTTTTAGACAGTTTAAACTTTCCCCCTACTTATTTCAGTAATTTTAACTTATTTTATGTAAAGTTCCTTTCATCTCCTTTGCTATTTTCCTTCTGTGGCATTAATAGTATTTTTCTTAATTTGCTAAATCTCTTTGAAGTGTAAGGAAGTAAGTATATTATCTGTCATGACTTTTATATGTTTTTTCTTAAATTATGTTTATAATATACTTAAATATATAAGTAAAGTATATCATTTTTAGTGTATAGTTTCTGCATTTCATATTACCAACTTTCTCACAAGAAACCAATACAACAGAAATAATCCTAGTGTCTGGCAGATAGTAAAGACTATTTAAGCATTAGCTATTGCAATAATTCTCATTGTGATAATGGAAGAAATATATATATGCATATATACATGTGTTTATATGTATATGTATTTATACATATATTTACTTGTATTTACAAACATATACATGTAAAATGCACTCGAGGTCACATAGCTGAAAATGTGTACGTAAGTACAAACTCAAGCTGATAAATTCTTAATTACTTGAAAACTTAAGTCTTATTTAAGACTCTTTCTTCAAGGAGTCCTAGTTCCCTTTAGTGGGAACTAAAATCTAGATCTCAGCTCAAGAGGTACATATTGCTAATGTTGTATCATTGCTTCTAGGCTCCTCCAGGATTTTCCAGCTCTTCTTTTTTTTTTTTTTTTAAGATTTTATTTATTTATTCATGAGAGACACAGAGAGAGGGGGTAGGGAGGCAGAGACACAGGCAGAGGGAGAAGTGGGCTCCATGCAGGGAGCCTGATGTGGGACTCAATCCCGGGTCTCCAGGATCAGGCTCTGGGCTGAAGGCGGCGCTAAACCACTGAGCCACCCAGGCTGCCCCCAGCTCTTCCTAAAGAACTAGAACACACACATTGTCTTCCACAGAGTTCTTCCTCACTTTCCACTGGATGTCTGTATCTTCTTTCTTCCACACTGAGTCTTCTGGTTCCTGAGGATATCAATATGTTTACATATGTGATCTATTCTATATCACACATAAGAAAGATTTAGATTTAACTACATTCATACCCCAACAATAAACCAACTAAAATATAGCTGATCCTTGAACACCATAGTTTGAAGTGTGTGAATCTACCCATACATGGGATTTTTGTTAAATATAGTTAAAGTACTGTGAGTCCTATTTTCTCTTCCTTATGATTTTCCTAATAACATTTTCTTTCCTCTAGCTTTCTTTATTGTAAGAGTACAGTATACAATACATGTAACCTATGAACTACATGTTGATTGACTGTTGATGTTATTGGTAAGGCTTCCAGTCAGCAGTAGGCCGTTAGTCGTTAAGTACTTGGGGGAGTTGGTAGTTATATGATTTCCGACTGTGCAGGGGGTTGGTGCCCCAAACCCCTCATGTTGTTCAAGGGTCATCTGTAATTCCTTTGTGGTGATTTTTCTCCTTAGGATGTCTACCACTAAAAAAAAAAAAAAAAAAAAAAAAGAAAAAGAATGTCTACCACTAACTGTTCTGCCAGAGGACTGTGTCCAAAAGTTACTCGACTTTATTTTATTTCTAATGTATGTTATTAATTGGAAATGAAGTTTGGTTTGTTTTTGTAGATGGAATGGGAGTGACTATTTTATCCTTTATAAGTTTATTTCTGAATATGTGAAATACTAATGTGGTTCAAAAGTCAAACCATAGAGAAAGTTAAACTCCATGAATTCTCACTCCCAGCCCTATTCCATTAATAACATTACTTCCCACTCTCTGAGTAATGATTTTTTATTATCATAATTCAGTTTTCCTAGTCTTCTTTCCACAAAAAATAGCAAGTGCATACATTGCCTTCTGATTTTTTTTTCTTTCTTACAAACACTGGAGTATGAGGCATTTGCACTTTATTTTTTTAAGCTAGTATGTCTCAGAAACCATTCCATAGTGGTTTATAGAGATTCCACACACGTTTATTTATGCTTCCATAGAAATAGATTATGTTAGGTTGTTTTCAGTATTTTGTTACACAAATAATAATTCAGTGAATAATTTTGTTTATGTGTTATTTTATATCTGTTGTAGTATCTTCAGTTAAACCCTAGAAGTGGGATTGTGCCAGTTGGCCCTCTCACTAGTAATGTATGAGGAGGTTTCTCTCTCCAGTTTTGCCAGCAGAGTGTAGCAATAGACTTTTGAATTTTTATTCACTTTATAGGTGAAAAATAGTGTCTTATGGTAGTTTTAACTAGCATTTCTCTTTTTTTAAATTTTTTAAAAAGATTTTATTTATTCATGAGAGACACAGAGAGAGAGAGAGAGGCAGAGACACATGTGGGCAGAGGGAGAAGCAGGCTCCATGCAGGGGGCCCAATGCAGGACTCGATCCCGGGTCTCCAGGATCACACCCTGGGTGGAAGGTGGCACTAAACCGCTGAGCCACCTGGGCTGCCCCTAGCATTTCTCTTAATAAGAGTGAAAATGAGCGTATTTTAACATGTTTAAAGATGTTTTACATATCATTTTTTCCATAGGCTGATCATTAAGTTGTCCTTTTTAATTGAAGTATAATTGACATACAATATCATATTAATTTCAGGTGTACATCATAGTGATTTGATATTTTTGTACATTCCAAAGGATCCCCCTACTAAGTGTAGCTACCCCATCACCAAAGTTATTACAATATAATTACTATATTCCTTATGCTGCACATTATGAACCCATGACCTATGTATTTTATAGCTGGAAGTTTGTACCTCTTCACCTATTTTGCCTGCCCCCCTGACTAACAGTTTGTTTCCTGTATCTATGAGTCTGTTTCTATTTTATTTTGGTTTGGTTTGGTTTTTGATTCCACATATAAGTGCAATCATAGAGTATTTGTCCTTCTCTGACTTATTTCACTTAGCATAGGGCCCTCTAAATCCATCTATATCTCTTCATACTGTTACAAATGGCAAGATTTCATTCTTTTTAAAGATGTAATATCATACCTTCTTTACCCATTCATCTATCAGTAGATACTTAAGCGATGCTTTCAAACCTTGGCTATTGTAAACAATTCTGCAATAAACTTAGAGGTACATGTATCTCTTTGAATTGGTGTTTCCTTTCTTTGGATAAATATATATAAGTGGAATTGCTGGATTATATGTTCATTCTATTTTTAATTTTTTGAAGACCCTCCATACTGTTTTTCCAAGTGGCTGCACCAATAAATATTCCCACCAACAATGTATGACAGCTCCCTTTTCTCAACATCCTCACCAACATTTGTTATTTCTTGTTTTTGATAATAGTCATTCTTACAGGTGTGAGACTGTGGCTTTGATTTGCATTTCCTTGATGACTAGTGATGTTGAGCATCTTTTCATGTGTCTGATGGCCATCTGTAGGTCTTCTTTAGAAAAATGTCTATTTAAGTCTTCTGCCAATTTTTTAATTGGGATTTTAAATGTGAATTTGTGTAAGTTTTTGTATATTTTAAATATTAAACTATATCAGAAGCATAATTTTCAAATATCCTCTCCATTCAGTAAGTTTTGTTTTGTTTTGTTGATGATTTCCTTCACTATGCAAAAGCTACTTAGTTTGATATCATCTCTTTTGTTTATTTTAGCCCTTTTTTCCCCTTGCCTGAGGAGACTAGACGAAAAATAAATATTGTTAAGACTGATGTCAAAGAGTTTACTGCCTATGTGTTCTTCTAGGAGTTTTATGGCTTTAGGTCTTGCACTCAATTCTTTAATACATTTGAATTTATTTCTGTATATGGTGTAAGGTAGTGGCCTAGTTTCATTCTTTTGTATGTAGCTCTCCAGTTTTTCCAGCACCATTTATTGAAGAGACTGTCTCTTCCCATTGTATATTTTTATCTCCTTTGTCATACAGTAATTGACCATATATACTTGGGTTTATTTCGGAGCTCTATTCTCTATGAGTCTATTTTTATACTTATATCACACTGTTTTGGTAACTCTAGCTTTGTAATATAGTATAGTTTGAAATAAGGAAGATAATAGCTCCAGCTTCATTCTTTCTCAAGATTGCTGTAGCTATTTAGGTTTGCTTGTTTGTTTGTTTTTTTGTGGTTCCATACAAATTTTATGATTCTTTGTTGTAGTTTTATGGAAAATGCCATTGGTATTTTGATGGAAGGTGGATTTAATCTGTAGATTACCCTGGGTAGTATGAACATTTTAATGATATTAATTCTCCCAATCTAAGAGCATGGTATATCTTTACAGTTTTCATGTTGTCTTCAATTTCTTTCATTAATATCTCATAGTTTTTAGTGTATGAATCTTTCACCTCTTTTGTTTTAGTCCTAGCTATTCTATTCTTTCGATGTAACAGTAAATGGGATTGTTTCCTTAATTTCTCTTTCTGGTAGCTCTTTATTAGTATTCAAAAATGCAACCAATTTCTGTATGTTAATCTTGTATCCCGCAACTTTATTGAGTTTATTTATTAGTTTTAATAGAGTTTGGTGGAGATTTTATGATTTTATATATTATCATGTCATCTGCAAATAGTGACAGTTTTATTCCTTTTTTTTTCTGATTTGGTTGCCTTTTATTTCTTTTTCTTTTTGAATTGCTGTGGCTAGGAATTCCAATACTATGTTGAATAAAAGTGGCAAGGATGTATATTTTTCTTTTGTTCTAATCTTAGAGGAAAAGCTTTCAGTTTTTTACCATTGAGTAGGATGCAAGCTGTGGGTGTCATGTATAGCCTTTATTATGTTGAGATACATTCCTTCTGTATCTACTTTGTTGAGAGTTTTTATCACAAATGGTTCAATTTTGTCAAGTGCTCTTTCTGAATCTATTGAGATAATTGCATTATTATTATTTTTCAACATTTTATTTATTTATTCATGAGAGACACAGAGAGAGAGGCAGAGACATAGGCAGAGGAAGAAACAGGCTCCCTGTGGGAAATCCCAGGACTCTGGGATCATGTCCTGAACCAAAGGCAGATGCTTAACCACTGAGCTACCCAGGTGTCCCTAACTGTATTATTTTTATACTTTGTTTTGTTAATGTGGTATATAATATTGATTAACTTATGGATTTTGAACCATCCTTGCATCCCTGGAATAAATCTCATGTGATTTTGATGTATCTTATTGTATTGTGGAATTTAATTTGCTAATATTTTATTGAGGATTTTTCCATCTGTGTTCATCAGGGATATTGGCCTGTTTTTTGGTTATTGTTATTTTTTTGTTTTCTTGTTGTTTTTGTTTATTTATTTATTTATTTTTTATGTCTTTGGTTTTGGTATTAAGGTAATGTTGGCCTTATAAAATGAGTTAGGAAGAATCCCTTCCTCCTCAATATTTTGGAATAATTTGAAAAGGATAGGTATCAATGCTTCTTTAAATGTTTTATAAAATTTATCTGTGGAAAGCTGTCCAGTTCTGGAGTGTTGCCTTTTGGGAGTTTTTAAATTACCAATTTGATTTCATTACTCATAATCAGTCTATTTAGATTTTCTATTTCTTTTTGATTCAATCAGAGAAGGTCTTATTTTTCTAGCAATTTATCTATTTCTTCTGTGTTTTCCAATTTGTTGGCATAGTAGTAGTCATCTCTTTTGATCCTTTGTATTTCTATGGTGTCAGTTGTAACTACTCTTTTTCCACTTCTGTTGTTATATATTGGCTTTTTTTCTTCATGAATCGAACTAGTTTTCTTGAACATTATTTTGCCCTTTTAATAAATTGAGGATTTGGTCTTTTTATTTTCCAGTATTTAAAGAGTCCTTTATATATTAGACCTTTAGCTGTAATATATGTCACAAATACTTTTTCCATGTTTTCAGTTTTCTTCTGATTTTGTTCATGGTATTTTTCTATATGATAGCTTTTCTTTTTAATGTAGTTGAACTTACCAAATTTTCTTGTATTGCATCTGGATTTTGAGTCATAATTAGAAAGATTTTCCCAAAAATAAGTTTATAAAAAATGTGTTTTCTTCTAATAATTATATTAACAATGTTCCTTTAAAAGTAGAGCAAGCCCTATTAATAATACAGTTGGCATTTCAAATGTAACACAAGACTGCCCCAGGAAAACAGGGACATATAGTTCCTTGTTTATAGGTATTATCTCATTTAAACTATAGAGCTAACATCTATATCATTTACCTTATTTTCTTTTTTTTTCATTTACCTTATTTTCTTACTTAATTTTAGGTTAAAGCTGTAGCTGTTTTGCTTTCTCAATCTAAAATTGTTTATCATTTCCTTATAAGTGGCAGTGCTACTCTATTAAGCAAAAGTTTGCTGTATTTTTAGATATTATCATATTTCAGGACAGATATACATTAAGCATATTCTGCTCCTTAAATCTTCACTGACTGAAGAAGAGGTTGCAGCATGCATTTATTCTGCCTAAGAGTTGACCTCCAGATCGTTATTTTTCTTTAATAACTAACAATTATATTCTGTAAAAAGAAATAATTAGTCATTTTAAATTTTTCTAAATGGCAAAAATTCTATATCATTCTTGAAATTCTTCTATAATTGTTGTCATTGGTTTAAAAAAAGTAAATGCAACCATCCATGTTAAAACCAAATTAATTTCAGTGGGGGAAAAGGAAATTTACTTTAGAACTATAAGTTTAATTTGTACTGATGTTTTTACCTATGTTATTTCAATTAATTCTTCAGAGAGCTTAATATAGTCTACATTACCATCCTCATTTAAGAAGGACAGAAACAGAGGCCCAAAAGTTAACTAACCTATCTAAAGGCAAAAAGAAATAAAGTGAGTATATAAACTCAAGAATGCCTCACTCCAAAGACCTTACTTTTCTACAATACTTTGTGGCTTCAAATGAGAAACAAATTGCTAAGTTTTCTAGGAATTTCTCAGAGTGCAGTATTTTTACTTGACTATCATATGTTAACAATGTAGCTATATAAGCTATAAGCTATAAGCTATAAGCTCCCGTGACGCCCAAATTATCACTCTACTTCACGAACAATTTAAAGATGAACCCTATATTCCAGTGAAATGAAGCACAACAAATCACAGAAAATAAATTCCTATGCAGTCATGCTGATAATCCTCCCAGATCAGCTCTCAAGTGGGTGTTGGCTATCCCTGTGTGCAGGGATATATGCCTCCTTCATTTAGACTTTCCTCCCATTTTGTTGTCATCTTTACAAGAGATGTGTGTTCTTGGGACATGGAGTTTCTTTAAAGGTTTCTTTCAGTAGACCGTTGAGGGATGGATTCGCTTCTTCTCAGGGTCTGAGAAATTAAAGGACATGCATAGCCTCAGGCCCTCATTTTGAAAGCACTATCCATTCCTTATAAAATGACAAAAAAAGCAGCAAAGCCAACCTTTTATTTTCCTACCTTGGACTTCGATCTATTTAGTAATGCCATGACATTTCTATCAGGTTTCCTCCATAAGGCCCTTTCAGAACACAAATAAAAGAATGAATACAGGAGCTGAGCTTTCTCCCATTCAACTTTCAGCTCTGTTAGCTTTCAATACCAGAAATGTATTTAAAACTGGATAAGGTTTGTTAACTCTTATATACCACTGTCACTCATCCAGATAGAAAAGAATAAAACTATATATGTGATAAGATTTGCAATTCAAATCAAACCATTTCACTTTGAAAATATAGAGTGTTGTGGTTTGGGGAAGACAGGAAAAGCAAGAATAAAGTTTCAAATTTACCTTTGGTAATAATATTGTAGTTGATGTTCATGAAACTAGGTATATACATTTGTATATTCTTTACCAAATATTATACTAAAAGTTTTCCAACCAGGTTATATTTTGTTGTTTTTTCCAGGTTATACTTTATGTTTGACTCTAACTATGCTTTAGCATTGAGCTTTTAGAAAAAAATAAGTATATCTCTGAACAAATTTAGATTTTTAAAACTATGAAAGCCAAATAAAGCTACTTTAGAGTTTTTCAAGATATTTGTATATTTTAAGTCAGATGTTAAGGACCTCATCCATATTTCATACAACTCGGGAAATTCTTGTAAAGAAGCAGACAAAGAGAACTGGATGGGAATAATTACAATCTTTTAATACACAAAACAAAACAAAGAACAAACTCTTTTCATAACAGTTCAGCTAAATTCCACTGCCTGTCACTCAGATTGCATTATTTTAATAATTCTGTAAGAAGCTTACTCCAATAACTTCAACTTACTTTTAACTTGAAAAATAAACTCAACACATTTTACATAACAGTGTCATCAAAATACATTGGATTAATTTAAAGTGAACTTAAGAATTTTCTGAAATGAGAACATCATAATGTTTCCAAGTGCTATGCTGTGAGTAGTGATTGTGAAATATATTACAGGTCTTTAGGAAAAAATGTGGAAGCAAAGGAAATAATATGAATTCAGCATATGTCTACTGCATAAATGTAGTTAGGGTAGTTTCAGTAGTGGAAAGTAAGTTCCATCATCCACCCTCATTCATTTATAGATGAATCAGATAGAAGGAATAGAGAAAAGCTTTGACACTGTTATGCTAAACCTCCTGAATCTAAGAACAACCTACTTGCCACATATGAATAGTCCATAAGCAGTCAGCTTCATGCTTCATGACTTTTCCCAGCCCACGTTGATTTGCCTAGCAGCAGAACACCTAAACCAAGCAGATCCAATCAGATTCTTTCTCCCAAAGGTTTGGCATTTTGATTTGCAGAGTAATATCTGGGTTCTGACTTGTGGCTAAAACAGGCCTGTGATTCTTCTATGAAAACATATGGGGAATGTTACAGCCAAGATCTCTGAAAAGATTCTTATTACCACCCTTTCTAAAGCTTAGTAGATGGGCTCATCCTTGGATTCTGTGAGTTATTCATTATCCTTTTAATAATTTTCCTAATTATATTACCTCAAGTTAGTTTCTATTAACTACGAGTGGAAGAATTAGCAAGAAGTCTCCCAGTTTAACCTGTTCCTGGTATACCTCTTTATTTTTAATACCAAAACTTTATAGAATATGCATACCTCTAAATATAATGTTTTGGGTTATGTTTATAGAAAAAATATGCCTTCATTTCCAAATGTTAGAAATTTTTTAAAAGATTTTTTTACTTATTTTAAAGAGAGTATGTGAGCGGGGCAGAGACAGAGAGACAGGGAGACAATATCAAGCAGACTCCCCACTGAGTGTGGAGCCAGATGCGGGCCTAATCTCAGGATCCTGAGATCATGACCTGAGCTGAAATCAAGAGTCTAATGCCCAACTGACTGAGCCACCCAGGCACATAATTAGAATTATGTGTAGGCATTTTGAAAAGCATGTCCAATGTCAAAAATGGGAATGCGCATCTCAGATGTAGCTGATATTGAGAGAGGTCATTACTCTATATGAAGCCATCTTAATTGATATTCCAGAAGAAATGTTTTAAGCACTTAACATTTTTTTTTTAAAGATTTATTTATTCAGAGAGAGAGAGAGGCAGGGACACAGGCAGAGGGAGAAGCGGGCTCCATGCAGGAAGCCCAACGTGGGACTCGATCCTGGGTCTCCAGGATCACACCCCAGGCTGCAGGTGGCACTAAATCACTGCGCCACCGGGGCTGCCCAGCACTTAACATTTTAATGCAAAGCTACCTGATAGTGTTTTAGTTTTCTGGAAACTGGTTGAAAGTTTTGCTCTATATATGAATTATACATTTTTTGGTTAAAAAAAAATAAGTGGAGAATAGTTTCCATCCCCCACTCCCACCCTGCCTTTCCCCCCCACCCCAGTCAGTAATTGTTTAGTAAACATGAATAGGAAATTCCCTTCTCTAAATTTCCATGCAGATACTGCAGTCTATTGGATGAGATGACACAAATGCAAAGTTGAAAGTGTAAACTGTCACAAGAAGGGTAAAAGAATAAAGTTATGACAATTTAGAGGAAACAGAGGAAATGAGACCTAACATCATGTAAGAGATGCTTGTAAGCAAATCAAAAAAGGTTCAAGAGTTGAGACTAAGATTTTGGAGCTCTTTGCATAGACATAATAGATAAAGGATTGCCAAATAAAAAGACTTTGTTAGAGAAAAGATAGTGTTCTTTGGTAATTTTTAAAAAAGATTCTACTTATTTATTTAAGAGAGTACAATTGGCACAATTGAAGGGAGGAGCAGAGGGAGAGGGATGAGTAGACTCTGTGCTGAGCTCTGAGTCTGAGGTGTCTCAATCCCACAACCCTGAGATCATGACCTGACCCGAAGAAATCAAGAGTCAGACACTTCCCCAACTGAGCCACGGACATACCCCAAGACAGTGTTCTTTGAGAAGCCTTTTGGAAGATCTTTGAAATCATGTGCTAACACATGTATGATGTGCAGTTTTTTTTAAGATTTTATTTATTTATTAATGTGAGACACAGAGAGAAAGAGAGAGAGAGAGAGGCAGAGACACAGGCAGAGGGAGAAGCAGGCTCCACACAGGGAGCCTGACATGGGACTTGATCCCGGGTCTCCAGGATCAGGCCCTGGGCTGAAGGAGGCGTTAAACTGCTGAGCCACCCGGGCTGCCCTATGCACTTTTCTTAGGAAACGACCAGACCTTTCATCAAATTCCCCTTCCACACTCAGCTGGAAATTACAATTTTTCAAGAAACTTTTATGATTGTTTTTTCAATTGTGCTTTCTATAAGAAACATGAAAAAGAAAGTTTAAGGTTATATAAGGAAGGAATTTAACAATATTTTCCAGAGATGTTTGAGTCTAGACCACTTTCTTAGTAAAACGGGTCAATGGAATGCTTAAATAAGCAAAAAGATCACCATTATTGAGTTAAAACAGAATCAATTCATTTAGAAAGAGCATAGAGATAAACATAAATCTCTAAACCACTTGAAGTAATTTCCATACCAGAATGACTAGATTGTAATCGCAGTGAAGAATTTTAACATATCTAAAGAAGGAATATAGCAAATAAACCTAAAAGAGAAGGTTTATTTAGGAAGAAAACCTTGGAAAATGATTGCAAATAAAGATATTGGTATGCCCCCATCTCTTCTTAAACCTGTCCAGGAAGAAGCTAGCCTGATCAGGCCCAAGAACCAAATCCGTTACTGATGATGGTCTATGCCCATAACTGAAGGACCAAGGCATTATTAGGTTGTTTAAATCTTAAAAAAAAAAAAAAAAATCTGATGCCTTTTAGCATTTTAAATCATATACCAATCTTTCTTAGTCACATTTTACAATCACCAAACAGCATTTTGATTTTGACTTATAGTGTTTTGAAATAATAGGAAATATATACCCCCAGTTCCTGCTAATAGTTGGTATTTGACCCCAGTTCCTGACACATCTCCAAAACCATTGTGATTTCCTGAGTGATAGGAGTGTCTGACACAGAGCTCCTAAATCCCTGGCAACTTCCTGGGTAATAGGAATATCTTTTGTTGTAAAGAGGTTACTCTTGGCAGGCTTCTGGATATGGGCTGATCACCAGAAAGACCAAGATTAGAAGCCTGGAACTTTCAGCCCTCACCACCTACCACCCCCCTCCAACCAGAGGGCTAGGAAAATGAGTCAATCATGAGTCAGTCATGCCCACATGACCTAATGGACCCTACTTAAAATCCTAAATGTATGGTGTTTGGAGAGATTCTGGGTTGGTGAATACATTCACATGCTGAGAGGGTGGTGCACCCCATCTCCAGGGGGATATAAACTTCTATACTTGGGACTCTTCCAGACCTTGCCCTCTGTAGTTCTTTATCTGGCTATTCATCTGTGCCCTTTATCATATCCTTTATTATATAATAAGCCAGTAAATATATGTGTTTCCCTGAATTATCTGAACCATTCTAGCAAATTATCAAACCCAAAGAGAGGCTCATGAGAACCATATTTATAGCCAGTTGGTCAGAAGTGCAGGTGACAACCTGGGATTTGTGACTGGAGTGTGAAGAGGGAGCAGTCTTTATGGGACTAAGCCCTTAACTTGTGGAATCTGATCCTAACTCCAGGTAGATGGTGTCATCTATACATAGTGTAGAACTGCATTGAATTTTAGGACACCAAGCTGGTATCAGAATTGGTCAGTGTAGGAAAAAAACAAACAAACATATCTGGTCACAGAAATGTTCTGAAAGAGTAGTAGAGGAGAAACACAAGAGTTTTTCCTAATAAGCCAATAAGGAGAAAAGTGGCTAACTAGAGGATATATAAGGGTCAAATCTTTTAGTAGATATATTTCTTCCTAAAATAAATATAGGAGTAACTTGATTATCTATTCACCATCTTCCACCATTTCAGAGAATTATAAAAATGTAAAATTCTAAAAGATAAAAAAAAATCATGAGAGTCTCATGGAAAGACAATATGGTCTGGAAAATAATATAGCCAAAAATATATCAATGAACAGAAATTGAACCACATGACCCATATAGCTGACAGAAGTGAGGATGTAACATCATGGCACAAGGATGAGATCAAAACAGAGAACAAAGTATAATCATTTTTATATCACTCAAAAGAATAAGCAAACTGGCTGTTTGGAAGATCTGTTTTTGCTTTATTTGTTTTTCTGTTTCTAAGATCTGGAGTCAATTTCTCTCATGTATTATGATAAAGAGAAAACTTTCATGTGAGAGAACAGGTCTTTTTAACATCCCTAAGATAGGTATTCTAGGGAGTGAGTTTATATCATGCTTTCTTCTAATATGACTCAACGTAGGTCTGTAGAATAATGTTGATATAAGACACAATAAATTGAATGTAAAAAGATTTGAAACAATGCTGTCCATATATGTTCTTTTCAAATGGTTTATTCTCATAAAAGTATAAAATTTGTATTTCTAGAAAAATGTATGGACTTCCATTCTCCATAATTATTGTTTTTATCAATAAAACAGTTGAAATTATAATCTCTGAAAATTACCTGGAGTGAGTAAATACTGTTTTTAATTAAACGCACTTCATTTTTTTTGATAAATGCAAAGTAAAGTTTCCTTTATGAAGACTATAAAATCCTAATTTCAAAATTTGCTTCAAGGTGTTTAAGTTATTATGATTTACTCTTATGGTAGACACTATTAGTAATCATCAATATTTGGTTTCCTTTTCCTTTTTTGGATATAAGTAAAGACTATATACTTTCCAGCCCCTTTATATAGTTAGGAAGGCAGTGTTGCCAGTTTAGACTGTTGAAACATGAACAAACATGATATAAGGCACCTCTTTTATAAGGCAATGTAACTGCCTGTTGAGTTCTTAGGTTCATCCCTTCCTCTATTGTAACAAAAATGTTCATTTCATATTGAAATGGTAGAGCCACTAGGATAGAGTCATAGCATCTTGGCTCACAGTTACATCTAGCAGAGAACTATTATGGAGAGTGTCGACTTATGGTGGATCATGTGTGAGTGACAAATTTTTATTGTGTTAATCCCTAAAATGTAGTAGGCGGTATGTGTCACTGCAACAAAATCTAGCTTTAGCTTGTCAGGGCACTTGATTGCTTCTCTTTTAATTATTATTTTAAGTAACAAGTAATAAATTGACATTCTGATTTTGTTCTTTACCAAGTCACTAAACATTCAATGAGTACTTATTGTCTGCCAGGCACTGAACTGAGGAGAAAAAGATAATTTCTGACTTTGGGTGATCACAACCACCTAAATAGAAAAAAAAAAAAAGGATTTAAATGTCATTAGAATTCAATTTGGTAAGAGAAATGATAGAGATATGCAAAAACTCATGGGAATTCTGAAGATGAATGACTAATTCTCAGGAAGTAGATGTGGTTTCCTTTGCTATTTGAACTTGAAGCTGGCATTTTGTAGACTGGTAGATTCACATTATATACATCGCATACCCAAAACAAAAAAATATAAGATACAATTGTGGGTAGTCTAAATTATAAATTGTAAATTCATAAAGAACCAAGTTCTATTTTTTAAATTTTCATAAAATAAAATAAAGGTTCTGCTTCTAATTTTCATCTGCTGGTAAGGGAAAAGTTTCCTCACACCAAACAAGCAATTTTCTAGACACCAGCAGGTGTCCTACAATTTGACTCAATTCTGACACTATTTACCTAGAAAGGAATCTGCCCCTCCCTCCACCAATTTCACATGTTAATCATAAGTCCAAATTGTGACCTGTGCTTCTGACCAACTGGCTATAAGACTGGAGGTTCCAATGAATCTCTGTTTGAGTTCCATTAATTTGCTAAAATGGTTCACAGAACTCAGAGAAACATTTTACCCACTAGAATACCAATTTATTATAAAAAGGTATAGCTCATGAACAGTCAGATAAGAAATATACAGGGTAAAATATGCATCCATGTGCTCTCAGAGTGTGCCACTTTCCACAAATCACCACATGTTCACCAACCCTAAAGCTCTCACCCTTTTGAGTTTTTATGGAGACTTCATTACACAGGCATGATTGATTAAATAATTGATCGCTGGAAACTGATTCAACCTCTAACCTTTCTTCCCTCCCCAGAGGTCAAGGGAGTGGGATTGAAAGTTCCAACCTTCTAATCACATTATTGGTTCCCTTGGCAACCAACCTCATCCTTATAGAGTCCAAAATTCACCTCATTAACATAACAAAAGACACCTTTGTTGCTCTCTACACTTAGGAAATCCCAAAGGTTTTAGGAGCTTTGTGTCAGGAACAATGGATGAAGACCAAATATGTTTCACAATACCACAACCACCAAGCCTCCTTTATGGGGCTATTTGTGGCCATGCAACTAAACTGTAAAGAAAAGAAATGTTAACAAAATGATGTGTGTAAATTATGGATTATATCGATAAAAGGAACTTGCTTGTCCACCACTTCTCATTCCAATAGCTTAGAATAAAGATACAGAATTAGTAAGCTATCTTTGACCATGACATGTAGAAAGTATCATAGCATATATAGGAGTCACAGATGGAACACCTCCTTTGTGGAGGAGGTTTTGTCCTTACCATTTGAGCTGTTCACCTCTCAGATCCTTATGTAGTATAGCCCATTCCTCTTCTTCCTTCCTGGGAGTGGGCTTGCCCACAGAGAAAATATTCTAATCAGTTAGCCAGGGAAGACACTGGTTTCCTAGCCTCACCTATGTAAGCATGTATAATTCTGAAGTTCAATATTTAGAAATACTTGCCCACGGCAATGAGCCCCTTCCTCAAAAAGCTAGGTTGTTCAGCCATTTTAATAAGTTTATATGTGGATTTCCCTTTTCTGAAACTCCAGTTGCAACATTTGTTAAGTGTGAACATCATTATCTATCTACAACAAGAAATATTTCCACATTCACCACTTTCCTCCTTTCGAGTAAAGGGTTCCTTTGAGAAAATAATCAAATGTTAATAAATACAATGAAATTGTCAGTGAACATATATATATACTTTTTACTACACATGAGACATACAGTATTCAACATATAGAAAATTATGCACCATAACATGAAATTCAGGGCTGATGCTTAGCAGAACTGAAGGACAAAGATGCCCCTGGCTGATTCTAATGGAATTCTTTTTTCACCCTGTAGTATCCGAAGTTACTTTTTAATGACCCCGTTAATGTTGGTTTGTAGTAACAGTTAAAAGAACATTTATGCAATTGATTCAATTTGCCTTATAGAAACTGATTTGCACTAAAGGATATAATAGTGCTCCCTATTTCCAATGTAAAAGCCATATTCTATATTAGGAGAGACTTTCAACTCAAATCTCTGACTGTAGAAGCACAAATTTACATATACATCTCTTTCTATTTTCTTGTTTCACATTTCCCTTATTTCCCACAAGATAAGAATACAATTGTTCTAGGACTGATATACTGTAGCTACAGCTCTTTTATATAACACTAAGAATTTCATTTACTAAATATTTTGCTTAGAGTTTTTCAATCATTACCATTTTTAAATCAACAAAAGAATATAACTATGTTTCCTTCTCAAGTGTCACATTTGAAGATAAGTGTCTGCAGAGCAATAATAGGTATTATAGTTATGGAAATGAGAGCTGATGGGGAATAATAAATACTTACTCTAAATTAATATGAAGTTTCTGATTATTCCGCTCTTTAATGCAGGAACATATTTTTCGGTAGTGCAAAGTAAAATACTATTTTTAATCCCTATAGAATAATGTTACCATATTTCCTTTCTACTACAACATGAGCGGATAACATAAACATAATTATTTTACAATAATATATTATTTTTGTGTGAGGGTGTATAGTAAAAATGCTATTTATATATTTAGCTGTCTGCATTCTTTTCTGAAAGCAATTTATCCAGTGCTCAAAAGCATTTAATGAGCACTAATATTCCATAGACACTGATATGTACATTGAAGATGTAGCTTTGAACAAGACAGCAGAATTCATATTTCTCCTGGAATTTATTTTCTGAGAGAATATGGGAAGCTAAATAACTTACTTCAGATAAGGAAATGTGGTACAAATAAAATAAAACAGGGTACCAGAGCCAATAGATAGGCTTAGGAAATACTTTCTGAGGAAGAAATATTTGGGCTGAGACCTGAATGATGAAAGACAGGCAACTATGAGAAAATCTCTGGGAAATGCATTCCAGGCACAGAGAACAGCAAGTGTAAACACTCTGAGGATAAACTTATGCCTGTGAGGAAATCAAAGAAGGCCAATAGGTGATGCATCACAGCTGAAGTGGAGATGAGGTCAACTAAATAGGCATGAAGCAGACCAAGGAAGAGAGCTTACATACTATAGGTTTTGGATTTTATTCTAAGATTCTCTCAAAGTACAGTGGCATGTGGCACGTCCTAAAGTCTTGAAGTTTCATTCTGGATACTCTGGAGAAATTACTGAGGAGAAATGCATAAAAATATGCCAGCAATAAAAACAAGTAATGCCTATGTGAGAATAAAGTTTCACTGTACTCCAGATAGAGAGTGGTTTTACCCAACCTCCGAAATAATGTAAAAAACTAGACAAAATGTATGAAACAATGGTTTTCAAGACATTGGACATGAGGTAATGAAGGTCAGTAATCCCTAAGAGATAATGGGGTAAGCCCTATAATTACACTACGTTTACAGTCTTGAGAGAGTTTCTAGGTTGTAGCATCAAGGGAAAGCAGGTGAGGCGCGGTGGATTCTATTGGTTAAGGAGACAGAGCTGAGAGCTAGGGGCAGAACACAGAAGAGAACAAAACTGGACATACAGAAAACTCTGAAGGACTAAAGAGGATATACCCAAGTATTCCACAGAGTACAAATCAATATATGCAAGAGAGGAAACTACTCAAGGCTATAGAACCATCTTGCAGGATTTGAAATAACAATAGCCAGGCCTCGTGGAGCACTAAGAATAGTGCCTGTTTTTTTTGTTGTTTGATTCAAGTCTTTCTTTAAATTCTAATTACTAAACATGTAGTGTAATATTGGTTTCAGGAGTAGAGTTTAGTGATTTATCACTTACACACAACAACCCAAGCTCATCACAACAGATGCCTTTCTTAATCCCCATCACTCCTTTAATCCATCCCCCACCCACCTTCCTTCCAGCAACCCTGTTTGTGCTCTATAGTTTAAAAAATGTACAGTGCCTATTATCACATTCAGACTGGAAAACCTCATTGTTCATATGGGTTAGAGTGCTCAGAAAGTTCTCTTACAGTAATTTCCTAGGGCTGTAGCAACAAAATTCCACAGACTGTGTGGTTTAAATAAGAGAAATGTATTGTCTAACAGATCTGGAAGTTAGAAGTCTAAAATCAAGGAGTTAGCAGAATTGGCTCCTTCTGAGGGCTGTGAGGGAGAATCTGTGCCATATCATTGTCCTAACTTCTGTTGGCCCCAGGTGTTCCTTGACTCAAGGCAACATAACTCCAACCCCTGCCCATACTTATTTCTGTGCATGTCTATATCCAAACTTCCCCTAATTAAAATGCTATCAGTCATACTAGGGCTCTTGTAGAAGAGTGACCTCATTTTCACTTGTTTAAATCTGCAAAGACTGTATTTCCCAATGATGTCACATTCTGAGGTACTGGGTATTGGAACTTCAACATATCTTTTTTAGAAGGGACACAAACCTCAGTAAAGGTGAATGACCAGATTTAGAAGAAATGCTACTCTCATTCTACCTAAAAAAATCTTTTTTTTTTTTACCTAAAAAAATCTTAAATGCCAATAAGAATCAAACTGTTTCCAAGTTACTCAACTGTGTCCCAGAAAAAACTCAAGAATATGTACAAGGAAATAAAAAAAATAACTACCACCAAACAAGGTTAAATTTACAATGTCTGGCATCCAATGAAAATTACAAGGCAGGAAAATATGAAACACACCAAAGAAGAAAATTAATCATTTTGAAATCAATGCATAGCTGACAGATATATAGGAATTAATAGACAAGAATATTAAAATAGGCATTATAATTGTATTATATAAGTAGAAAAACCTAGGAGAATGAATATGCTAAGCAGAGAGTTGCAAGATATAGATATGTATCTTATGTATATTTGAAAATATATTTACATTTTATTCTCTGGAGATTGACTTCATTTAAGTCATTTTGTTATTTTGTTTTTGGGCAGGAAGTGCCTGTCATTTAGCCATAAATTCTTAGTGCTGTCCTTGGTATGATCACAATGTTTTGTGTGTTCTCAGGATAGGGCTTCTGTTTTTTTTGTTGTTTTTTTTTTTTTAATTTTTATTTATTTATGATGGTCACACAGAGAGAGAGAGAGAGAGAGAGAGAGAGAGAATGGCAGAGACACAGGCAGACGGAGAAGCAGGCTCCATGCACCGGGAGCCTGACGTGGGACTCGATCCCGGGTCTCCAGGATCGTGCCCTGGGCCAAAGGCAGGCGCCAAACCGCTGCGCCACCCAGGGATCCCAAGGGCTTCTGTTTGAGTAAACATCTATAGTGTTACTATTATACATCATGCATTATTATAATGAAGACAATTTGAGCAAAATGAATACTTGATAAAACTATGTGGAGACAGTTATGATGCCATTTGCTCTCAGGTTCTAGATGGTAGATAAAACCTTATGATATATGAATATAAGAGATGATATAACTTTAATATTCCATAGTGATTTTGAAGAAAATTATTCATCTTATATTTACATAATATATGTTTTTCATATTATAAAATGATACCCATTTTAGAACATATGTAAAAAAAGATTTAAACACAATAAATTTATATAAGTTGTGTATCTAGATTATTTTACTTTGATATTGTCCCATGAGAATTATTTATACCATTACCATTTAATTTTCTTTTTTGATTTTATTTACTTTAGAGAGAGAGAGTGCAAGTGAGTAGGGGGAGAGGGGTAGAGGGAGAGGAACAAACAGATTCCATACTGAGTGTGGAGCCTGATGAGGGCTGGATCCCAAGACCCTGAGATCATGATGAGAATGGAAATCAAGAATTGGACACCCAACCAACTGAGCCACCCAGGCACCCCCCATTTAATTTTCTTTAAAAACATGTTTTCAAATGGTTACATAATATTTCATTACATAATTATATAATCTATACTAAAATGTAAGTATTTCTTTATCTTTGGGTATCTTGGAATTTTGGACATTGATTTCTCTTAAACAAGTTCTTAGCTAACAGAGCTGCTGTGAGATTCTGGGAAGCATCAAGTACACAAAACTATCAGTATAAAACAACATGTTGAGAACTGTATATAACTGTTGCATATTTTGTAAGTATTGACAAATACCTTAGTGACTTTTGTCTAGTTTGACAATGCATAGTACAAAAAAGCCCCACATAATCTAAAAGTTCATTAGATTAATTAATATTAATGGCTTCTAAAAGATAATGAATTATCGATTTAAAGATAAAAACTTATCAATTTAAAAAAGAAACAAGGGCAGCCCTGGTGGCTCAGCGGTTTAGCGCCGCCTTCAGCCCAGGGTGTGATCCTGGAGACCTGGGATCGAGTCCCACATGGGGCTCCCTGCATGGAGCCTGCTTCTCCCTCTGCCTGTGTCTCTGCCTCTCTCTCTCTCTCTCTCTCTCTCTCGCTCTCTCTCTCTCTCTGATGAATAAATAAATAAAATCTTAAAAAAGAAACAAACTTGTAATATTTGTTACATGTGGAAGAAAATGAAAACTAAGGCTTTTAACCTTTTTAGCAAAATCTGAGAGCTTGGGCTTAATTTCAGATGTACCATTTCCATTTTATGATGAACTGCTGGGCCCATTGGTCCATATGATTTGGCAGGGCAGGTTTTCCCTTGGTCAAGTATCCATCTCTACTAAGGATCAGTAGCATGCCTGGAGCTGTTTCTCACAGGGTGTATAGTTCTCTCCTATAGCCTCGCTCCAGATTCCCAGGGGTCTGCATTATGATCCTCTTGTTTGCTGTAGTGCCTACTGCATCTTTTCCCATCAGGGGTGCCTCCACACAACAGATCTGCGCAATTGTTTGGCCTACGAGGCAGGGCTGCTTGCATTGTATCCTGGACCAACTCCAGAGCTTTTTACCACTGTGGGACCAGCTCAAATTTGGCAGCCTTCCATTTTACGTAGTATATGGGCTGGGGCAGTAGTCCTTGGTGTGTGATTTTGAGATCCAAAGAAGCCTACTAGAAGACCCTTTGCTTCCTTCTTTGTGCTAGGGGATGTAAGATGCATAATTTGCCTCTTTTTTTGGAGGAGATATCTGGGCAGGCCCTGACTATTGCACTCTTAATTTTCACTGAAGTAGCATATACCTCTGAACCTTCATAGGTCTTAACATTCAATTCATGAAGCGCGTATATCTTATCAAGGTCTCCAATGTACTAGCCATCTCTTGCTTGTTCTTCTCAATTGGCATGGCATCATCAATATAACTGATAAATGTGGTATGCAGGTGATATTCAGGTGGCTCAGATATCTTTGTACTGTTTTATGATGGAGGACAGAGCATTAACACAGCTCTAAGGAAGACCATGAATGTGCTATATTTGGCGTGAGATGTTGCCAAATATAGAGATGTTGCTTGACTGAGTGTAGTAGTCTAAAATCATTCTTAAGGATATATACAGTTTCTCCAGTGGCCCGGCTGGCAAATTAAATGCAGATATGATTGGGACCAATACCTCTTAAATCTTCATGTCATTAATAGTGGTGTTAATTTCTGCCATCCCACCCCCTTCTCTACCTCTGAGATGTAATATTCCTTTTTATTTACTAAAATGGTGGGGGAGGGCAGTTTCATAGGTTTCCACTTGGCCTTACCTACTCTGAGTACTCTTCCCTATATGCTAAGTGTGGGGGGGATTATTCTAATTGCAAAGTATAACAATTCAAATTATACACTTGGGTGTTGGAGAAAGGAACATTTGGTCAGTCCTAGTTGTCCACTGTGACCTGGACTTTAGCCAGGACTCCATTTAGTAGGGTTCCAGTAAGCTCCCACTTTATGCCATGATGATACCTTAATGTCTACTCAGACCCTGGTTCCCCAGCTGTTCCAGTATTCCTCCTACCTCACTATGTAGTGACTTGAGTAAATGATCATAGCTCCCTTTGAGGGAAGGACTGGGGGAACCATTACAGTATGTAATCACCGTGGGGCTCTTTCTCTGAGGGACCAGGCCACTTCGTTAGTCAATGGGTTCCAGGTTTGAAAATGCCTCAGAGAAATGAACAAGAGCTCGTTACTTTTTAATGGGGGCAATTGCCCTCATCCCTCTGCTCCTGCATTTTGCCTTTCTTGGTTATAGATGCTAAGCAACACCCTTCTTGACAGCACATCTGTTTTGTCCCTGGGGATGCTGTGCTTAATTATCTCCCCAAGTCCCTGAGGATAATACCCCCTTGGTGTCTCCACTGCCGTTGCCTTCCAATTATAATTGTAGCCTCCTGGCTTCTGGTGATTAAATAGTGCCATCTGGCTTCTGTTAGTGGGGTGCATCTTCCCTATGGAAGTTAGTGAGTTCAGCTCTGTGACCTTTGTGACCAGCTTCAGCCCCAGACCACAGAAGCCAGTTGCCAGTGAACTTCTTTATGATCCTGAGCTTTGTCACTAGAATGAGGTGCATCTCGCCTCTCACCAGAGCGTGCCTAAGGCCCTCGATGAATGGTATGTCCTTACATCCCTCCTATGGAACCTAGCCTTCAGGTGGGTGCCTTGCCTTTTACATATATCCACTCAAGCCTAGCCACTGCCCCAGGCCCTTTATTCCTTCCTCTGACATCTGTTAGGTAATTCGGGCATTTCCCCTTTACAGAGCACAGGCCTTGTTTTTTTCTAAGATTCTTTAAACCACACTAGTAGGGAGTTTGCTCCATTCCCCAGGGTCCTTTCCAGGATGTTAAACTCTGGGTCTCTGAAACAATGAGCCCAAGTGAATTCTTTTTTGTCCAGTCTCACATTCTAGCCCCTTTAAGTCACCATCCTCAAATTCCAAACCTAGGAATGTTTTCTTGGCTCCTACTTGTACAAACTAACAAATTCTTAAAACTTTTTGGTTAGATAGTCTGTTTCATCACTTATGAAGCCCAGCACCTCTCCAGACAGGCTAGAAAGGGATGTAGCCCTGGAGGAAGCCAGAAAAGGTATTAGGAGAAGCTCCTGAGGGGTTGTTACATGGCAGGGGGTGGAGGGGTGGAAGTGTGATCTGTAACATCATTCAGCATGGTAGAAATGCTAGCTCTTAACAAGAGAAGGGTGGGCCACCTCTCTAAACCTAGGGGGCGGTTTGAGGGATCTGCAGAGCCAACATCCCCAGGTGCATACATCCAAACCTCCCTTTCTCATGTTGCAGGATCCCACATTTTCCTTAGTAAGACTTTGACCTTTACATAACACTTTGGCTGAGTCTATTAGTCCAGGTTCTCTAGGAAAACAGAACCAGTGGGACGTATATCTGTTTCTGTCTATATGTATAGAGAAATTTATTATGAGAAATCGACTCATGCAATTATGAAGGGAGAGAAGTCCCACCATCTGCTGTCTGCAGGCTGGAGACACAGGAAAACTGGTTAATTTGAGTCCTGAGAACCAGACGAGCCAATGACATAGATGCCAGTGCAGGTATGAAGGCCTGACAGGCAGGATGCTGAGTGCAGGGGATCAGTGTCTCAGCTGAAGCAATCAGGCAGGAAGGAGTGAAATAATACTCCTTCCTCTACTTTTTGTTCTGTTCAAGTCCTCAACAGATTGGATGATGCCCACCTGCACTGGGAGGGCAATCTACCAATTCAAATGCTAATTTCTTTCAGAAACTTCCTCACAGACACACCCAGAAATAATGTGTGATCTGGGCACCCTGTGGTCAATCTAATTGACACACAAAATTAACCAACATTGAACATTCAAAAATCTTTGGACTCTGTTACAACTATTTATCCTCCTTAGGTATTTTTGCCTTTCCCCATTAAATCTTTAGTCACTGAGATGATACCTTTTGCTAGGGACTGTCTGTGCCCTAATCTACCAAGTAGGATGGAATCTTTTTGTGTGCGTAGTGGTGAGTGGGCCAGTTCCAAATCCCCATCTTACAGCCTGCTTTCTGTTTTATTAAGAATTAAAAAAAAAAAAAAAAAAAAGAATTTTCCCCAACTCCTACCATGAGCTTTATATATCTACTTATACAAGCACACACATAGTTTCTCTCTACCTTTTACCCTGTATGAACACACAGTCCTTCTAATTAAAGCCAATGCCTCCACTTTTGACTAGATTCTATCCCCTCTCACCTACTTGGATAGCATTCTAGCATCCTCCCTGTCTCTGTTGCACCATCAAATTGGTACTCTATCTGCATTCATCACTTTTCATTGCTTACACTGTTAACAGACTACACTCAATCATCGTAAATACTCAGACCACTATCAAGCCTCCTAAATGTTCTCCCTAATTCCTCCTTTCCCCCATCCCCAATCTATTCTCAACATAGAGGCCAGAGGGAATCTTGTAAAATTTGAATCAGATCATGTCCCTCTTCCGATCAAAGTTCCTCAGCTTCTTCCCATCTTAGTAGCCAAAATCTTGACAATATTCCAAGAGGACTAACATGATGTGGTTGTCCCTTACATCTCTGAACTCATCTCCTAGTATACTTTTCCCCACTCTGCTTCTGTTGCATTTTCTTCTTTGTCTATTCTTGGTTATGTCAGGCATCCACCTTAGAATTAGCATCAGCTGTTCCCTCTGTATGGACTATCCTCCCTCCACAAATCCACCGGGCTTATGCCCTTGCTCCTTTCAGATATCTGCTCAAATGTCACCTTTTCAAAGGATACACTCTGACACTTCATTTAGAATTGCAATGCTACTATCCTCATTAGCTTGTTTCACTTTTCCCCCATAAGACTTCTCATCCTGTAACATATGACATATTACTAATTGGTTACAACTATTCTTTGTTTGCTGCCTCCTCTCCAGAGAATATAAACTCTGAAGATGACATTTAATATGAAATGTGAAGGACAAGAAGAAAATACATTATAGGTACAAGCGCTAATGTTAAATCCTTAAGGAAAAATGGGCTAAGTGTTTTTGAAGAACCAAAGAAGGTCAACATGATGGGAATTTAGAAGGACACGATTGGCTCAGGAATCAGAGGGTTCCTGGAATGTGAGATGTTTTCAGGCTTAAGACGAGAACAGTCTCAGACAAGCGTTGGTCTTGGTCACTGTGATAGGCGGAATTCTAAGATATCCCCCAAGAGTCTCACCCCATGGTGTACACACACCTTCTCTCAATTATTTAATCAAACATCTAAGTAGGTGCTGCTGTGAACTCCCTAATCAGTTGACTCTAAGAAAGGGAGAGTACTTTAGGTGGGCCTGACCTAATTAAATGGGCCCTTAAAAAGAATCTAAAAAGATTTCAAGCAGCATGGGTTTTCCTACCAACTTGAAAGTAATCAAGCAGCCGTGTTATGAATTGCTTATGCAGGAGTCACATGGATAGGAACTGAGCATTGCTCTCAGCTGCTAGAAACCAATCTGTGTAGCAGCAAGAAACGGGGAGTTAAGTCTTACAACCACAGAGTTTAAAATCTACCAAGAATTTAAATGAATTTGATAGAGGGCTCAAGCTTCAGATGAGAGCCCAGCCCTGGTTGACACCTTGATTCCGGCATTGTGAAGACCTGACCAGGAGCCAGTTATGCCATGCTGAGACTTCTGACCTACTGAATGTGTAAGGTAATAAATGGGTATTAAATGGCTAAGTCTGCAATAACTTGTTACACTATAGTAGAAAACTAATACAGAATCCTGAAGCAAGGAGGGGTTTTTAAGAGAAATTTAGAGGAGAGGCAGGCTCTGGATCATACAGTGTTTTGTATTTTAAGTCAGAGGAAGGAGCTTGGATTCAGTGCTATTGGAAGATAAAAGGTTATTTTAAACTGAGAGGTGCACAATGAAACATTTTCCCCGGGATGCTCATGACCACTGGATCCTTAAAAATACAGCAAATGGGGCAGACCTTGAATCCTTATCAAGTTTATCTGTCTCAAAAAAAAAAAAAAAAAGTTTATCTGTCTCACCTCTGTAATATATGTGTCTCAACAAAGCCCCTGGTAGTGGATCAGTGAGATGTTCTACTGTCCAAGTAGTTCAGATCTCTTTGGACTATTATTATGGCACCCCACTGGGGAGTTAAGGCAGCCCTGGAGCAAAACTGTGAGTGTATTCTGTTGTCTGTTCCATGCGATTATGAAGTTTTAGGGAGATTCTTTTATCGATAATGTTATAGGTAGCAAAGAATACATTCACCGAATCAATCATTATATGCCATGTCCAGAAGACTGTATGATGATCTATTCTAGAAAATACACCTGGCAAGGGGGCTGCAATTGGAGCTATTGCTAAGTTAGGTTTGCAGTGATCTATTTTTATTCTACAGTATATTTCTATTTATGTGGGAAATAGACTGGTGAAGTAGAGATGTGTAGGAACCTACACTGTGGAATTTTTAAAATCCTTAATGGTGATACGTATTTCCATCACTCCTCCTCCAAGGCAATACTATTTTTGATATATTGTACTGGTTAAGGGTGGGTATGGGCTGTTTCAGATGCTGCCAGTCACTTTCAGGTGTCTGTTAATTGATCCCAGCTTTTTGTTATCTTTTCATAAGGCATACATTGAGTTTAGCCCAATTCAATTTTATTTTTATTAAATTTCCTATATTCTCCAAATGTTTCAAACAACTGACAAATTGTGCATTCCTTTCCACTGGGATATTGTTCTGATTAACAAGTGAATTTTTTTAAAGGTTTTATTTATTTATTCATGAGAGACACAGAGAAAAGAGAGGCAGAGACAGCAGGCAGAGAGAGAATCAGGCTCCATGCGGGGAGCCCGACGTGGGACTCCATCCCAGGTCTCCACGATCATGCCCTGGGCTGAAGGTGGCGCTAAATCGCTGAGCCACCTGGGCTGCCCCACAAGTGAATTTTTAACAAGTTGAACCAATACCTTGTGCCAGGGACTATCCTGTGCTTACATATCACAGGTGATGGGTCTTTGATGCCAGTTGGTGACAAATGATTCAGCTCTGAGACCTATCTGAATGCCTGCTTTCTTGGACCACTCTTAATATCAACTGGTTGGGTCTGTGACAGACTCTGAGATGATGTTAAATGTGCAGATATTTTCTAGGGAATAGTACTAAAAATTAGTACTTTTGGAAGGTAGGTAAAAGAAGCAGGGTTGGGCAGGGAAAGATGAGCAGTAACAAAGGTCTGACAGTTCAGCCCTACCACATGGCGCTCTGAAGATACAAATTGCCCTTTAGGGTGTCCATCAAAGCAGCTATCCTTGATTATGTTACCACCAAATAAGTCCTAAGTAAGCAGAGGTTTGATCTTGACATCAGTCATTTTCATGACTCAGCAGTTCAAAAGGCTGGGTATTTTTACTCTTGCTTCCAGCAGTCATTAGATATAGAGATGTGACCTTGGATAAGACAGCTCTCTGTAGCTGAGACAATACCCAAAACAGTTGACTACTGAAAAATATCTGCTGATAGCAGTCCCTGCAGCCAGAGCAACCAATTCTTCTATGAAACGGTATTTGAAAGTATTTCTGAAATATTTTGAAAATATTTCAAAATGATGGTCATTCTTGACAAAACTTGTCTTGAGTATGAAGCTGAGGCTGCACTTGGCACAGTGGAAGGGCCACTTCCTGGTGTGGAGCTGCGGGTGGTTGATCGGGTATTCCTTCTTTCTCTAGCACTTCTTACAGTCAGGACATTGGAAGGGACACTCACCTGTATGCAGGGTGTGGAAGCTTTGGGAAGCCAGAAGTACTCAAAGCTCTTCCTGCGCTCCCAGATACCGGTGGTGCTGGACCATCTCAAAGCCTACTGGTGCCTCCTGGCCAGGAGCCACCACTTCTGTGTGCAGTGCTTCCTATACTTCATATCCAGGTGCAGCAGTGGGGGTGGGAAGGGCAGGGGGAGAAAGCCTCTGCTTGACTGCCTTGTGGCAAAGAGGCTGTCAGAAAGATTCACTGTCAAAGGTTTCCAAACCTGGGTGGCTGTGGGTGCTGGAGTGCTACCACTGGAGCATGCCATGGAGACTTCTGATTGAGGTAACTACAAGTATGTGGCTGCTGAAATTTTTACTACAACCAGCTAGGTTGAAGGGCATCTTTGGGTCTGGGGGTTCACTCTGATAGCTCAGCTGTGGAGCTTATCCTGGGGAAGAGGCATGCAGGGAGGCAAGTGGCAATAGCCCATGCATTCATATGCCTCATCATTACCTGAGTGTCCTCTGACACAAAGTCTCACTACTCTCTACTCAGGAGTTCTTTTTTTCTCACAAAGTATGCACTAGAAAAGAGTTCCTTGTATGAAGGGGAAAAACATCTGAAGTTGTAATTATAAATCTCTTTGTAAATTAAAGGGTCTTTTTTTTTCTTGTTATAATTATAAAATAAACATACTACTGATAATGGGATGTTCTAGAGCTATCAGAATAATCCACTATATACTAATAGTTTTCGAACTATAGAGAAGAATCCCCTGGAGTGTTTATATAAGATAGATTTTTTAAAAATCTACTTCTCTAGACTCCAACTTACTAGGATGAGGTGGGGTTTAAGAATTGGCATTTTTAGCAACCATGGTAGATAATTTTGATGTAAGTGGTGAGCAGTCATCACTTAGAGAGTTATGACAAAAAGCTTTTATGTTCATAAATGGGTTGATATTGTTAGGAGAAAGGAATCTTGGCAAACAGTGGTGTATAACATCGTAATCTCAAAGAGGATAAACTGGAATCTCAAAGTCCTTCACCTTGAAGTCACTGCCAGAACTCAAGCCAATGCTCTTTCTGTCACCACCTTGTAACTAGCATGTTGTCAAACAGATGCAAGGTTGGTTTACCAGAATTCAGATTCAAAAACTTTACTAAATTCGTTAAGTTTTACAACGACGCTCATGAAAAAGTGGAATCCTTTACTCTTTGATTACTGTGTGATTATGTTGATATAAACAACATAGATTCTTCACTTTCCCAGAGATACGTTGATAGGCAGAAATATCATTACATGTCTTCATAGAGCTTTGCCTGTGAAAAAACTCTTGCTTGTACACATTCTTTAGTAAGGTCTTGGAGATAGAGGTGCCTTACTTGCAACATGAAAGCTTGAGCTAATATATAGATGTAAGAGTCCAACTACATCAACCCAAATCTATTTGGATTGTATATGTCCTCTCCAGAGATTCTAAGGAATTTTTAAAAGATGCAAAGACAATTTATCCCTTTTTTCAACTTATATCCTGGTAGATACTGTGGTTTCTTTGGATAGACATTGAAATATAGTTTTAACATATGGCCCATATGCATTTCTAATTAAAATGTTCAATGTCAAGTACTAAAGATTCTTCTTCCCATAAATTACTTTGCATTTTTCTTGGTTTTCCAAGCTGAGAATTTTGGGAAAATACCATTTGACTATGTGCTTTCATTGGGGAATCATGCTTTTGGCCCAAAGTTGTTCTTATTGATGTTAATTCTTGGCTTATACTAAAAATTGGAAAGTCTAGTTTGCTCAGCAGTACTATTTATGAAAATGGGAGGAAAAAAATGTAGGCAGTAAACCATGCTGGCATGATAAAGGGAACAGAGTAAGCAGAGTGCAGTGAAAGAATATAAAAAAGGCAAACTGGGCTATTTTAGAATTTAAAACATGAAATTATAATAGATTTAGTATTAGATCTGATTGTTTTACATATTTACCATTTGACATAGCAAAAAGTCACTTACCATCCTTCTAATTTAGTTTGTGAGTTCTCAACCTTTTATACCTTATATTTTTTCAACCTGGCTACCTCCAAGGAAAACATTCTAAAAAAAATGCTTATAACTATATAATCCTTTCAGAGTACCTGAGTGGCTCAGTTGGCTCAGGTCATGATCCCAGGGTCCTGGGATCTAGTCTGCATCAGGCTCCCTGCTCCTCAAGGAGACTGCTTCTCCCTCTGCCCCTCCCACTGCTCATGCTTGCACGTTCTCTCTCTCTCTCTCTCTCTCGCAAAAATAAATAAAATCTTTTAAAAAGCTATATAATTCTTTCAGAAAAAATACCCTTTTCTTTTGTTTACAAGAATTGGTATGGACATAAAAATTGTAGTGGTAGCTTTGAGTGTAAATTGTAATGCAAATTCTTGGTAATTTTTATGAAAACCTTTTGTTTTATTTGAGCGACTGTATCCCACTCCAGTAAAAGGAATGGGTGTTGAGAAAGGAGCAACAAGGTTTAGGAATGTGGTGAAGAATCATCTGAAATGGGGAGTGAAGGCAAAGCAGTCAGGAAGAGTAATGGCCCAAAGATGGAGTGAAAATTGTCTCATTCATTGCTTTACAGTAAAATTGAATTTAAAGTTTTAATTATTTAAGGTTTGTTAATGACCCTAAGTCAAAAGAGTAATGTTAAATATTTTTCTCCTGAATTTGAGAATATAGATGCTGATCTTAGCTTTGAATTTTGGCAAACAGGAACTTGATTCTCTTTCCCCTTCACTTTGTCATATCCTATCCTTTTCCAGGGGTCAGTTTAAATATCACTTCTTAATTCCTAAAGTAGTTAATGTTACCGATTATACATACCCATACTGCAATGCATTTTTGCTGGGTTAAAGTTCATCATACTTCTTTTAAATTTATTGCTTAATGACTTGTTTATAACTACCTTGTAACCTTCAAGAAGGCACTTTACCAAACAGAGTAGGTGATCAGTATTTGTTGTGTTGTCTCTAGGAGGATGCTCGTCCCTCTTTTCTCACTGAGGACTTTTTTTGCTTACTTGGCCCAAAATTTCAGATATTACTATACCACAATTCATTTGTTTGTTTTATTACACCAACTTGTCTAAAAAATATGTGCTGTAAAAATAGCCTTTTTTTTTTTTTAACATTTATTTGAGAGAGAGAAAGAGAAAGAGTGCATATACATGCAAGAGGCAGAGGGAGAAAGTCTTGAAGCATACTCCTGGATGAGTGTGGAGCCCAATGTGGGGCTCAATCCCAGGACCCTGAGATCACGACCTAAACTGAAATTAAGAGTCAGACACTTAAATGAGCCACCCAAGTGCCCCAAAAGGAAAATCTTGGTAGTTTATGATAGACTGTTACAAAAAATGCTATAATGCCAGGAAGGGACCCTTGCTCGTTGGAAGAAATTATCCATTTATGGAAGACAAGGAAGTGAGAAGAGGAGAAACTAGGAGGACAGGGACTGGCCACATTCATAGCCCTGGGAAGGGTCAGTTAAAACAAAAAATCAAAGTATGCTGGTAAAAATGGAGTAGGGAATCTTGGGCTCTCCTTAGAAAGTACTTCTTATGATAATTGGTAACAAATTATTTTCTATGACTATACCAGCAAAATGCAAGAAGGTATTTGATCGTGACATTATATTGACTATTTTTCTCTTCTGAAGGGGGGGCAATAGTTTTTTCTTTGCATGTTACAATGAGGAAAAACAGTGTTTTGTACGATTTTTCTCATTTAACACAATATTTTTAAAATTGTGATTATATTCCATGTTCATAACTCAGCACAACACTGTGGCTTAAAAAAAGAAAGGGGGCAGGGGATGTAATCAAGGTTTTTTGTTTTTCTTTTTAGCTAAGAAATATTTTTGAAGTGTGAAATTGTGTTGACCACTGACAAATTTTGACAATGTTCCTATTTACTATATGTGAAAGGAAACTTGCCCCAGGAATGTTACAAAACAAAACCTAAAACATTGACTTCATGCTATTCAGAATGGAATTATTGGTAGTGAAAAAAGTATATTAGAAAAACTGTACTTTTCTCAATTTAACTCCAAATATCTCAGCAAGTGTGTGTATAACAACTTCTATTTAAACTGAGTATGTGTGTCATTCTTTGCTCTTTATTAAAACACAAAAATCCACATTATTTTGAAAGTCATTTTAAAAACTAAACTTACCCCAATCTCTTCACCCTACTAAATGTCTCTTTGCCTTTCCCATCCCTTCAACAAATATCTTCGGAAAATCAATTAGTTCCTTGAGCTTCAATTATGTCATATTTCATAAAAAGACTGTCTTAAGCTGAACTATTATTCAGATACCTTCCAGAAGTGTTTGAAGTTCCAGAAGACACAGCTGCAAATCATTCAAAACACATTGTCAAGCAGACATTAAACAGAAAAAAGTTAATTGTAGGTCCTTTCTTCCTTTCCTTCCTTCCTTTCCTTCTTTCACCCCTTCCTTCCCACCTTCCTTCCTTATTTTCTCTCTAGCACTCTCTCATTGGCCAACTGAAGGGAAAAATATTTGTATACAATAACTTTAATTTTTAAAATTCTCATTTTTGGATATGTGTTGTTATATGATTTTTTTTTTTTTTGTCTCTTGCTTCCAGCAATGTTTTGGCCCTTTGCCACAGGATATATAGTTTTAAGACATTGTAAACAATTAAGTTTCAATTACACCTATCATAAAAAAAAACTTTATTTCTCTTTTTTAGAGGATTTTAAATCCTGTAAGTATTTGACCACCTTTGAAATCTCCACAGATATGAAAGGAACAAATATCACTGAAATAAAAAGAATCATTTAATCAGTAGTAGTAGCAATAGTATTTGTAAATAAAAATAATAGCCAATATTTACTGAATATTGCTTTTATTTGAGATACTATTATGTTTGACATTTCATATACACAGGTAGTTTTTTTTCCTATCGATGTAAAAGGAGAAGCTTCAGGTTAGCACTGTTAAATAACTTATTCAAGATTATACAGCAACTAAATTCCTTTAGAGCCCATGGTCAACACCACCATGCTAGAGAAACAAAAGAAAGTAAGTTTTCTATCATCCCGTCAACTGGACACAACATCTTTTCAATTGTCTGGAATGAACCTCCATGCCTAAGGCCATTGTTGGTGCTTTGCCCATGTAAAGACCATAGTGGTGATGTCCTCAGTGCTTCCAGGGAAGCATGTGCTTCCATGCTCCTCTGCTTCCAGGGAAGCAGACCTATTCCAAAAATCTTGTGTAGTCAATAGCCGAGTCTCCAAAAAGTATCATTGTTTGGGGGTAAATCTTTAAAATATCATTATTTGGGAATAAATAATTCTCTTTTTAGGCCCCTTGTTTTAAGTTCAGATAACCATCAAGATGGATAAGTGTTAAGTGGTTAGTAGTTATTAACACTTTACAAATACTATAGATATGAAGTTGAAATTAGTTACCATGATCACTTTTGCCTCCGAGTCTATGCTAAGCAATATGTGCTTATGCATAAGTGTGAGCCTGTGTTTTTGGATTTGTGCACACATGTGTCTGTGTGCATGTTTATATTTTCATTCTGTCTATAAAATAACCAGTTTATGGAGGAAAAAAAAATTGAGGCTCAGAGTTTGTAAGTAATATGCCAAAACTTCCTTGCCTGGCTGATGACATGGTAGAAAGAAAATGTAATTTGGAGTTAGATATAACTGAATTTTTAATCTCTCTGCCAGTTTCTAAATGGGAACTTGTAGAAGATCCTGTCAGTTTCCACATCAGTAAAACTCAGTAATATACAACTTAGTTATGTTGTATGAAATTTAAATGAGAAAATGTGTATGTCTATGTGATGTATGTAAATGTATATGTAATATATAAATATCGAAAACCACATAGTACATTGCCTACAGGGAGTAAACCATTTTTCCACATTGCCCAAGTCCAACCACTCTGCTTCTGAAAGGATGAGCAAATAGGTTCATCTTCTCAGTCTACTAGGAGCTTTGTAGCACAGGCTTCCAGGAGAGCCAGAAGGGAACAGTGGTGGTAATAAATTATTTCCTCAACAATTAGTCTATGTGAGAGATTATCACTGTACTCATTTACAGCCTTCCTCTCTGGGAGGAAGAGCACCATCCGCAGGCAGTACAGCACCCTTGGTGTAGAGCTGCTTCCCTTGCCTCCTGCGTGCCTCTGGGCCCTGCTGGCTGGCTTTATGTGCACGGTAAGGACACAAAGACGGAAGATCCCATAGTTTGACTGCTCGCACTTCACACTCACTATGTATTTAGAACCAGTGAAGTCATCTCCTGATCTGCTTCACCAAACGCATCAACATCAAGTAAAAGAGGCTTGATAAATTCAGTGATAATTTGAAAGCTGTGTCGAAAGCACATTTTGCTGAAATGGAACTACTAATAAAACCATGGACTCAGAAGGAGTCCATTATCTTCCTCACCAAGTTTGCAGAGAAATTGCCTCTCGTTAGTTCCCATTCCCTGGCGGATTCAGGCTATTTTTACAACAGGGTTTGAACAGAGCGTCTAGGACTACCTGCCAAGGAAGAGCAGGAGCTTTGTTCAAGGGGCTTGCTCATCACATGAGGTAATGGCACATCTGTTTGGACCGTCTGAGCTGAGCTGAGATAGCAGATGCTGCTGCAAACTGCATATTTGGAGAAACAACAACAAAAATAAAGAGAAAGCTACCCTGAAACGATCCCCCTTCAGCACAGATTCACAGGCTGCTGCCAAAGACTTGCAGAGAGCTGTCTGCACATCCCAAACATGATGGGGCAGCTCTGATGCATCACAGATCTCCTTGGCCAGTTGGAAGGAGTAGTTGAAAATAACTTTTTTTTTTTTTAATGTAACAGATTCCTTGCAACATTAGAACATTCAAAATGATATTCTTAACTGGTGTAACTTCTGGCAAATGGCAAACTGCTTTGTGGCTCTGTTCAACAAAAAAGGGTTATGCAATCCAGGCTAATGTTGAAAATTGCCAGATATCATTCCACCTCTGGTCTTCATGGACCTCACCTTTCTGGGCAGTTCATGTTCTATATCTGGGTCATTTTAAAACCTGCAACAATCTATTTATCATTAGTTTTTCGTTTCTCAGACTGTCCATCCAAGTAATCCAGTAAACTGAGCATCTGGGCTTTGTTTCATTTAGTTCTTAGACTAACTCAAATTGTGTATTTTAAAATAAGTTATTTAATATACATTTTTCTTGGGGATATTGGAGGAGATAGTCAAAATAGGTTTTCATTAATGAGATCTGTTTCTTTGTATCTATAGAAAACAGTACTACGAGGCAGATGCTAGATGCCCTACGCATAGGGTGACTACAACTGTGTGTGTTTGCCCCAGTAATCCCTATTTTTGCCACTTATCCTGGTATTTAGCTTGTCATTTTTCCTAGATTTTTCTATCTTAAAGTACTAATTTGTATTAAAATCAGCTTGGATGAGTTTGGTAATTCTCACATTGTTCTCTGAACTTCTGTTAGAGTTTCAGCTGGTAATTTTGAGATGCATTGGCAGTAATCAGTCTTATTTAAATATGTAGTTAAATGTGCAAGTTGACCAGTTTCCCCCCACCCCCACCCCCATCATTCTCACTTTACAACCCTTTACAGATCCATACTAACTACTCATTCAAAGGAAACACAAAGTTTGCTGATAAAATGAAGTGCTCTCAGCTGTACATGGCTAGAGCCTGCTAATTCTTTCTTATTCCAGTGGTGGCAAGAGGTGTTTTTTGTTAGGTGACCAGTTTTTATTTTATTAGAAAGGAAACAAGTGAGGACCCCAGTTGCTTCCAGGCACTCCTGCTGGGAAAATGCTAGACATCCAGTTATCATACCTAATGCTGCAACGTAGATTCCTTCATCCTTAGACCACAGAAATAAACCCCATTGAACTGCTCGTTTTTAGTATCACCAAAAACATGTCATATATTGACAGCTGAGCAGAATTTGCTCCTATGTAATATTTTCACATATCTCCCAAATACAGACAACCTGGAATTTCTTGCTGCTGCAGGAGCCCCATAAAGCATGGGGAGAGAGCATTTGCTGCAGAAAAAAACATTTATAATCCATAAGATGTGATGTTGGGTAGACAAAAGAAAATAAGTAGAAAAGGGCACCTGGAACTAATGTCCCTTCCCCTTCACAGTGATTGAGCCTGGGAAATATGTCTAATATCTCTAAAAATATGTCTACCTGTTGGTGGATTGGTGGGAGGTGGGCAGTCCCAAAGAAGTCCCTCATCAGTGGGTTGAAAGGAAAGAGAAATAAGACAGGTTGAGGTAGGTTGAGATTTGTGTTCTTGTAGGAAGACTGGTAACTAGACTGTTAGCTGTCCTGGTGGCCTTCAGTCCAGTGTGAGCCAGGTGCTGAAGTGACAACCTGGATACCATCCAGTCGTTAACCCTTCGCCAGCATAGGGTTGCACTGTCTGGGTCCAAGTAATGGTGAGGCCTTTGTGGTTGTTAAAATGGCCCCTCATCTTGAGGTTGGCATCATATGGAAGCTGTGGATGGAGATGAAGAGCGTGAGCAAAGGGGTACGCAGTCCCATTCAGATGACTAGGGAGTAAAAGCCAGCACACTCTAGTAACCAAGGACCCAAGATAAAGGCCCTGGGCTGCCAAGAAACTCAGCATTTAATTTCTAAAGGATGTAGTATAAGGGCATGCCCTGAGAGCACGAGGACGTGCTATTGCCTGAGAAATCGTGAAGATATCAGTCTTCTAGTAATCACAGTGATGGGAAGTATAGGAAATTATAGGTTATGCATATAAGAAATATGTGATGAGTGGGGTTGAGCTGTTTTTCTGTGAAGCTTACAAAGAATACTTTGAACATTCTTGCTATAGTCCTATGGTTATATATTGTATAACACAAGCCTATAATCGAGTATATGTATATATGTTTAAATATACATATAAATATATTTTATATAATGTACAAATATATTTATAATATACATATAAATATATTTATATAATATAAATATATTTGTGTGTGTGTGTATATATATGTGTGTGAACTTTACACCTGGGTCTGCTCTGGTAACCCCTATTTTTGCTAATTATCCTGGTATTTGTCATTTGTCAAGGATTTTTCAGTCCTATAGTATTCATTTGTATTAAAATAGGCTTGGTAACTACAATATTGTTCTTTGAGCTTTTGTCATAGTTTCGATTAGTTCTTATTTTAACATGTAGTTAAATAAATATATGTAAGTTGACCAGTCCTCCCCATTCCTTTTTGCAATATATGTGTGTATGTATTACCTAGTAACATTTTTAATGTTGCAATAAATCCTTTCCACAATAAGATGCTTAAGATCTAAATGCCTATATAATGAAAAACTTAATAATGATTTTTCAAGGAAACTGATGATGAATTGTATAACTTGACAAAATATTTGTTGACCTTAATCAACCAACATAGGGGCTGCAGTGACAACACAAAAATCAGGATGCTTCCTAAGAGGCATAAACCAGTAATTTAAATGTTAGTAATTATTTAGAAGATCACAGCAACAATTTAACATGGCCTACTACAGAGGGTGTATTTAAATAGCATTTTGTCTGTCTTTTTGTGTAGATCAAATGACCATTTTTAAAAAATTAATTTTACTTATTTTGTATTCAGTGTGTTTTGTTTTGTTTTTAGAGAGAGCGCATGTGTGTGCTAGCAAGGGTTGAGCAAGGGGAGAGGTAGAGAGAGAGAGAGAGAGACAGACAGACACAGACTGAGAGAGAGAGAGAGATCCCAAGCAGTCTCCATGCCCAGCACAAAGACCCGGAGATCATGACCTGAGCCAAAATCAAGAATCGATTGCTTAACCTACTGAGCCACCCAGGTATCCCTCCCTATTCTTTTTAAAATACTTTAGTTATTTATTCATGAGAGACACAGAGAGAGGCAGAGACACAGAGGGAGAAGCAAACTCTTCTCAGCCCAATGTGGGACTCAATTCTAGGACCTGGGATCATGCCCTGAGCCAAAGGCAGACTCTTAACCACTGAGCCACCCAGGCATCCCTCAGCCACCCCTATTCAAAGCTGTTTTTTATGTGTAGATATGTAGTAATTGATGTAACAGTTGTGAACTCATTAAGAGAAAAATTTGCAAAGTTTTTTATCTGCATCATTAGATGCTTCTGATAGAAAATCAGATTAATTCAAATAATTAAAATTTTCCCATTCCAAATCATAGAATCAAACCTCTATTTTTAGAAAGTCATTCTGTTGAATGTAAAATATCTGACATTATTATACATGGTATTATAAATTCAATTGAAGATTTTATATTAGGATAAATTACATGTGTTTTCAGTGATAGTGCAAGTACATAGATGGCAGAGCATGGCAAGTGTAAAAAAAAATCATATTCTTACTAAACTGGAAAACTTGGAAGTGGTTTCAGTGAACGCATAATTCATAATTTTAGTCAAACAAGTTCATATTCTCCCAGTCAGAAAAAGGCTCTAGTTATCAAAATATATAAATATCAACATTTAGACGAAATATGATTTTGGTTAAGCATAGTTTTAAAAAAATGTGGAACAACAGGCATTCTCATATATTGTTTGTGGTATATAAAATTATTCCATCACATTGTAAAAATTTGTTTGCAGTTTCTAATAATGTTGAACACTTGCTCTCTCACCCAGTAATTCCACTCTAAATATGTATCTAAGAGAAATAAATTAATGTAATATGTTCTCTAAAAGACTTGCAAAATAATACTTACAGCAGCTTTATCCCGAAAGGCTGAAACTGCAGACAAATGTCAGTCAACAAGAGAACGGGTAAATAGAAAAATATGATCAATCATACAAAGAAATTCCTTTCTGCAATTAAAAAAAGATGAGTGAATGATATAAGTAACTATGAATGAATGTTACATAATTCAGAATGGAGGGAGCCCCACATAAAAAATAGATATAAAAGAGTAGGATTCCCTTGTTCTGAAGCTCAAGAACAGGTTGCACTAATCTTCAGTAATATAAATAATTCCAAAAATATAAATAAATAAATAAATAAATAAATAAATCAGTGTAGTATCTGCCTCTGGTTTGAAAGGGCAGTTGACTAGGAACAGGCAAAGTAGGTGATGGGAATATTCTAGAGGGTACATATGGTATATACATATGTCAACAGCGATACAACATCAATACAATTGATGTTGGCCCATTTTCCTATATGCAAACTATTCCTCATAAAAATAAAGTATTAAATGCTCAATGGATGTTCTTTATATTAAAATGTGTTTACATCATTTGATAAAAATGATATTTCTAAAAGGAAGCAATACTTTTAATTGAAGTATAGCTGACACATAACATTATGTTAGTTTTAGATGTACGGCATAGAGATTCAAAAAATTTATACATTATGCAATACTTACCATAAGTTTAGCTACCAGCTGTTACCATACAGTGCCACTACGATACCAGTGACTACATTCCCAATGCTGTACCTTTCCACCTTGTGATTTATTCTTTCCATAACTAGAAACCTGTATCTCCCCTTCTTTTTCACCCATTTTCGCCAAACTTTTCCTTTCTGGAAGCCATTAGTGATCTGTATTTATGGGTCTGTTTCTGCCTTTTGTTTGTTTATTTGGTTTATTTTTTAGATTCCACATAGAAATGAAATCACGTAGTATTTGTTTTTTTTTGTTTTTTGTTTTTTTGTTTTTTTTTTTTTTGCCTGACTTGTTTCATTTAGCATAGTACCCTCTAGGCCCATGCATGTTGTTGCAAATGGCGAGAGCTCATCCATTTTATGGGTGAGAGTCCATTATTAGTCTATTTTGTGTGTGTGTGTGTGTGTGTGTGTAACACATATTCTTTATCTGTTCATCTATCAGTGGACACTTGGGTTGCTTTCATATTTTAGCTATAGTAAATAATGCTGCAATAAACCCGGGGGTACATATATCTTTTTGAATTAGTGTTTCCATTTTCCTTGGGTAAATACCCAGTAATGAAATTACTGGATCATATGGTATATCTATTAATTTTTTTTGAGGAAACGCCATATTGTTGTCCACAGTGACTGTTCCAATTTACACTTCCACTAATGCTGCATGAGCATTCTTTTTTTTTATTTTAAAGATTTTATTTCTTATTCATGAGAGACAGAGAGAGAGAGAGAGGAGAGGGGAGGGGGCAGGCAGAGACACAAGCGAGGGAGAAGCAGGCTCCATGCAGGGAGCCTAACGTGGGACTCAATCAAGACTCCAGGGCTATGCCCTGGGCCGAAGGCAGGCACTAAACTGCTGAGCCACCCAGGAATCCCTAGCATTCCTTTTTATCCACATCTTTGCCAACACTTGTTATTTTGATTCCAGCCATTCTGACAGGTATAAGGTGGTATCTCATTGTGGTTTTGATTTGCATTTTCCTGATGATTAGTGATGTTGAGAATCTTTTCATGTGTCTGCTGGTTATCTGTGTGTCTTTGGAAAAATGTCTATTCAGGGCTTCTCACTGCTGGTTATCTGTGTGTCTTTGGAAAAATGTCTATTCAGGGCTTCTCACTTTTAATCAGAACATTTGATCCTTTTTTGGTGTTATAGAAGTTCATTATATTTTGTATATAAACCCTTTATTAGATATATCATTTGCCAATGTCTTCTCCCATTCAGGAGATTGCCCCCTCCTTTTTATTTTTTTTATGATTTCTTTCACTGTGTGAAAGCTTTTTATTTTGGTGTAGTCCCAATAGTTTATTTTTGCTTTTGGGTCCCTTGCCTGAGGAAACATATCTAGAAAAATATTGCTAAGGCCCCTGTCAAATAAATTACCGCCTGTGTTTTCTTCAGAGAGTTTTATGGCTTGATGTCTCACATTTAGGTCTTTAATCCACTTTGAGTTTATTTTTGTGTATGGTGTAAGAAAGAGATCCAGTTCCATTCTTTTGTGTGTAGCTGTCCAGTTTTCCCAGCATCACTTATTGAAGGGACTCGCCTTTTTCTTCATTGTATATTCTTGCCTAGCAGTAATAATATTCTTCAAAACAATATAGTGACAGTATTAACCACAAGTGGCTAAGAAACTTACTAAAATACAAAATATATTAAAAGGATAACTATTTTTCTTTGTATTATAATAAAAATAAGTTTTTAAAATTTTACTTTCACGTGCATAGACATGCACCTTCAGTTTGGAATTGGTTTTCAAATAGGATTATTTTGTAACATCAACAATATCGTAAGTACCTTGTGAATCAATCTTTAAAAATTCTTAATTTTACTTTTGAAAAATGCCTCATTTTACTCTTAAAACTGTCCTGCTATGGACAGTAAATTATATAGTCACCTTATTTTTATATTTTATCATTTGAAATGGCTGGATTTCATGAGGTAAATGCATTACACACATTTTGCTTTTGAGAAAACTAATGCTTATAGAAGATAAATAATTTGCCAAAAGCTGCAAGGTATCTATTGTCAATTTGAGTAGAGGTGGTGGGAAGTATTGTGTCTAAAATCTTTCCACTAAGCCTTGATCACTGCATTTCCTTTAAACTGAATGCTTGCTCGCTTGATTAATGCACTTTAACAAGAAGCATTTATTTAAGGGCCACAAGATGCTATTCTCTAGCCTGCAGAGTTACAAAGGCCCCAAAATGTAATTGTTTCCTAGCAGAAGCTCAGAGTCTAGGGAAGGAGACAGAAAAAATTACAAGATGAGGGTATTGTGGTCAGGGTATGGACAAAGATTATGGGTGCATCTTCGAAGAACTGGCTAATCTTTCTGGCAAGTAGAGTTTGGGAAAGAAGTGATGTTTAAGTAACATATTTTTTGTCTCCACGTTGTTTTTATTTTTTACAGTGAGATATAGAAGTGAAAGAGTGCATGAAACATGTGTGTACACTTAAAAGATAATTAGAAAATACCTAACTACCATTGAAGTTAAAAGAATCTCAAAAGTCTCTAGGATCCCAGCCATTATATTGACTCCTGTAAAAATCATTTTGTTTTTAGAATAGTTTTAACATTTATTTATACATCACTAAAAATATAGTTTTCCTTTGCCTGTTTTTGAATATTTCCTAGTTGGAATCCTATAGTAATATTAAAGTGTCATTTTGCTAGACATTGCCATGCCCTTTGGGATAGGCCTGGAGGAAATACCCACCAATTTCATCTTGCATCCCTGGAACAATCTGGAGGCAACAAAGGAATTTTTTCTCACTACCTTCAGTTGAAGGTTGAAATGAGAGAATTATATTCAATATTACTTATATTCAATATCATTATGAACTATTCTATAATTTTCTCACAAGTAAAATATGTATAATATTATTATTTGTATTTTTAGTAATACTAAGAGACACTGAATGCTAACTATGCACCAAGCATTTTTTAAATGCTTTACATTATATATTTTTTAAAGATTTTATTTATTTATTTGAGAGAGAGAGAAAGCAGGAGCAGGGGGAGGGCCAGAGGCAGAAGCAGAGTCCCCACTGAGTGGGGAGTCCAACACGGGGTTCTATCCCAGGACCCTGGGACCATGACCTAAGCCAAAGGCAGACGCTTGACTGAGCCACCCTAGGCCCCACAGTGTTTTATATTTATAGATGTGTAAACCTGTGTGCAATTTCAAGGTTTTCAGTTAGTCCATGAAGTGGTCTTTTGGCAGAGAAGGGCAAACTGATCATCTCTTCTCTTTTCATAGTGGATAGCAGAGCCTTGTTACCACTCAGTGTTTAAAAGTCTGAAGGTACAGAATGTAAGTACTTGGGAGTTTACTGAAGAAATGCAGAGTGGGAGATAGATAGCCAGGCCAAGCCAAATCAGAAAAGAGGTAATGTCTGCAGTGCATGCATTCAGGGTTCTCTATTAACTTTTCATAAGTTAAGAATATATATACATACACATACGTATACACACAGGCTTGACTGACCAGGTACAAAACTATATTTGTATTTGACTTTTGATTGACTTCGTTAGAATTCATATAATTGCCTCATTCAGACTTAAGGGCATCCATCAACTCAGCAGATATCTTGTCTTTCTAAAAACATTGCAAAATTTTACGATAGAGATTTTAATTACAAAATGCCATTATTAAAATCTTTCTGGCGACTTGGAAAGACCCAAACTATGGTGGACAGGTTGCCATATGTGTTAAAAAAAATCTTTGCTAGAAACTAAGTACGTGTGACTCTAAAAGACAAGAAGGAGTATACTTGGCTTATGATGGAATGTTATATATGTCAGCCAAGAAGACAATAACAGATAATGTATGTGTTGTTATTTAAATAATTACTGACATTGGAGTTTCTCACATCTGTCTAGTTCACAAGGGAAAGATAGGATGTTGTAAAAGCCATAAGATTAACATGAAATGTGAATTTACGAAGAATTTGTTCTTTTGAAGACCTATTTCTGTCAATGCTGCAACAGGATATAGAACTACACTGAAGACAATTCTTGAGATCATCAACCAAAAATAAGATATCCTAAACATTTAGCCATAATGCGTTTTCTTTTTGGTTTCTCTGATGCACACTACTTTGACACCTAAATGGAACAGGAATTCCATTCTCCTAGGTATATAAAGTTCCCGTTATACAGCTGCCTCCATTAGGACCTTGAGTTTGCCTGTGAAATCCCAACAGCCATTTTCATTTGTTTTTCCTTGTGATCCAGCTGAACGTAATTGTATCAAATAATGGGTGACCTAAAAGTCCCTAGGCAATTTTCAGAGAGTGCCCAAGAGAACAAAACTATAGATAACCATTTTGATATTCTATTATAGTTTTTTTTTTTTTTTTTTTTCTGGAATGCTTTACCTTTAGTATCTGAGGGCCTTGTTAGACTTTGGAGCTCACCTTTCTCCATCACTTGTCTTTATGCGCTTATTGTTTAATCAACTGATTGGTAAACATCAGACCTTACACGCAGTTGTGTGTTCTGGCAAAATGTGTTCTTTTTAAAACTTCAAAGTGTTGCCATTACTGTCAGCATAATGCATTGGTTCCTTGATTGCTTATTTCTAACTCCTCAGCTCCACCCTAACTAAACACATTTTTTTTTTCGTAATTGTCACCATACATTCAACCCTATCATATGTGTGTGTTTATCCTTTGAATGATCACTACAGTCCTTGCAATCATCCTGTTAGCAGATAGCAGTAATGAAATTACAAGACATCTGCAGAACAAAGTTTTCTATTTTATCATTTAAATCTTAAACTATGGACAATGATTGCAGTTTATACTGCATTTCCTCTACCAAGCTGTTGCTTCCTTTCCTACTATTATTTATCCTTACAAATGTTTTGCCCCAAAGTACAAAAATATATTATGATATTACTTTAGTGGTATACAGCCAACAAATTAACATACACATTGAAAACTACCTAAACAGGTGAGGGAAAATGGTATGACTTTTGGGAGAGGCGAGAGCCATAACATTGGTTTGAGCTGATTCCAACCTTTACAGTGCCCACTTCATAAGTCTTAAGGTTAAAATGGGATAATCAACTCATACCCGTCATGGTAAGTACTCCAAATTTTTATCACCCCAAGTTCTTCTTACACCTGGGCATAGAGGAAAGCCAGCTTTTAAGAGACAGTTGCCAGTTAAAATTTGCATTTGAATTCCTTTAGTAAAGGTGATTAAAATGAATTCCAAGTGTAGAATAAAAACACAATGAAGCAAAAATATAAAGAGGCTGCTTGTTCTTTTTCCTTCAGTTAGAGCAATGTATTTATTAAAACAAATGTAAACCACACTGTTATTAACTTTTAAAAACCTATTACTAAACTTTTTTCCCCATATTGAGCAAAACCAATAAATAAGAAGTTCCTAGTTAATAGGTCTCAATATATATGACAAAAGATTGTCAAATTATGTGAACAAGTCCTACTGCAATGGTATAACCACTCTACCAACATTGCTGGTTGACCCTTGCTTACAAAGAAGATCAATTCCTAAGAGAAAAAGAACCTCTTATTTTTACTGTTCAAAAGTGAACTTAAAAAGGTGTTTGAGGTGGAATGTATATAGAAGGAAAATAAGTATTATCTTTGATAATTTTTAATGGATGGGAAAACTAAGATGAATAAGTGATATGTTTGATGTGTCCATATATATATATTTTATATATATATGTATATATATATACATATATATATGTATGAATGAATGAATGATGATGAATAAGTGATATGTTTGATGTGTCCATATATATATATAAAATATGTGTGTGTGTGTGTATATATATATATATAAAAATATATATATATATATTTTTTTTTTTTTGCCTTCACCAAGCCTTATTCTGGAAAGGATTATATCCCAATTGGAAGGTGACTGGAAATAATAAATATTTTTTAAAAAAACTTGTCAAGGTGGAAAAATAGGTGAAATATTAAATAGAGGCAAAGAGGGATGAAGCAAAAGGAAAATATCATGAAGTCAGGACTGAGGCATGATGGTCACTGGTGTCATCCAAATACTAGTTTTGGCTCTTCCACAGGGCATATGGTAGGATTGTATTTTCATACCTTCTTGAAGTTAGTTATGGAAAGATGAATTAATTTGGTCAATAAAATGAATACAAGTAACATTTGTTGTTTGAAAGAAAGCTTTAAGGGCCACTGAGTATATTTCATTCTTTCTTTCCCTTTGTCATGGTGACCAGCAACATTTGTGATGCTAAATGCTCTATTAATCTAAGATACCAGTTGTAGACCTGCATGAGTGAAAAACAAACTTTTGCTTTTAAGCCACTATGATTTGACGTTGTTTGTTACCACAACAAAATCTAGCCTAACCTAATACATAGGGTTTGTACAAAATCCATAATGTGAAATCATTCATGACTTAATAGAAATGGCTAAAAAAATTGGCTCTGTGTTTTCTACCCCACTTATAATTAGCAATTGGGTCCTTATGGTCCTATGAGTTATAAATGACCCAATTCCACAATCTGCTTCTGAGAACCACTTCCACTAATAATTGTGGTAGGCTTGGTGGTCCTAGAAGCTGGCCATGAGATAAGAGTTTGAGTTATAGATAGCTTTTTTTGGAGTATTTTATCCCAGGAGGCATCTGTAGAGGGGTGGGGAAGTGGGGTGGTTAGGGAAGAAATCCAATACTGTGAACACTAAAACATCTATCCATTTAGGACTGTCTGTTGAAACTGTATTGAGTACAACTCAAAATTATTCTTCCTGAGGACTGTGGAAGCTGTGTAAATAATCTAACAATTTTTTTCTGTAATTGGCTGAGAGTTGTTCTTGAGTATTAGCTCCTTGGCATTGTGAAAGCTAGCAAAGATTGGTTGTCGGAAAAAGCCCTCAGAATCACAAGTTCTTTATCTAGAAAGGTGAAGACTCAGAATGCAGACTGATTGTAGATTGGATATGAGCCATGCAGCGAAGTTAGTATATACTTCAATAATATTTGTTTATTTCTAGTATTTTGTTAACTCTAAACCAATACTATGAAAAATTGCGTTATAGCTATGGCTCTGTGATTCTGTTCTGTGTGTTTGTGTGTGATTGTCTAGAAGGTAAGTCATAATCCTTCAGCCTCATGTTCAAGGACCTCACAGTCTGGACTCAATCTATCAACATAGAATTAGCTTCCATTTTATGGTATATATTTCTTATTCTAAGTAGTCTGTTATTTTACCAAGCCAATTTCTTCATGGTTATTATTATCATTCCTTGCAGTGAATGAAATGGCCAGCCTATATTTATCAGCTTGCCTAAAGTCAATTGATTTTTTTTTTTAAGGTCTTCCTCAAGCCCACTTTCTCCATCATGAATATTCACACTCCTAGTTGACCTCTCTTATTTTCTGAAATTTAAATGCTGGGTTATATATTTTACCCACCTTAGCACCTAGTGGCAGATTAGTTCTTAGAACTTTTGTAACCTTTAACATGGATTATATATGCATAGAAACCAAAGATAGCATTTTATTTCTTTTAATTTTCTGCTAATGTCTTGCCTAGCTTTGTAGCCCAGCAAGCACATAGTATGTTAGTGGAAGAATTATTGAATGAATAAATGATAGCATGATTTAGATGTTTCTGAGAGCCATTCATTTTCCTAAATCCATAAGCAGCTCCCTACTTTTTTGACTGAAATAGCCAGTTATAATTTTTCCTTTGATGAGAAAAAAAATCCAGTTGTGTCTGTATATCACAATTACATAGGGAGCTTGGAAAAAACTATCAATGACTAGGCCTCATCCTCAATCTACTGAATCAGGGTTAGAGGAATTTAGAAATCTGTAAAATGGGGATAATAATAGTACAAACCAAAATATTGCAAGGACTCAGTTAATCAATGGGGATTGCTATGTTCAATGTTAATTTTACAAATCCAAACTAAGTCTCTCCAAAGCTTGGAAATAACCACATTTTACAGCGTTTATAGACATTTCTTATGATATAACATTTAGGAATCTTTATACCATAGCTTAATACACGTTATTTAATACTATAAGAATTGCTTTTCTTGATTTGTATTTCATGGAACTTTGTTACCTCTTCTGTTAAACTTTCTTAATCCTAACCATCAACCTAATTTTATTTACCCTAAGGAAAGTAAATTTCATCTTCCTCCCCGCCCACCTCACAGTCTCTATACCTTTCTGATAGTGATTCTTAGTGCATTTTGCTGCATAGTGTCTGTTTCATCATTGGACCACAAGTCCCTGAAGTGCTAGAAGAAAGTTTTATTATCTACCTTCATATACAATTCCTAGAATACAGGCACTAACAGGTTTTTCAAATGCAAGTCTTAAATCTTTAATGCCATTCTTAGTTTCCTGACTCTTAGAAAATAAACTAGAAGAACCCAACATTAGCTCTCTTCCTCTACCTTCATTCTACCTTCAAATATACATGCCTTAACATTCAGAAAGAAAGAATGAATGTTCATGCATTAAGAAAGAAAAGTTCAGATGATTCCAAGAGAAATCATTTATTTGCTGTAGATTCTGTTTCTTCTGGAAATTTTAGATTTTTGCCACATCAGGTGTCTTTTATACCTAAAATATTTTTATTTTTGGATGAACTCCTTCATATTCTTCCTTCCTCTAAATATTTCCAGTATGATCATCTTTCACATATATACACACACACTTTATAGACCATGGTTCTTGCCTTTTTTCAGAGTTTTTCCAAACGTTTTTCTATCTTCAAATTAACTAATATTCTTGATTATACTTCTGTAGTCCATGTCTCCAGTTCTCACTAGGTTGTAGCTACTTTACATTTAAACTATTTATTTATTTATTTATTTATTTATTTATTTTTACATTTAAATTATTGAAAATTATATGAAATTAAAAATCTTATGAGTCACACTGGACATATTTCAAATGCTTAATAGCTAAATGTAGCCAGTGGCTACTATACTGGATTGTGCAAATAGAGAATTTCCATCATCACAGAAAATTCTTAGAGCACTGGGTAAGACCAATTTTCAAGTGACATTTCATGAATGAAAGATATACTCCTTTAGGTGAAATATGCATTTATTATTGAATATAGAATACATTGTCCTGAAATTAATAATTCTCTAGAAACACATTTCATGAATATGAAAACATTCATATTACATCAAATTTATTTAAACAAGGAAGAATATCTGTATATGTTTATGTAAGAGCACATTACTGAAAGTCTCATTATAAAAATTCTAAAATGTATTAAACATATTTTTGAAATCTGAAAAGGGACAATAATGAAAACAAAATAGAAATAACTAAAGGTAATAATAAAGAATGCTTACATAGCAGAAGGTAAACTTAAGCGATATAATTGTTTCTCAGAATGTTTCTAGAATTCTTGATTATTTGAAAAAAAATACCAAGTGCTACCTAAAGAACAGGACTCAATTTATCTTGCCAGAGATTTAGATGTAGTAATGTTTTTTAAAACAAAAGAAGGCTTTATATTTCTTGAAGAGTGAATTATATTATTGAAAATATTGGTCATTTGAAAAATCTAAAGGTTATATTAATAAATTATACACATTCTTCAATTAAGTTTGACACCACATAAGACACATGCATAATTGATGTTCATTCAGATTAAAACAAAATGTAAATATCAAACCTTAGAACACTGGGTATTCAGTCTCCTTGGGCATTATGGTCAAGTAAATCCCATTACTTTTTAATGTCCGTTTATGAAAGATTGCATTATGTAGTATTGTCAAATCCTGTTCTTGTGTTTGAAAAAGCCTGTATCACATCTAACTACTATATAGGCCACATACATACCAAAATTTTTGCCAATATTAGTGGTAACGCAAGTGAATGATTTGCTCTGTTTAACCCAAATCTAATTAATACCTTATATTAATAATTAATATTATATTGGCTATTTAATAATTTAAAATGTACTACTTGTGAAGTAGAAATGTTAGATGGAGTTTTGGTGGAATAAGAATGAGAGGAAAGCAGAGCTTCCAAAAACAGGTTAAATACAATAGTTGATAGATGGATCTCTTAAACCAATATCGATTTCTGAGAAAATATTGTTTTGTTTTTTAATTCTTTATGTTATGATTTACTTTTACAAGGGAACTTTAAATTCTGGAATAGACATTTTAATCCCCAGCTTTTCACACTTCTGTCTCATGGTTTGGTGTGTGTGAATGTTTTCTAGTTGTAAATATCAGAGGTCAACTCAAGCCAGTTTAAACAGACCAACAAAGAAATCTACTTTAAGGATGCTGAGTTTTTGTTTGTGAAGATTTTAAATGAAACTCAAGTACAGAAGTGCAACTGGGCTTTACTGACAGGAAGTAGAAGTAGGAAAAAACCCTGTGTGGAATGTAAAATGTACACCCCTTGATTCTCATCTATGTCCTCTCTCTCATTGATGCTGAATTTTCTCCTTGCAATTGAGTTTTCTCTATTACTTGATTCACATGGCAGAAAATGGCTGTCCCCAAATCTTAAGTTTTTAGATCTCTACTGTTCAAGAGATCAGCATGTTAAATATACTTCTTAAGCCTAACTGGCTATCTAATCTCCCATGAGTGGGTCACCAATACATCTTTCAGGACAGGAGTTAGTCTTGCAGTGAGTTTGGACTATCTACCCAAAGTGTGATATAGTTTCATACTTGAATGCTTTTTCTTCATTTACAAGCCAGCCCTCACTGGTTATTGGGAAGTTGTAGCTCTCTTTATTTTGTCTGTAAATAAAGGAATGTCATATGGGCATGGAACTGGGACATTTAAGTACGTCATATATTTTCTTAGGATCTTATTTATTAATTTGACAGAGAACAAGAGAGAGCCTGCACAAGCACAGAGAGCAGCAGGCAGAGGCAGAGGGAGAGGGAGAAGCAGACTCCCTGCTGAGCAAGGAGCCTCATGCAGGGCTCAATTTCAGGACCCTGAGATCATGACCTGTGCTGAAGGCAGACCCTTAAACCGACTGAGCCACCCAGGTGCCCCCGTACCTAATATTTTGATCTTTAAGTACCTAATACAGGTCAAAATGGGCCGGTGCAGGCAAAGTATCTAGCCCTAAGCCCACTCTGAGATATACTTTTAATTTGTACAGTCACTTGTGAAATTTGCCACAAGATATCTGAGTACAGAAGAAGGTTGATTTATTAAAGGAGAGGATGGGCTAATTCAGTATACAACTTCTGCTAAAGATTTTTCAGAAATAATTCTTCCAATGTTCAGTCTTTATTCTTCCAAACATATTGGCTTGAGTTACATTTTTTGCTTCAATTGTGTTTCATCTGTGCAAATGATAAACTGCTCATCAGTGATTAGACAAACTTGCTGGAATTTGGCTGAATTCCAAGCAGCCATTTTTAGGCCAATATGCAACAGCACATGCATATCAGTCTAGGTTTCATTGGAGAACAGATCAGATTTCTTATTTGCTCATTAGCTTTTGGTGCAAACGATTTTGAAACCGGGCAATGATTTCTATTCCAAGCTATTTTTAATTAAAATATGTTTCTGTAGCCCTTCTGTCTATTTAAACATACCTTCTAACCTTTTACTACCTGAATCTGGAGAACAGGCCATAAAACATTAAATATGAGAAAGCTGGGAAATGTAACACACTATAAATGCATGAAGGTAGGAGTTCAAAATGTGTGGACATAAAGATTTTATTTCTTTACATAAGGTTTAAATGAAGAGTCTGTTGTATAAATCTTTGCTTTCAAAGTGGACTATCATTTTTAAGCAAGAAGAAAGGAATGCTTGATTATTAAGAAGAAAACATAACTTAATAATTTTGAATAATTCAAAAGAACCATAAGAAAGGCTACTTACACATAGCTTGAAACACCCCATTTTTCCAAAGCATGATTTAAGTGTGGTAAATATTTTTAAAACTTATGCATGAATAATAAAATTATCTGAAAGGTGTGTATCTTATATAAACTATTTTGTTAGGGCATATTTTGTATATCATTTTATATTTGTATTAAGACATAATTTAAGTTTCATCTCCTATAAGTCCTATGTTTCATTATCATCCTGTATTTGTGAATAAGGAACCCATGACTGCGAGAGGAGAAAATGACTTACAAGAGGCCACATAGACAGTGAGAATATCTCCTGGCACGGAACCTATTTAACTTGATTAAATAATGCCATGATGTTTTAAATGACAAAATGCTACTTATTATTACTGTATATGTGTATGAAAGAACTTTAACATTAACTAAAATATTTTATGTTTTCATAAAGTTGTAGTGCTTCTAGTGATAGTATTGGTGATGAGAAAGCACTAACTGATAGTATATTAGAAAAATACTCCAGGATCATGTGCCACTTAAAATTCACACTTGAACATGCACAGAACTAAAAACCAAGAAGCAAAAACCAGATAAGCCAAAACCTAAACAAACAAACAAAACAAATGTGGGCGGGTTAGGAAACTGATGCTAATTGATGAGCTGAATTTAACTGTGCATGCACTTGAATGAACACTTAAATAAAGCCTTTCAAAGTAAAGACTTGCTAAGTTTGAGATCACAGAACTATTTCACAGGAAATTCAGGTGAATTGTACTTATACAAATCTAGCACATACAATAAAGCAGATAAGGATAGATGAAAGAGGAATTTGCAATAAGAAATAAATTATCCCCAAAGCTAGCTTTTCTCTTCTGTATAATATATACAGTTTAGGACAGTAAAACGAGGTTTTTAAAATCAAATATAAAAAAGAACGTACTTACAATTAGATTGAGACTTTCCCTCTGATTCTTGTGTGAGCCCGTTGACTACACTAAAAAGAGGATTAATCACATCTTCTAGTGAAAATCTAGTGAAAAGCTCACAACAGTTTTCCAGATAATAGCCTATGATTGACCAGAGAAATACTGGCCTGTCAGCTTTGTGAAATCTAAATATCTCCTGTGTCAAATTAGAAAAAACTATCTGCTCGCAGATGTGTAAATAAAATGAGGTGTGTGAAATCATTTTATGAGCTGCAAAGCACTATACAATTTGCAGCTATTGTTTTTAGTTAACTGTGATATGGAGATATATTAGAAATTAAGTTTTTCTAGTGATCTCTTCAGAAACATATTATTATAATCTCATGAATAAATGCAATAATTTTTAGTTATTCATTCTGAATCCACTAAGTATTCTTATTTTTGGTCATTAAGAGGTTCTTATTTTTGCAATGGCCAGTCTAAAAACTCTGCCACCAATATAATTAAAATAAATATATGCCATAGTGTTTTATAATTGTTAATTTTAAATGTGTATCCATGTCTCAGAAACTTGTGATTTTTTTTAAATCTAGCAAGCTATTATGAAAATCACTAGTGACAATACTTTCTCTAAAATGTTAGCTTAAATTCAGTTTTTTAAATGATTACTCAACGTTATCACTGTCTCTACTGCACTCACTTATACATCTATTTCACCTTTTAGGTTTTACTACATTTCCAAGGTTTACATTCATTTTCATTACAAGGTTTTTTTTTTTTTTAATTTTCTTTAAAGTATTTAAACACTGTAAATAAAATGAATCTTGAGCATACACAATAAATGTCACATCTGATTTTGTTGCTGAGGGAAAAACCAACTTTTCTTGAGGAAATTTGCTAGTCACTAGATACTAGTAAAAATTAGAATATTAATAGCATTTACATTATACATTGATTCTCCAAAACTCTGGTTTGACTCAAAATAACTGTTTTCTTCAAAATTTCTTTCAAATTCATGACAGACTAGGTGATAGAAGGAGGGTTTATGGTCTAGAAGGGTTTGCCTTTTTAATATGACAGTACCTTTAAAATAATGTCAAGTCACTGAGATAAAATATATCAGGTTGTGATTTTAAAATTATAGATAAAACGATAAATGAATATTTGAACTCAGGGTATACATTTTTTTATTTTAATCATTAAAAAAATTTCCCATCGTTAATCAGAAAGTGCCTTGTCCATAGCAGGTGCTCAATAAATGTGGAAGGAACTAGTTCTGCTCACCAATACCGAACCAAATATAGGATTATTAGCTAGCCCCACTGAACTGCCCACTAGATGGCAGTACCACACAGAGAAGAATTTGGAATTTGCTTGGTAGAAAAATTACATTTATGCCAAAACCTGGGGGGTTTTTTGTTGTCTTTTACAACAACAAAAAACTTTTAAGTATTTTAAAGTTAAAACCACTTCAGCTTTTGATTTTTTGTCATTTGTCAGTTTTTCTTTTGATTTTTAAGTTAGTTTTGAGAATTACAAAATTACCATCTTCCTGGAAAATTGTATATCTCTTGGGTTCAAGTCACTTGAATGAAATTATTGCATGTTGTAACACTTCCAGGGATTGAGAAAGTGTGAGCAAAGCAAACACTGAAGGAACTTTCCTTGTTCATCATGGTACAACTGCTTGTAGGGGGTCATTTTGTTTTAAAGGTAAGCATACTGGAAATACATGAAGCACAGAGCATTATGTTTGCAATCAGTGATAACCAGTGTCCATGACTGAAGCAGGTGCAGACAAATGAGATTGAACAGAACATTGTGTAATTCACTTCCAGTATCCAATAAATCTTGTTAAAAAAAACTTTAATCCCAATATGTGGCGCTGTAGTTAAAGTGTATCATAGCTGAAGTTACGGATTTATTTTTGAATATAAGAAAGTTGTTCATGTCCCATTTTTATCATTCAAATTTAGCATTCTAAAAGCAAATATGAGAAAAGAATTATGTTTTCTTTGACTAAGGTAGATGTGATAAATATGTTTGTTTGCTGAAGGTTAATAACTGAGGTAATTTGTAAATTCACTCAAACTTACTTTTTTTTTTTTTTTTTCCACACTTAACTTTTTGAGTGAGAGATACTAAGGGCTAATGTTAGAGGTTGATGACTAGCTATATTGGAAACCTAGTTGATTTGCCATCATTGCATATCAACACAACTTTCTAAGCCTCTGTATTAGTTATCTATTGCCTCAGAACAAATTACCCTAAAACTTAGCTAAGTAAAACATCAAACTTTATTATCTAAAGATATCTGTGGGTAAGGGAAAAGCATGACTTAGCTGTCTGTCTCTGTCATAGTGTCTTTCATGAAGCTGCAATTAAGGTCTCTGTAGGAACTGTATCATTCATGTGACTATTGACAGTGCTCAGATCAGATAAGATCAGATAAGACAGTCCTTATAATACTCAAAGTATAATACTGGCTATTGGCCTGAGACATCTGTGTGAACATCTTCATAGATCCATTTACAATATAGCAACTTTGTCCATTGATTGAATTCTAAGACAGGGCTATACTGATACAAAGTGAACAAGCAAGATAGATGTCCTAGTTATTTTGTAGCCCTATCCCAAAGTGGCATCCCATCACTTTTGCCATATTGTTTTCCTCAGAAGAGAATCACTAGGTCTAGGACACACTTAAAAGATGGAGATTATGTAAGACATTAATTACCCTTGGCAGAGACCATTGAGGGTCATTTCTGAAGATTTCTGCTATTATTTATTGATTTTGCTACAACTGTCAAAATCATAAGGTGTGAATTTCTTCTGAAAAAAAAATCGTTAAAAAGATAATGATCAGAAATAGTGATGAAGACAAAAATAAAAAATAAAATGTTGGAAAATTAAACAATGAAATGCCAAATAATATGTTGGTCGTGATTTATGGGTTTACTATTAGTAGAAGAATAAGAAAAGTATATCAAGTTATTTCAGTGAATGTTATAGACAGTGCAGCATTTGCTTATCACAAGAACTAATCATGGTTAAAGAAACTTGAAAATAGTTGATTCTGAGTAAGATTAAACACTAAAAATATATCATTTATATGGATTATTAAAAGCCTAGACAATCAACATGATCTGATTTATATTTTGCAAAAATTTGTCACACCTTAAGGAAACATTTAATGCCATTTAACTTTTGAAATTATTATAAATTAAAATATTGAACTTTTCTATTAGCATTCAAATAGACTGCATTTTTTATAGACAGTACATTTCTTATTCTAGCCAGTGTAAGATTATATGTTTTCTGTCTAGGCACTGGACATGTAAATCATAGAAATTTTCTTCCTACCACTCGGAAAAACAGAATATATAACTTATAAAAATTATGGTACCTTCTGCCTCTGAAATATCAAGAGCTTCCTATCTCAAAGTATAATACTGTAGTATACTTGAGCATAATTTATATTGTTAAAATGAAAATAAGTTAATAATGGAAACACTGGTCATTTTGAAAAAGCTAACATTTATTAAATATTTATAATGTTCCCACCACATTGAAAATTCATTCCACTTGCTTTCTATGCAAAGTCATTTGGAAGATTAAACAAGATCATTGATGATAGTCCCACCTCAATTTTACAAATAGAGAAACCAAACCGATATTCAGAGTCATGAAGTGGCTTTATCCGAGGTTACTAGTTAGGATTAAAAATTCAAGTCACTCAAAAAACTTGAGCTCTTTCATGGTTTTGTGAGTGTGTCAAAAATTCTTAACAAACAGCATTCGTGATTTACAAATGTGAATTACGATCTTAGCTATTTAATTGCAGTGAAAACGTTATGTACAAAATAAAATGTTCTAAATGGAGTTTGGATGCATAAAAACTCAGCTTCTTCCTCAAATTTTGACAAATTTGATTTGTAACTTCAAGGAAACTAAGGCCTTTCTTTGAAAGATATAAATACAAAGAAGACAATAGAATAAGGAAATGCCTATGGAAATTTTAAATATAAAAATCAGAATAGTGTAAGAAAGCCCTATGTATCTACCCAATTTCAACAACTTATCAATGTTCTACCATTCTTGTTTCACATATAGCATCTTCTACCCACTTGATTATTATTTTTATATATTTTTAATATTTTAATATTAATTTATATTAATAAAATATATTTTAATTATTTAAATTATTTAAATATTTTAATATTAATTTATATTAATAAAATATATATTTATATATATATATTTTTTTAAGATTTTTTTTATTAAAAGCACAAGTGGGGATAAGGGGTAAGGGATATAGGAAGAGAGACAAGTAGGCTTCAGGCTGAACTGGAGCCCAAAGTGGGGCTCAAAATGGGGCTTGATGTGGGCTCCATCCCAGGACCCATGAAATCGTCACCCGAGCTGAAGTCAGACACTTAACCAACTGAGCTGCCCAGGCTTCCTTTTTTTTTTTTTTTTTGTAGTTTTTAAGGTGATATGTATATCCAATGCAATGTAACACACAAATCTCTCAAGACCAAGAACTTTTCCTCACCCTGAAAGTTTTCTTCATCTCCTTTCCCAGTCTGTTCCCTCTCTGCTGCTTTCTAATTATTTCTCCCCCTAGAACATCTTTACTTATTCTACCACTCCATTTATATATGGAGTTACAAAGAATGTGATCTTTTTTATGTGGTTTCTTTCTCCTGATATAATGTCTATGAATTTTATCGTGTCTTTTCTTTTCTTTATAATGCCATTTATCCAGCTTTATGGAGACATAATTGACATATAGCATTGTGTAAGTTTAAGGTGTATAATGCAATGATTTGATATATATCGCAAAAATGATTACCACAATAAGGTTAGTTAACACATCCATCACCTCACATAGTTACCTTTTTTGTGTGTAATGAGAACTTTTAATATCTATTCTTTTAGCAATTTATCTACTCTTAATTTTCTTAAATGGAACCTTTTGCAGAGCAGATGTTTTAATACTGATGATTTTTGTCTAATTTATGATTTTTTTTCTTTTACAACTGCTGCTTACCTTAGGAAATATTTGCCTAGTCCAGATTTAAAGATCTTCTCCTGTGTTTCCTTCTAGTTTTATGGTTTCATCTTTCATATTAGGTTTGATCCATCACAAATTAATTTTTTTTGTAAAGTGTGAGGTAAGGGACTTTCCTTTCCCCATTTTGAATTGCTTTGATGCTTTGCTAAAAATTAATCATATCAGTGCATTCATAGCTTTGAACTCTAAATTCTGTACCATATGCCTTTTTTTTTTAAGATTTTATTTATTCATTCATGAGAGGCAGAGAGAGAAAGGGGGGGGCAGAGACATAGGCAGAGGGAGAAGCAGGCCTCATGCAGGGGGCCTGATGTGGGACTTGATCCCAGGACTCCAGGACCACGCCCTCAGCCAAAGGTAGACGCTCAACCACTGATCCACTTAGGTGTCCCTATTCCATATGTCTTATCTGTCTTTTGGCCAATAGTACATTTTTCTTTTTTACATAGCTTCCTAGAAAACATTAAAATCAGCTAATATAAGTTCTCTAGTTTTCTTCTTCAAAGAATTATTTTGGCTATTTATATTTTCACATAAATAATAGAACTTCTTTAGTTTTTTTAAAAATGCTTCTTGGGGATCCCTGGGTGGCGCAGCGGTTTGGCGCCTGCCTTTGGCCCAGGGCGTGATCCTGGAGACCCGGGATCGAATCCCACATCGGGCTCCCGGTGCATGGAGCCTGCTTCTCCCTCTGCCTGTGTCTCTGCCTCTCTCTCTCTCTGTGACTATCATAAATAAATAAAAAATTAAAAAAAATAAATAAATAAAAATGCTTCTTGGGGAACCTGCATGGCTCAGTCAGTTAAGCATCTGACTCATGATTTCAGCTCAGGTCATGATGTCAGGGTTGTGAGATCAAGCCCAGAGATGGGCTCCACACTGGGCATAGAGTCTGCTTAGGAGTCTCTCCCTCTCTCTGTTCCTCCCCTGCTTCTTCTCTTAAAAAAAGAAAAATGCTTCTTGGAATTTAGTATAGTTAATATGTGAGTTAGATAGTCAACTAATATTGAATCTTTCGTTTATATAACTTTTTAAAACTTATTTCTGATATGTGAGCTTATTTATGTTCAAAATCATAATTAGCTGCTATCACATGTATTAAATTTAAAGACAGTGATACAAGGCATATTATGTGAATTTATTGTTAATATCTGAATATTTCTAATTTCACAATAGTTTTAGAGGTAATTAGAATGACTATCTTTTAATCAAGGATAAACTGAATATTATTAAACACATCTTGGAGTTTCCTTTCATCAAACTATGTATAATTTACAATGAGGATGGAAAAGCAGCTATTATGTATATAAAGATCTGCATGTTCACAATGAAGTCTTGAGTGTTTTCTTTACAATATATACTAATTTATAATCAGTAGTTTGTAAAGAATTGAGTTCCTTTGATGTTATCTGTTGAAACATTATCCAAACTGATATTGAAGTGATATATGTTTAAAATGATTATTTCTTATATGATACTTATAGAAAATATGCTTATTTTTTACATGAGAGATGATACTGAAATTTATATACATACAATAGAAGCTGATAGGATGATAGAAATATGGACAAACTTCCCTCTAAACACAATTATAAGTTTTAAGAATAATTTTAACTTAAGCATAAGAAACATCAAATATATATAAAATAATAGAAATACATATATTTAATAAACATATCCCTTTCTAAGAACATCAGGAAAAAAAAAACTCCTTTGAGAAAAACATAGAGCTTCATTCATGGGAGAGAATCCATGAAATTATTTTACCACCATCAATCAAATGCTCAAGTTCAGGAGTTCAATAGAGCAAAATCTTGCCTTCCTTTGTCTCTACTTTTTCCCCTTGCTTTCTCCATTAGCTGCTTCTCCTTATTTCCTAAACTCTTAATGTTAAGAGGGCCCCGTGGTTCAGTTCCTGGGTTCTCTTTTGTGTTTTGTTTCAATTTACTTATTTCATTTTATTTTATTTTACTGTATCTTATTGGTTGTTTTAAGTTTACAGTTTTCATCATAGCTTATCACAGTTTACTTTCAAATAATATACTACCTCACATATGGTGTAAGAAACAGCTGTACCCTTCCATTGATCCTTTCTTGTCCTTTATATTGTTTCTAGACGTTTTACACTTTGTATGTTAACAAATACACAATTGATTCTTAATTTTACCCTAAACTATACATAATATTTACAGAGATTAAACATATGTGAAAAAGCCTTTTACAGGTACCCATATATTTGCTTTTTCTAGCAGTCTTCATTCCTTTGTATGAATCCAAATTTCTATGTGGTATTATATTCCATCTGATACTATGTATCTAAATAACTTCTTTAACATCTCTTTTTAATAGTCTATTGTAAAGAGTTCTCTCAACTTTTTGTCTAGAAGTATTTAATCTTATTTTTTGCTTTTTGCTGAATATAGATATCTAATTTGATAGTGTTTTCCTTTTAATTATTTTTTTCATTTATTCATCCTTTTATTCTTTCATTCAATAAAAGTTTTCTTAGGAATTCAAGAAAGCCAGCACTAGGAATAGGAAGATATGTATTCTTTAAATTATTTAAAGATGTGATTTTTTTTTTCTAGCAAGAAGGCTGTAATTCATATCTTTGTTCTCTGTATAATGTGTCTATTCTGTGGTAGCTTTGCAGGCATTGTCTGTATTATTGGTTCTCAGTGATTTGATTATGACATGCCTTAGAGTTGTTTTCAATAAGTTTATTCTCCTTGGATTTAGTTGTGCCTTTTGAAACTGCAGGTTTAAATTTTTCTTCAAATTAGAAAATTCTGGTCTTCATTTACTTAATTTTTTCTGTTATTTTGTTCTAGAAGTTCAGTAAAGTGTTAATAACATTTCGTTTGATACTGGCCCACAGATCTCTGATACACTGTTTATATTCTAGTCAATCTTTTTATCCTCTCTGAGCATTATTTTGAATAGTTGGCTATGGCTATGTCTTTAAGTTCACTGCTCTTTCCTTCTGCAATATCTAATCTGCTATTAATTACATTCAGTATATTTTTCACATGTTTTTTCATCTCCATATGCTTCATATGGATCTTTCTTTTATCATATGTTCATAATTTATTCAATCTTCTTGAACATAGAATATGATATATTTATAGAATATATTTATACTTGCTATCTAAGGTCTTTTTTTCCCTAATTCTATCTTCTTTGTCATTTCTGGTTTTGTTTTGGTTGGTTGAGTTTTTTCCTCTGAGTTATGTTTCTGTGCATGAATGGTAATTTTTAACTGCATGCTAAACATTGTTAATGTGGAATGTTGGGTACTAGATTTTATTTATTTCTTTAAATGATTTTAGATTTTTTTTCTGGAAGGCAGTTAAGTTACTTGAAATCAATTTGACCCTGTTATAACTTGTCTCTTAGCTTCATTAAGATGAGCCTAAAATACCCATAATTGGAGGCTAATTTACCCAAGCAATTAAGATGGTATCCTTCAGAGAACTCTTATTCATGTCCCATGTATTGGAAAGTATTTCTATTCTTTTTTTTTTTTTTTTAAGATTTTATTTTTAAGCAAATTTCACACCTTCTGAAGAGCTCAAACTCCTAACCCCAGGATCAAGAGTTGCATTCTCCACTGACTGAGCCAGTCAGGTGCCCCAAGATCTTTCTATCCTGACTGGTGACAAAATAAGTTGTTCTTCACTCTTTTGAACTCCTAGAATTATTCAGCTTATTTTCCAGTGGCTCTTTTCCCAAACTCGGGTAGTTTTCTCTTAAGTATGTACAAATTAGTACTCTGCCAAAGGCTTGATTGGACTCCCCTGCAGAATTTTGGAACTCTTGCTGTCTCTGTGACTCCCTCTCCTGTCCCGCAAATCCTAGTCATCTTTTCCTTCCCACCTCTGATCTCTCTTTCCTCTGATCATTGAGATCACTGGACCACATTTAGATTCTTCTTTTCCAGAAACTGCGTCCAAGAAATAAACTTAGGCTTCCTAAGGCTTTCCTTTGGATAGCTTTCTGTGTGAGAAACAATAGGATTTTTAAGATAATTCTCAATTTGGTTAGTCATAATATTCAAAAAAGCACCATATATTTTTCAAGACTTATTAGCTACAGGCCATAGAAGGTTGATAAAAAAGAATATAGGTTAAAATTACTTTTTAAAAAGCTTTGCATGTGTGGTGGTGGTAACAATCTCTTGATAGAAGTTTGCAATATACAAATGTGTCTACTGTCAAAACTCGGCAAATGTACAACACAGATTTCTGAATTTATTGTCATATAAATTTTACATAAAGTGAAAAACACTATAAACAATATTGAATTACATTTAATATGCATGCTGAAACATTTAGTGGCAAGTTACAGATATCTGCAATTTACTTTGCATCAAAAAATAAGATTGATGAATGGATAACAGATGAAAAGGCATGTGATGAAACAAATGTAGTAAAATGTTAATGACAAAACATAAGGGATGAATTTAAAGATGTTTCCTCTAAAATTCTTTTAACTTTCTGTGTGTCAGAAATTTTTTCCTAAGAAAATGTTAAATAAACTGAATATACACCTATTTCTCACACAGAAAAATATGGCAAAACAGAGTAAGAGATAAAATACCAGGAGCCAAGAAGGAAGGAATCAGACAAAGAGTTCCTACATGTTTCTTTTATTTTAAAATATTTCACAGATCTGTGAAGTGAAAATTAGCCAAGACTCAGGGGAAAATTTGTGGGTGTTTGCTGGTGTTTGCAAGAACTTATGAATACTACTGAACATCTGCAAAGATATTTTCTATTCACTATATACTATTCACAGATATGTTTTCAACGGGTAATACAGTTTGCAAAAGCTAGTATGAACCAAGCTGTATGAAGAGAAATTCTTGGCACATAAGTGCTTAGTCTCTTCTGAGTACAATATGGTTAAATAATTCTACTTACTGTATTTCTGAATGTGTTAGTATAGTGTAATGCATACTTTTCCTTCCGGGATTACGCAATATAAAGAGATGGTTAAAAGAAATGAGTCATGCTTTGTCAGAAATAAGAAATAAATGATAAAACTTACCTTTTCATATTTATTATTTTTATTTGAATGTCCCAGAAAATTTTAGATAGAATGTTTTATTTGTACAGAATCTTCTATAATTAAAAATGATAGTGGTTAACAGTCCTGAACAAATTTACCCAATTGTGAGTTCTGGCTAAATACTTACTAGTTGCAATCTTTGTACACATTCAGTTTTCTTACCTATGAAACAACTATAGTAATAGTAGTAATAGGAGTATTAATCTCCTAGATTGTTTTGAAGATTAAGCATTTATAACAGAGCCTGACAAATAGTGAGGGCACAAGAAATGGTAGCTATCATGAAACTGAGGCTTATAGCTGGAAAATCTTGATCAGATAAACTCTTCATATATTCAGAGATTACAGGGCCTGAAACACAATTCTGGTGCTGCTACCTATTCTAACCACAGAAAGTATTGTATTAAAATGAGACCCGCAAGATCTTAAAGAATGAATAAATAAAAGCTAATTCAGTGTCAGGTTGCTTAAAGGGGTTCCAAAGGAGTTCTAAAATACAACTTCTTAAAATAATTCCAGGACTCTCTCCATAACATTGTTGGCTAACTACTTTTGGATGGGGTTTTAATTTCACTATGTCCTTAGTACCTTTAGGTTTGCTTGCTCTGAAACAGTCTGTAGAAGAATTATATGGAGAACAATGAAATAATATTCCAAAAGAGCAAATAACTAATGAGAAATAATGAGTGAATAAAAATTATTAGAATTTGTTTCAACATGAGTTTTATGGTGCTTACAACATTTTCCCAATCTATATATTGCACTTTATGTTCTTAAAAGCATGTCAGCCTTATAAGACATTGATTCCTTACACTAAAATAAAATGTTATTTAAACATATATATCCCACCTGTTGAGATTTATTGATTATGAGTATAGTTTCTGAGGCAAAACTCTTGCCCTCATGAAAAGTTCTCTTAATATTACTCTCTTCCCTGATGGGTACTGTGTGCATAAAATACTGGTGGAATGCTACATTGATTAACAAGAGCCAATCCATACTCATCTCATAAACATAGATGCCTTTGAGATTTCTATGGAAAAAGATAATCAAAAGAAGAGTGGAAATAATAAAATCCTGACTCATGGAATCATTGAAATTGAGCCCAGTGTCGGCCTAACACCATCTTTGACTTATCTGGGTCACAGATGCCTGGGTAGATAGAGTCTTCCTGCACTACCTCTTTTGGACTGGAAATTAAGACTCAATTTGTGTGGACATAGGTTTTGAAGAGTTTTGATGCAGAAATCTAATAGGACCTGTGTCTGGTGAGTGTTTTACTCATTTGTTAGTTACATTTATGCTGTAACTCTGTTCTCCCCCCCCCCCCCATATTGGGTCTGGCTTATCATTTTTGGATACTGAAGAAATATCTGTTTCAGTTATAAGAAACACATTTTTTTTTAATTCAGCAGGAATTTCTGTTTTAGAATGTAAGTGCAATAGGAAAGAAAATGTCATCATGAGTTGTGGGGTACATTACTAATCATCTAATTGAATTTTAATGGGGAGAGGAAAAAGCCTAGGGGTTATAATGAAAACATGTTTTTCCATTCATTTATATTTATCATTCAAAAAAGTCTAGTAATAATATGCAACAAAAAGATTGAGTCATTCTTAGCTTCACAGAAATTAGAGCAGCCACAATTCTTATCCCACTATCCCTTTATGTCCATCACAATCCCAAGCAACCTCAGTGTTCAAATGTATCTATTACATCACTATCTAAATAATATGAAAGTTTAGGCACACCACACCTTACAAACAGTAATTTTGAGGTTATTTTGCACAAAAAGAGTCTTTGATCTCTTTTACTTATTAAGGAAAAATTCTGAAAACTACCTCAAACACAACAGTTTATATAATATGCACTCTTTTTAAGGCTAACAAAATAACAATGTAATTCCTAACTTAATACATTGAGTTTACAGAAAGATAATTAGGTAATTTTTTTGCCCCTATTATAAGCAAATAATAGGATACTCACTAAAAATATCTCAAGGACATTGAGATTAACCTTACCTGTTGTAAGGTTGCATTATGGTTTCCTGTATGCACTGTGATACTCCTGGCAGGAGGAACCTTTTTCTCACCACACATAGGTAAGACTCAGCCATTGATGCTTTGGCCAAAAATGATGAATGAAGGTGATATGGGTCTTCTGAGTAGAGGCTTTTAGAGCCAGCGTGTAGTTCAGCATGACTCTCTTTTCCTATGACATGAGGACTGGCTGTTTCAGAAGCTGGTCAGGGTGCTAGGGTCTCTGAGTTAAGATAAAAAAAGATAACAATGGCTACCCAGTGATGTGAGCAAAAAAGAAATTTTTTACATTTTTGTAAGTGATTGAGATTTTGAGCTTTTTTTTTTTTAAATCATACTATCATTTAGCCTATTATGATTAATATATATAACACACAAAATATGTTCAGCTATATCAAACATATCTGTATGATTTTATAATACAGTGATAGTTTTATTTTTTATTTTTTTAAATTTTTATTTATTTATGGTAGTCACGCAGAGAGAGGAGAGAGGCTGAGACACAGGTAGAGGGAGAAGCAGGCTCCATGCACCGGGAGCCCGACGTGGGATTCGATCCCGGGTCTCCAGGATCGCGCCCTGGGCCAAAGGCAGGCGCCAAACCGCTGCGCCACCCAGGGATCCCTACAGTGATAGTTTTAAAATTATGAAATTATGTAAGTTAGAAAATTTACCAATGAAGCCAACGTCATGGAAAGTAAACTTGATGGACTAGTTGATTTTATGAAAGCATTACAGAATTTCCACAGTAGGACAATATACTTGACTTTTATGCCTAGATTAGAGCACATTTGATATGCTGGTCACCAGATGACAAAATGAGAATATGTATTTATCTCTCTGAAAATTTTAAATCTACAAACATGAATAGAAACAAATACTTTGATATCAGTGGGCTAATCTAAGAAAAAGTTAGATATAAATTATCAGAGGAATGATACTATGCTTTTAAAATAAATTTAAAAATTAAGTATAAATTTGAAAGTCAAAAAATATTTTTATAGCTTTGGAAATGTTTATTGGATAAACATTTGAAATTAAGAAATATCTAAGTATCTGACCACTTTCTCCTTATGTGTTTTTAAAATTACTTTAATACAATAAATGTAAATTTTAGTCTTAGCTACATATAATGGAAAATGACATCTTTCTTCTTAAATATCAAATACTATATTCTCTTAGTGAAAGTTTAACCCTTTTTATTACAAATAAAATAGTGAACTTGGTAGATTATATTATCAGCTATAGGTTTGAAAAGAACTATTGTTGAGAATTTGATGAAAAATATTAGACATATTTGAATTCTCGTACATAATTATAATATTTGATATGTGCTAAGTTTGAAGGTAAGATAGAAGATATAGTGATGCATGAAAGCTCATAAGTAATAAATTGAAATATTTTAAAGGCTATAAATCACCTTCATAAGCCATGTTTATTAAAGAAGACCCAAAGGTCACTCAGAAAAAATTAGATTGAATGAAGGGGATCCCTGGGTGGCTCATCAGTTTAGCATCTGCCTTTAGCCCAGGGCATGATCCTGGAGTCTGGGGATCGAGTCCCACATCGGGGTCCCTGCATGGAGCCTGCTTCTCCCTCTGCCTGTGTCTCTGCCTCTCTCTCTCTCTCTCTGTGTCTTTCATGAGTAAAAAATAAATCTTTAAAAAATTAGATTGAATGAAAAGCATTGGACACTAAGGGTTATGATATAATAGCTGGTAGATTTTATTTTTATTTTTATTTTTATTTTTATTTTTTTTATTTTATTAATTTATTATTTATTTTATTATTTTATTTTTATTTTATTTTATTATGTTGGTATTCTCAATTAGATGTATTTAAAAAGCTAATTTGTTTGAACCCAGTGATGATGAAAATATAAAAGGTCAAAACTTGTGAGATACAGCTAATATAGTTAATACACAAAGAAAAATGTACAACTTTAAACTGATATATTAAAATGAGTTCAGGTTGAAAGGTCAGAAAATTGAGTATGCATGTAATCTGTTCGAAGTTTTATTATCTATCATTTGTCTATCTATGTACCTATTTGAAGTATTGGAAAGCTACCAAGATAGTCAGGATTTGAAGTGCTATGATCCTGAATAAAAAGTGAGACCTCCTTTCAAGACTTTGCTGATGTGTGAGATTGAAAAGCTTAGCAGAAAGCTGCAGCTGAATGATTGATAATCTAAGTAGAACTTCTTGTTGGCTCAGTGGACTTCAGAAACCAAAATTGAAATTTGGGTATCATTGAAGAGAAAGACATATGTTGATCCTTTTTTTTCCCCTTAAGAGGCTACAGCCTAGGAGTAGGAGCAAAATGGAAATAGAAAAGAATTAACAAAATCTGAAGCCTGCATCTGAATTAGCTCAATTTCTAATTGGATGAAGATGGTATTTCCTTAGCCTACCTGACATCCAGATACAAAATGAACCATTTTTTTTTAATTTTTATTAATTTATGATAGTCACACACAGAGAGAGAGAGGCAGAGACATAGGCAGAGGGAGAAGCAGGCTCCATGCACCAGGAGCCCAGGATCCTGGGTCTCCAGGATCGCGCCCTGGGCCAAAGGCAGGCGCCAAACTGCTGCGCCACCCAGGGTTCCCAAAATGAACCATTTTTAGAGGAAAATTCCATTATACTGAGCTTTGAATTATCTGTATAATTTTTGTATACAATGCCAACCAACAAATAATTACTATGCATGTCAGGAGATTAAAAAAAAAAAAAAACAAAACACAAAACCTCAAACTCCAAATAAAGCACAGTTGAAATAGATCCATAGGGAGTTATGAAATAAACTGTGCTAATCATAAGTAAAAGAAGTTACAATTTTATCAGAAATAAAGGGGACAATACTACTGATATACAGCTATTAAAAAAGACTAGAAAAAAAAAAAGACTAGAAGTGGAGGAAATCAATCAATTTATTTTAGGTGGCCAACATAACCTGGGTACAAAAAAAAAATGACAAGGATAGTACATAGAAATTAGCTTGCAGAGGAATCTCTCTCATAAAGTTAAATCTAAAACTTCTAAATAAATCGTAAATACAAATCCAGCAATATAGGAAAATGTTAATAGTAACAGTTAAGTGAATTGCAGAATATTACGTTAGTTTAACATATGAAATCAATATCAATCACTAAATTAACAATATATAGAATATTATAGAACTATTTCAATAGATGCAGCGAAGCATTGGGAAAGTTCAATGCCATTCATAACATTTAAAGAGCTTAAGTGGGGATCCCTGGGTGGCTCAGCAGTTTGGCGCCTGCCTTTGGCCCAAGGTGCAATCTTGGAGTCCCGGGATTGAGTCCCGCGTCGGGCTCCCTACATGGAACCTGCTTCTCCCTCTGCCTGTGTCTCTGCCTCTGTCTCTATGTCTATCATGAATAAATAAATAAATCTTAAAAAAAAAATAAAGAGCTTAACTGGACATGTAACAGAACTTTATTAATCTGTTGAATATCAGTAAAGTCCCATAGATATTTCTTTCTTACAATAAAATATTTTAAATATTTTCCTTGACATAGTAGATAGGATGTCAATTTTTACCACATCTGTTTGACATCTTACTATAGTTCCTACTTGGTACAATAAGAAAAATAAATTAAAGGTTTAAGAATTTGAAGAAATAAAACCCAGTAACAAAAACAAAATTGCCTATTTATAAAATCTATTTATAAATTCTATGGATAATCTATTGGAATTAGTAAATGAATGCTGTACAATCATTAGATATAAATCCAATATGCAAAAATATCAAAATTTTTATATGTAAACAAATTTAAAATTTAAAATAATGAAAATATGTGAATAAATCTTGATAATTTTCGTATAAAAACAAGTCTGCAAAAGTTGTGTAAGATTGGTACTATTCCTTTCTTGAATAATTAATTCACTGTGAAGCTACATGGACCTGTTGAATGCTTTGTAATGTATATAATTTCATAATCAATGGATGTTAGATTATTCAGATTTATTTTTCTTCTTATGTCAGTTTTCTCGGGATTTTTAATTTTACATAAATTTTCAATGGCAGCCCCAGAATCTTTCTGCAAATGACAGGAACCACACTTGTGAGTCGATTCAGTTTCTGAGGGTGTTGCTAAATTCTCTAATCCATTACAGCATGTGCTATTGCTTCCTATGGACTATCTTGCATTAATGCAGGGGCAATTTTAAGGGCTTCCACTTGGCCCTTCCTGCCATAATGTCTCTTAATCCATAGGTCAGGAGACAATCAAATGCTCTCCCCTTTGGTAAATATATACAACACAATTATGTACTTTGTGGACTATAGAAATAATTCTAGGATAAGTTCATGGACTAACTGGACTCACTTTGAAATAGACTTGAATCAAGACTGGACTCCAAAAGCCTCCATTGTAATTTGTGTACCATGTAGGTGTAACTCTAGCAACAGTATCAGTTTGGACTCTGTCAATTTTATATTTTCCTTTACCTGAGTCAAATAGCTTTACTTCCATTAGGGAAAGGAAAACTTTACGTCCATTTGGCACTTTAGTCTTCTTTCTCAAAGGGAACTGGCATATTTTTCATGTAAAAGGTTTATGATCTCAGAATGATTCCAGATCTAGAGACTGGATGAGAGATTCCATTTTTCTATCATTGCAGCTCACCTCAAGTTTAACTCCTCAGTTCTTGGTCTCTGTTGTCCTTTATGCAAGGACAACATCTTATTTGTTTGCTGCCTAACTTGCTCTCACTATCAATCTAATCTATTTTTCATTGCCACAAATTCCTATGGCTCTAGGCACTTGTGTTGTAACTTCATCTTTGCTTCCCAAATATTTTAATAAGTTTACCTTTCTTCTGACAGTTACATACTATGACCTGACGTCTACTAATCCATGAATCTTATAATCTCCAATAACAACATGGAGTCCAGTTCTATAAAAATATTTCCTAGTGTCAACTCTAGTCTAGAAATGACAGCAACCATTTAGACCAAAGATCCCAATGCTTCTCTCTCTCTCTCTTTTTAAAAAGGTCTATTTATTTTGATCGAGAGGGTGTATGTGAGCAGAGGTGGGGAGAAAGGCAGAGGGGAAGCAGACTCTTCGCTGAGTGGGGAGCCCAACATGGGGTTTGATCTTCCCACTGGGAGATCATGACCTGAGCTCAAACCAAGAGTTGGATGCTTAACCAACTGAGCCACCCAGGCAGCCCCCAGTACCTTTCAACAAAGTGAATTCGTTATAGCCATAGCAAAGCAAGCATCTTTGGATACCACTTACTCCCAATAAACATAGTCATCAAAGTATTTAGATTTTATATAATAGATTTATTTTAACATTCCTGTTTACTTGAGCTTAATTCTCTGCCAAGGCAAATTATCTTATCTGATTTTCTGTAGACCATTATTATGTCCAAGTTTCTAGGACTCTCCCAGCAGCATGTGAGTATTGAATTATGGGGGAAAACTCTTTTTTTTTTTTTTTTTTAAGATTTTATTTTTAAGTAATTTATATGCCCAGTGTGGGGCTTGAAATCACAACCCTGAGATCAAGAATCACATGCTCTACCAACTAGCCAGTGGTGCCCATAATATTTTTATGGAAGTTCAATTTGCCAACATATAACACCCAGTGTTCATCCCATCAAGTGCCCCCCTCAGTGCCCATCATCCAGTCACCCATCCCCTTGCCTGCCTCCCCTTCCACTACCCCTTGTTCATTTCCCAGAGTTAGGAGTCTCTCATGTTTTGTCACCCTCTCTATTTTTTCCCACTCATTTTCCCTCCTTTCCTCTATAATCCCTTTCACTATTTCTCATATTCCCCATATGAGTGAAACCATATAATGATTGTCCTCCAATTGACTTACTTCACTTAGCATGATACCCTCCAGTTCCATCCATGTTGAAGCAAATGGTGGGTATTCATCCTTTCTGATGGCTGAATAATATTCCATAGTATATATAGACCACAGCTTCTTTATCCATTCATCTTTTGATGGACCCTGAGGCTCCTTCCACAGTTTGGCTGTTGTGGACATTGCTGCTATGAACATTGAGGTGCAGGTGTCCCGGTGTTTCACTGCATCTGTGTCTTTGGGGTAAATACCCAATAGTGTAATTGCTGGGTTGTTGGGTAGCTCTATTTTTAATTCTTTGAGGAAGCTCCACACAGTTTTCCAGAGTGGTTATACCAGTTCACATTCCCACCAACAGTGCAAGAGGGTTCCCCCTTCTCCACATCCTCTCCAACATTTGTGGTTTCCTGTCTTGTTAATTTTCCCCATTCTCACTGGTGTGAGGTGGTATCTGATTGTGGTTTTGATTTGTATTTCCCTGATGGCAAGTGATGCAGAGCATTTTCTCATATGCTTGTTGGCCATGTCTGTCTTCCTCTGTGAGATCTCTGTTCATGTCTTTTGCCCATTTCATGATTGGATTGTTTGTTCTTTTCTATCCACCTCATATTTCATCTTCTTTAGTGCAACATCCACAAACTCACTTCTAGTCATTTTTTTTCAGCTCTGTAGCTACATATTATTGAGTTCCTATAATTCTATCCATGAGAAAACTATATACTCCCAGAACAGAGACTGTATTTCCCCTTTTGTCTGTGCTGACGACATTCCCCTTAATTACTCTGGAGGCAATGAGGTCTGAATCTTAAGGAGCAAGTCACCTTGTAATGTGTTTGGCTTAGATGAAGTCATTGAACAGTCTCTGGGCAAGAAGATCAGGCCATTGTCCTCCAGCAAGGGAGGAGGGATTGCCTGTGGTAGAATGTTAAGAGTAAGTATAGGGGCTCAGAACTCTCATTATTCACACATACATAGGCATTTTTTTGGGTTTCAGAATTCTACCTCTTTCTTCCTAGGGCCCTGATTTTAGCATAGAAGACTATTTAAGGTTGTACTTTCAGTTCCTTTTGTACATTTGTCACTCTTAAGATGAAATCCTTGGCTAGGGGATGCCTGGGTGGCTCAGTGGTTGAGCCTCTGCGTTCAGCTCAGGGCATGATCCCGGGATCCAGGATCGAGTCCCACATCAGGCTCCCTGTGAGGAGCCTGCTTCTTCCTCTGCCTATGTCTCTGCCTCTCTCTCAGCGTCTCTCATGAATAAATTAAAAAAAAAATCCTTGGCCAGATTTTAGCATCCGGATTTAGCATCATTTTCTGAGTTAATAGTTGGCTAACTTCAGCTGATGGTCATTCTTCTTCGTCAGTGCTTCTAGGTGGTTAGCAAAACCAGCCAGTTTCATGAAATCCATGTAATGTATGTGTATCCATACTTATAAAAACTAAAATTATTGTATGAATCAGTGCTCTTACTTTAATCTATATATCATCCCAATCTGCCACAAGGTAAAATTAGTCTTAATAATTAGAGTATTTCAAGATAAGAGTTATCATCATCCCACTTACTAGTTTGGATTCTTTTTTGCTTTCTGCCCATTGAATAATATATTTCTAGAATTTCATTATAAGCAACTGTTTTCTATGTCTACTTCATTACTCAAAGCAGAGCTTAAAAAATAATTTGGATGCAAGTAGTATACCTGGAAGATTATCCCAGAAAGCAGAGGTGAGAGGGCCAAGAGATTAAGAAAAGGGAGGAAAAGATAAGAGTTTAATATCGATTCTGTTCTGGTGGCAAGAGACCTCAATTCTACTGGGATTTCCTCAAAACTGTCTAAAATATCTCCAGAAACTCATTAAGTTGCAGAAGTTGTGAGCATTTACCCAGTGGCTTCAATATCCCATTGGTTGAAGCATTTCCCTGGGAATACTGATTTGCTCCATACGCAGACTGTGCTAAACGTGATGATATATTCATAGGTAATGGGACTATAAATTCATGTAGATGTAGATTCCCCTTAATCCCAAAACTGGTGTTAAAATTTAAATATGGTACACTATTGAAAATTAAATCACTGATAGTTCATTTGAAAGATAAGCTGAATTTTCATTTATTAAATTTAAATAAAATTAGTTATTTGATCTATAAACAAATGACATAATATTCATTTCTATGTTGTTTATAAACAAGAGATTTATGTTCTTAATCTCCTTTGGTCTTTCTGTTTTTTTGAATGAACAAGGACTTTTTTTTTGAGACTTTATCTGAGAGGAGGAGAGACAGCATGAGCAGGGGGGAAGGGCAGAGGGAGAGGGATAAGCAGGTTTCCCACTGAACAGGGAGCCTGATGCACAGTTTGATCTCAGGACCCTGGGATCATAACCTGAGCTAAATAAAAGCAGCTGCTTAAACAACTGAGCTACCAGGCTCCCCTGAATAAGGATTTTTAATATAATAGGAGTATTTGTCCTTTGCTCTCCCTTGTGAAGACCTAAATAGTATGTTCTGTAACCTATTGTAATTTTCCACTACTGCCTTCCCAGAATGAAGTCTGTTTCAAGTCTATCTGGACTTGAACTCTGCACTAGAAGAAGATACAGTCCAAAAGGAGAAGATATTTCTGTATATCAGCTTGAGGCTTCCATTTATGTACGAATGACAATCCAGAAAAGAAAAGCGTGGACCCTCTTCTGGCTCCATGTGTGATTGTGATGCATTCATGTTAAGATTGCTTTTTACCTCCCTCCTGAATAGGAACTATACCTGTATATCTTTTCAAAATTTATATATCACGTTGTGTATTTGAATGTTACCTTTTGGGATTTTGACATTAGTATGATTGTCTGGCATGCTTAAATCAGCATTCACTGTAGAAACAAGCTAGATACCTTATATCATATCACCAAACTGTCACTGGGATGATTTCTAAGACTAGGAATTTGTCCAGGATAAACAGATATGGTAATAGGAATAACCTCTCACAAGTAGAAAAATACCGTGGAGACAGATGTGCTAAACAGAGGAGAGCCCTTGAAGTGGTTGGATAAGGGAAAGTTAGCTAAAGCTAAAAATGGATGTTTCAGTCAGAGCCTTTGGACTATGCTTTAATATTTGAATTTATATGATGAATCCTATAGTAAATATCTAGCTCAATTTTTCCAGGGACTATTGTCTATGAAAAAAGGTTTTTCTGCACTGAGTAATCTGGAATCTTAACATAAAATTGGATTGCTTCAATTTTTGGAAAGTCTATAAGGAGCATTGCAAATTGATGGGACAATCTTTGCCAATATGAAAATCAAATGCACTATCACAAGTTGTGCTGATTTAATTGGACAAGTAGTCAACCTGTGCTGGATGTTATTATACTGGAGGGAAGGAAAACTTGTCCTTTCTTCTAGGTTTTTTGGCTGGCCTCATATTTAAACTGACCAATAAGATTAACAGGAAGAAAAAAAAATTAAATTTTTAAAAATATTTTTAAAGATTTTATTTAGTTGAGAGAGAGAGTGAATGAGAGAGAGAGAGAACATAAGCAGGGAGAGCAGCAGAGGCAGAGGAGCCCAATGTGGAGCTCTATCCCAGGACCCCAGGATCATGACCTAAGCTAAAGGCAGATGCTTAACCCACTGAGCCACCAACCACCAAATAAATTTTAATTTTGTATATAAAGGAGTTCATAGAAATCTGAGACTTACAGAAGTGACCAAAGGATACAGTATTTTTTTTTTTTTTTTTTTTTTTAGGATACAGTTTTTATATCTTTTAAACAATTTGTGACGAATTGGCAAAATAAGTTTGGGCTTTGGGAAGCAAATTAATGAAGGATAACAAGGTTTGTTAATATAATCTTCTTGGCCCTGAATTTCCTATCTCTGGTGATAAGGATGCCTTCTCCCTGACAGGTGCAGGAAAGGTACTCTTCACGTGGTGAATTTATTTCCTGCTTTCAGGGGAACAAAGGAGTGGGTCAGAGTGACATTATTGCACTATATCTTATGTAATTTTAATTCAAAATAATCAGTATGACAAAGTGGCATATTTTGGGGACACTTGCCCTGAACCCTATCACTCTATGAATACTAAGGACTCAAATCTTATTCAAGCATATGGAACACGTGAGAGGGAAGAAAAAAATTCAAACGTAAATGAAACACAGAAAAATAATTTTTCTTTTTTTTTTTTCTTTTAGCAAAGAAGTTTTCAGAGATAATTGTCAGGATCAGAAAGATAATAGATGTTGTTGAAAGAGTGTGTTAGATCTAAGAGATTTTGTCCCAAGTTGTTTCACTAATTGAAATCAGTTTTGTCTATGTTTATGCTTCCCATGGGGTGGAATTCAGCAAGCCCAGGAAGTCAATCACAGACTTTCCTCACTAATTAGAGACATAAAGGGAAAGATGCAGCACAGTAAGGTAAGATAAATTAAAGAAGAAGCTGCAGGGAAGGAGAACAGTTTGGATAGGATGGGGATTTTGAGAATAAGGTAGATTGAATTACACAACCCATGAACCTTTGCATATAATTCTACTGTGAACAATAAGAGCCAATGATATAAGGGAATGTACTAAGGAACTTTTAATCAATGACATTTTCTCTTGGTATCAGGATCCATTAACCTTTCTACTTATGTTGGTATATAAGAAATTTGAAAAAGAATTAACTATAGGCTAGAGGACTTTAGATCCCAACAGCAAACAATAGGTACATTTAGTCTTATTTAAATAGGAAAGGACTAAGGGAACCAGTAAGTGATGTGGAGATGTCAAGGAAATAGCAACAATGGAAAGCCATCGAGTTAGGGACAAACAGGGCTAGGCTGGGCAAGGTAGAGGGCCACAGAAGCAGGGCTTACAAAAATCCCCCAAATGCTGAGGTGTCAGGAAACAGGCTAGACCACCTTGCCCTAGGTGTGGGCGGGGAGGGTGTCTTTTTATGACAGTCATCCCTGACCTACAAAGAATAACCAGACCCCAAAGAAGAAGTAAGCCATTGAAGATGTTATCAATAGTCTTTACTCAATGATGATGTCAATGCATAATGTTAAAAGGATTTAGGTTGCCTGATTTTGGCTCTCAATAAAAGACCAACCCTACAAACTCTCAGTGGCAACCCTGTCAGGACCCCTTCTCACTTCTGAGAGCTTTCTCTGTATCTTTATTTAATAAACTTCTATCCCTTTACTCACTCTCCTGTGTCCTCGAGATTCATTCTTTGACTCCGTGAGACAAGAACCAAGCTCTCCCGTATCACCATTACTACAACTAAGACTAAATAATACATGGAAACAGGGTTACCAGAGCCTATGAAACCTTAAGCCATTGAAGGAAACCCTCATGACATCTCTGACCTCCTGTCCTCTTATGCCAAAACTTTCATTGGCTGAACCCAACTTGAAGTCAGAGGGCAATGTAACTGGGGGAGAAGTATTCTTTGAGTTCACACCTCCTTGTCATTTCAAGTCACAGACCAGCAAATCCCCCTGACCCTTAAAAAAAAAAAAAGTGGAGAATGAATCAGAGGAGAAAATGAAAAACAGCTCTTATAGTAAGATGGAACAAAAGGGATCAAGATTGGTGGAAATGCTGCTCCTAATTCTAGGATCCTCAAATGCCTTCCTGTTTCCTAATGTTAAGTCACAGTGGGGGCAGGGTGGGGGTGGGGGTGGTGCTATGGAAGAAGTAATACCAGATAAGGCTCACTAGAAAATCTTTTTCCTTTTAGGTTTGACCAATTGGAGCAAAAGAATGCCTCAGGGCATTTTTGGAGTCCATTTTCTTCTAGATACCAATGGAGACAATGGTTGGAGAATCTGATATAGTTTGAAATCTTGGAATTTAGAAAATAGTCTAGAGAACTTTGGGGGTGGGGGAAGAAACCTAAAAATGTCTCCTTATGTTAACAATTTGCCTTAAAGAAGTAAGTTTGAAATCTTTGGTTGACAAGGATTCTTTTGCACTGCTCTGACATTTCTGTAGACTACACCGTTTCTTAGCAGCGTAAAATCAGATTGAGAAATTTCTGTCACCATTCTCTTTGTTCTACCAAATATAGACAACCAAAGATCTAATGGAGATTTAGTATGTATGGTAGGGTGTTGCATAAAATCAAAACCTCTCACAAATTTGTTTTTGAGATGTCACTAGAATCTCAGTCATGCTTTGTCAGGGGAATACTTAATAGGCCCGCTGGGACTGTTGATATTGGAACCAGAAGAGAAGCAGGCCTGAAATAATTATTAACACTGTGGAAACAAGTTCCCAAATTATTCTGTATCTTGATCTGAGTTTTACTTCAAGAGTGTGTGTGTGTTGGTATAATAAAAAATAAAATATTTGGTCTTTTTACCCAGTTCCCAGCACGATTCTTAAAAGGCTCGGTGTCTTTTCAGTGCTCAGTGCCTTTTGTATGCTAATGAATGGCTGATGGCTTCAGGGAGGGGGCTGGTCACCAAAAAGACCAAGCCATGATTAGTGGATTAGAACTTTCAGCCTCACCCTCTGACCTCCACGGAGGGTAGAGGGACTAGAACTGAAGTTAACAAACTTTGGACACTGATTTAATCAGTCATGGTCATATAATGAAACCTCCAGAAGGGCACTAAAGGTTAGGGTTCAAGGAGTTTCTGAGTTGGTGAACATATCAAGAGTGATATGCTCTGAGAGGACATAAAAGTTCTGCACCACTCCCTTCCTCTACATTCTTTGCCCTACACATCTTACCGTTTAGCTATTCCTGTGTAGTATCCTTTATGATTAATGAGTACATGTAAGTGAAGTGTTTTTCTGAGTTCAGTGAGACACTCTAGTAAATTATGGAACTTGAGAAAGAGTTTGTGGGAACTCCTGATTTATAGCTAGTTGGTCAGAGGTACAGGTGTCTCTCCCTTCTCCCTTTTGACTGGTACCTGTAGTGGGGGTGGCCTTGCAGAACTGATCTTGAACCCGTGGGGTCTGTGCTAACTCTGGGAGTATATGTCAGAATTGAACTGAATTGTTGGACACTGAGCTGGTGTCAGAAAAATCACACAATTTGGTATTAGAGGTGGTGTCAGGAAAAAAAGACATTGCATATATATAAACAGTTATCAAAATGTACACTTAAAATCAATGTACTTCACGTGTTTAATGTGTATATATTGTACTTCAACTAAAATTTTTTTTAAAAAGTTTGGATCCCAGCTGTTGATTACCTTTGTGGTAAGTTTTGCAAATTTGTATGAACTTTTAAATTACACCAATAGGGGGATCTTAGAGTCCATGTAATTCTATTAGAACTCAGGGAAATATAGACTCATGTCCTTTATTATCAGAATTTATATGAGAAATAAGCAAAAGACCTCCCCCCCTTTTTTTTAAAAAGTGAGTTTTATCTTGAAGTAGACTTTTGATAGGTAAGTTCCTTGGTTCTACCTTCCTTATCATCTTCACTGGTATTTTCCCTTCTTCACCTCTAAATATTAATGTTTCAGGGTTTTGACCTTGGTCTTTTATTCTCTATTTACATATGTGATCTTAATGTGGGTAAGGCTTTATATCATATCTATATGTTGATGATTTTCAAATTTATCTTAGAGTCCTGACCACTGAACTATGTACTTACATGTTCCCTATTCTGCATCTCCATTTAGATATCTAATAAATATTCAGTACATTTAAAACAGAGCTGTGTATGACCCATTGATAAGCCTGTTACTCCCCTTTTATATTTTAGCAAATAGTGGCACCACTTGTTACTCCAGGAAAATAATCCTAGAAACCACATTTTTTTTTCCCTCTCACTTTGTTGTAAACATATAAAATGCAAGTTCTATAACTTTTTTCAAAGTGTGTTTTAATCTTCAAAAGATGACCACATTCATTGTCTTGGACTAGCATCATCAGACATAGAAGAATCAAAGTCATTATTGTTTCTCTTGAATTTTTAAGAAGACATAACTTTTCTGCCTCCAATCTTGCCCTCCATGGGCAATTTTTCTCAAAGCAATAAAAAAAGGATTAAAAAAAAAACATACACTAAATACAACACTCCCTTGGTTTGCACACTTCTAATTAGCTTAGCATCTCACCTAGAATGAGAGGCAGACTGACCGCTGAGATCTTCATGCCTCTCTCACTACAGTTATCTCCTGACATTTCAACTCCACCACTACCTGGTAGCTACAATTACCTTTCAACTCATCTTGCAAGTTTGTTCTCACTTCAGGATCTTGTTTTTCCTGTTCTTTGCTCATTATGCTTTATCCTCGTATCTTAACACTGTTCACATTGCATTTCATCCAGGATTTTGCTTAAATGTTCCCTTTCCTGACCAACCATTGTGATAACTTTTCCCATCACTCCATTTTGCCCTGTACTTTTCATTAGAGATGGGAGGGCAGAGCACAAGATGGGGGAGGGGCCGAGGGAGAGGGAAAAGCAGACTCCCTGCTGAGTGAGGAATCTGGACCTGATGCTCCATCTCAGGACCCTGAGATCATGACCTGAGCCAAGTCAGACGCTTAACTGACTAAGCTACCCAGGCTCCCCTCACTTTTGCTTTTTTTTTTTTTTTTTTTTTAACAACACACAACACAACTAGATATTTTTGTTTTTTTGTATCACTTTCAATTTTCTGTTTGTATGATAAGACTCTAGGCCTGAAAGGACAGAGATTTGTCTGATTTTCCATAGATCTCAAATTAAAAAAAATATGTTTACATGTAGAAGCTCAATATATGTTTGTGGAAGTAAACAATGAAGTTTAAGGAGAATGTATAGAGTGATAAAAACTCCTCACTATATCCCTATGGGAGCCACAGGGAAAATTTTAAAGTCCCTTTAGTTATTAAAGTTTCAGTATTAATTAGAGTTAAGAATTTGAAATGGCTTCTTGGAAATTCCAGCTTCCCAGATGCAGGCATTTCTAGTGAGGAGGTGTTAGATTAAACATATGCACATACTGTGTTAAAGGACATAAGACTGAGAGATTGAAGCTATCTTCAAAGTTGCACCCATAGTAGCTAAGAATTATATACCCCTATATTTATCCTTGTTCAACAAAGTGTGTTGGAAAAGTATTCTGATAGCCCAGAGTATTTGAATCTAATGCTACTGTGAGAGAGAGAGAGAGAAAAAAACATTCTTGATGGTAGTGAAGGTTGAAGCTTTCTTCCAAAGCACAAGAGTTTACTATAAGAATGAAAGAAACTAGGTCTAATTCATGAGTTAGAATAAAATAAGCAGCTAATGAGTTAAAATGGGATCAATTGAGACTAGGATTTTTTTTTTTTTAAGATTTTATTTATTTATTCATGAGAGACAGAGAGAGACCAGCTGAAGCTGAAGGCTGGGCTGAAGGCAGCGCCTAACTGCTAAGCCACCAGGGCTGCCCAGGATTTTTAAATCTTAGGCAAGGGAAAAGATACTTGAGCAAAATGGCTAGATTTTCTTTAATGGGCCATAATACCCAGAGATGTCAATATAGAATGTGAGAATAGCAATATAGAATGTGATACATTGAGAAAATCTATATGGCTAAACCAAGTGATCCAATGGAAAATGAAGGAGAGTAACACACTCTCACAATACATATGCATCATTTTTACTTAAAATTTTTGGAGTGTTCAATAGGATGCGGTGGTCTCTTACACCAAACGGTCTGAATCCAGACAGTATACTAATAGAGACCATTTCCCTTTGTATATCAGGACTGTTCCATCTGGATTCAGAGAGCTCCAATTATGGCATGTATGTGTGCAGTATCTCACTTTATTGAGTCACCTCCTGGACACATTCTAACCATGTGTATGGGGGCTGAAAATCTTTGGCTTTGGGAAAGTTTTTTGTTTGGCAGCTATGAAAATATCTAGAGTTGCAAACCCCATGGTAATAAAAATACCAGACAGCTTTTAGATACTTTCTGCTGAAAAGAAGCTGCATACCTGAGTGTTAACTGGTGAGAGGATGGCTCAGTCATGCTACCATGGTCTTGGAGGGAAGTAACATGTCCAGGGGAACACAGGAGCCTTTCAAGCGATAGATCTGTCAGGATGAAGAGTAGAAATAATGCATGGGATTGAAGAGAAAGGCATTAAGTATTTGGAAAATCTGTTTGAAGAATAGTTGACACAAATCTCTGCTTGCAGTCTGCCCCACAGACAGAAAAAGATAAAAAACAAAACAAAGAAACTAGATTCTGTTTCTCCTGTTGTTGGTTTATTTTTTAGATTCCACATATAAGTGATATCATGATATTTGTCTTTATCTGTCTGGCTTATTTCACCTAGCATAATACCCTCTGGATCCATCCATGTTGTTGTGAATAGCAAGATTTCATTGTTTTTATGGATGATATTTCATTGTGTCTGTGTATGTATATCACATCTTTTTTTATCCACTCATCTATTGATGATCCATGCGTCTATTTTCCATATCTTGGCTATTGTAAATTTTGCTCGTAAATGATTCAGCTTTTTGAATTAGTGTTGTTATTTTCTTCAGATAAATACCTAGAATTGGAATTACTGGATTACATGGTACTCCAGTTTTAGTTTTTTTGAGGAACTTCTCTATTATTTTTCATATTATACATACATACATAATTTCAATATACATTCTCACCAACAGTGCAAGAGCTTTCTCTTCACTTCCTTACCAACACTTGTTATTTCTTGCATTCTTATTTTAGCCATTCTGACAGATGTGAGCCAATATCTCATTGTGGTTTTGACTTGCATTTCCCTAATTAATGATGTTGAACTTCTTTTCATGTGTCTCTTGGCCGTCTGTAGGTCTTCTCTGGAAAAATGTCCAAGTCTTTTGCCCATTTTTTAATTGGATTATTTGTTGAGTTGTGAAATATAAAGGACAAATTAATGATTGCCAAGGGGAGGAATGTGGGATGGGTGAAGGGGATTTAGAGGTACAAACTTCCAGTTATAAATAAGTCACGGGGATGAAAAGTACAGCATAGGGGATATATTGAATAATATTGTAATATACTTATGTGGTGAGCATTTTGTATATAATTCTTGAGTCACTATGTTGTACGCCTAAAACAAATGGTAATATTATATGTCAAATATACTTCACTTAGAAATTTTTTTAAAATTCCCCTCCAAAAAAAGAGTGAAACTAAACTAAATCCAAACAAAGATGCTTTATCATTTAAATTTAATGAATACTTTGGTGAAATCTAGGTGACTGTTTAACAGCCAAAGTAAAAGTTGAATGTCCTCTTATTTAGGTGTCTGGCAAAATTGAGGGAAGGTTAATATACTTACAAGAGTGGTGATGTCCATCAGCAAACAAATGACACACACACATTTATTTTTATTGCTTTATTCTTAAATATGAATGTATAACCAGGGATAGCCATTCGTTTTAAGAAAGTAGGAACATAAGAGAGAATGACAGAGATAAATGATAGAAAAATATGACATGTAGGAAGTAAATATTTTAGGGAGAAAAGATATTATTAAGATAAGAGCAAAAACAGCAAAGTCAAAAATTCTTATAAATAAAATCTTCCTGAGCTGCCTGGGTGGCTCAGCAGTTGTGTGTGCCTTGCGCTCAGGTCACGATCCTATGATCCTGGGATGTAGTCCCATGTTGGGTTCCCTGCTCAGTGGGGAGTCTGCTTCACCCTCTGCCCCTCTCCCCACTCATGCATGCGTGCACTCTCTCTCAAATAAATAGAATATTAAAAAAAAAAAACCTTAACTCTTCCCTAATTAGTCTCATTAATCTGAGAGACTCTTCCTTTAAAAATACAGAATGCTATAAAATAGATCAGAAAATAAGGCAAGTTTCATGGAAATTAAATGCATGAATGTTGCAATTAAACAAAAATAACCCACAACAATTTAAAAAATGAGAAATTGATAGATGAAGTCAATGGCTTTATGAAAAGTAGGGCAAAAAGACGAGGGTAGTAAATATGAGAGAAAATCTAAAACATGAAAATGATTAATTCAAGATGTCTATTGTTTCACAGCCCTCCAGGAGCTTCTCTGATGTAATCTGAAATTGACCTCTCTACTTAGAGGGCAGGGAGAGGCCAAAGAAAGTGGTAGGCCACTCCAGGTTGGTAGGTGGTGGTTTTAATGAAAAAAGGAACCTACATATGAGGCTTGTCTTGGGTGATAGTAAGACAAATGGATCCCTGCATCCACCCTCCAAATCTTAAAAGTTTAATCTTGAATTCTTATAGAGAGTCCTTAACTGGGTTCAGTCTGGTACACCAGATGCAAGTGTTAACACCACATCACTACCTCAAGGCTATGTCCCTTGGAGTGGGAAAAGCAAGCGGAAACCACATCCCAAGAATAGGGGTGGGGGTGAAGAGCCTCTGGGTGTCCAGCTCCAGCTTATGGGTCAATCAGTGGTCACATCATTTTGATGACTTTCCCCAAAAGTCCAACATTAGAATAGCAGGAGTTCCAAAAAGAATAAATAAAATGGAGAAGGCTGCCCCATTGTACATTCCCACTACCAGTGTGAAAGAGTTCCAAATTCTCCACAATGTCACCTAAAGTTATCTTTAAAAGAAAAATTATCCTGACGGATGTGAGGTGCTGCTACCTCAATATGGTTTGGCTTTGCACTTCCTTGGTGATTATTAATGCTCTTCTAGTGAAGAATGAACTTCTTCATATACTTGTTGGCCATTTGTATGTCTTTCGAGAAATGTATATTCAAATCCTTTGCCCACTTTAAATCTGTTTTGTTGTTGTTGTTGTTGTTTGTTTTTAGTATTGGGTTGAAGGAGTTCTTTTTGTATTTTTTTCTTTAAAAATAAGTTACTAGTTTTGGCACAAAATACCGGGAAAGCACGAGGGCAGCACCTGTGACCCCTTGGCTGTACTTCCCAGAATACACGTCAGGAAATGCTTTTGTATAACACCAGGCTTGGTCCCCAATACCCTCACGCCCTACCAGAGGAGTACAGAACCTGACCATGTGGGGAGTTTACACATGCCCCATTCACACTGCAGGGTTCCCCTCCAATCATGTACCAGATCTCTTTTGCAAATAGTGAAACTGCACTAGTTATTCCAACTGTACATTTCTTAAAACTCTCATGAATACTTAGGTCACAGGCAATGATGTCTCAAAACTCTTAGAACTCTTTAAGCTCCTTAGAAGACCTTTCTTAATAGCAGTTATTAAGGCCCTTTCTACGTTTCCAGCATTCTAAGCCCCAGGCTGCCTATGGCATCTGGACAGCAGCCCCTGGAAGTCCCCTATTCCTACAGCAAGATGGAGGAAGGCAGACCAGACCAAGCATGAGGAATAAACAGGACATTGTATTGGGCTCAGACCAGGAATCTGTGGGTCTTGAGGACCTCTGTGTATTCATCCATTTTCTTCTCCATGTTCTTTTAGACCTGTTTCTGTAGCCTTACAAGCTGTTTTTCCTTCTAGTAATGATCTTGGCCTTCTTCTTCCTCTTCTCCTCCTGAGTGTCTGTTACTGCTTGGTACTTCCAGCCAGCATGAGCCAGGTACCCCAGTTGAGTTAACTTTCGTGTAGTCTTCGGTTGCACAACCTTGAAGGCATCAGGAGCCACCATCTGCTTTTTCATGTTGTAGGGTGGTAGGATCCGATCAAACATCTGAGGCAGTCCAGGAAAGTCTGGCCTTGCTTGGTTTTATTGGGCAGCATGCCTTTCACTGTCCACCAAAAGATGTAGCTGGGCATCCTGGAAGTGATAGGGGCCATGGGATGGGTTGCTTGTGGAGGAAGGCCAGAAACAACTTGTGTCTGTAGAAATTGCCAGAAATGTTGATGCCCTCACAGCACACAACTATGACCTTCTGGCCTAGCGGCACCTGTTTGGCCACAACCGCCACCAGTGAGCCCAGGAGATGGCCTTGGCCATAGAGCACCAGGACTGCCCCTCTTCCATCTTCAGCCACTGCCTAAGAAAAGCTCTTGAATTTTGAATATTACTCCTTATTGGGTATATGGTTTGCAAATATTTTCTCCCATTTCTCCCAGGTTGTCTTTTCACTCTGGTGTTTCCTTTGCTGTACAGAAGCTTTTTCATTAGATGCTGTCCCCCATTTGTTTATTTTTGCTTTGTTGCCTGTGCTTTTGGTGATATGTCCATGAAATAATTGCCAAAACCAATGTCATAATGCTGCCTGTCTATGTTTTTTCCTAGGACTTTTATATTTCAGGTCTTACATTTAAATAATGAATCCATTTTTTTTTGTTTTTGTTTTTTTTTTTTTTTTTTTTTTTTAATGAATCCATTTTGATTTGAGTTTTGTTTATGGTGTGAGATAAGGGTCCAATTTCATTCTTTTTTATCCAATTTTTCCAACTCCATTTGTTGAATAGATTATCCTTTCCCCATTGTATATTTTTGGCACCCTTGACCATTGTGCATAGATTTATTTCTAAATTGTCAGTTCTGTTTCTTTGATCTATATGTCCATCTTTAGGCAATACCATACTGTTTTAGTTACCATAGCTTTGTAATATATATTTAATTAGGAAGTGTGATACTTACATCTTTTTTTTTTTTTTTTTTTTTCAAGATTGCTATAGCTATCTAAGTCTTCTGTGGTGAAAATGCCATTAGAATTTTGATGGGAATAACATCAAAACTGTGGATTGCTTTGGGGAGTATGGCCTTTTAACAATATTAAGCCTTTAATCTATGAACACAGAATGTCTTTCCATTTATTTGTGTCTTTAATTTCTTTCATCAAAGTAGTTTTCAGCATACAAGTCTTTCACTCTTTGCTTATGTTCATTCTTGAGTATTTATTCTTTTTGATCCTGTTATAGATAATATTCTTTCTTTTTTGAATAGTTCAGTGTGTATAGAAACACAAGTGAGTTTCATCTATCAATTTGTGTTCTGTAACTTACCAAATTTGTTTATTTGTTCTAACAGGTTATTGTTATTTTTTTTTTGGTAGAGTTTTTAGAATTATGTATAAATAAGATCATGTCACCTATAAACATAATTTTACTTCTTCCTTTCCAGTTTGGTTGCCTTCTCTTTCTTTTTCTTGCTTCATTTATCCTAGTTTGGACGTACATTTGTGCTTTTGAAATATTAGCACATTTATGTGTTATGTAAAATTTCACTCTAGCAGATTTTTTTTTTAAAGTCTATATTAAATGACAATGTACTTTGAGTCAGGGGGAGAGAAAAATTGAAAACCTGGAACTTGTTTCGGTTTATTCAAAATAAAAATATACATAGAATTATGAAAATATATGTTTACCATTTCCATCATGTAAATTGATCCATCATGTGTTATATAAAAGTTTTGGTCAAATGAACATGGTTTGAAAGGAAGAGTATCTTCAGATGACTTTGTAAGATATTTTTTATTTTCCACATGTTTGTTCCAAATCATTTCATGTACCCTCCTGTGGTTCTTACATGAATAGAAATAGCATGGACAAAATTTGTTTTTAATTGTTAGAAAAAAATATATTGAAAATAGAGAGCTATTCCATGTTCATGGCTGGACTCTGAATCCTAGATGCTCTAGAAGTGAAAAATTCCAGTCATTATTAAGATTCTAGAAAAGTCATTTTCCTTTATCTGTCAGTGATGCTGGATGATCTTCACATTGTGATTAACTTGTTAATATAGATTGTATTAGCATCTCATCTTTTATTGGCTAAAGAATCTTAAGTAGTATTTTAAACTTAAGTGTGATCTTTGAAAACCCTTTGGATTTATTTGGATTCCACCCATCCTGTGAGATTAGGCTTCCATTGGGTTGATCTGTGGGAGCTGCAGTATCTCAGGTCTTACTCTGCCTTTCTGTTTTCCAATCTTGATATTTAGTGCATCCCAGACATCCTCTCCCTGCCCTTCCATTGGGATCTGCCCCTACACCTGATGTCATACAGTTCACCATGCAGACTCTGATTGCACCCTATTTATATTCCTGGGAAACCCCATACTCTACCTACTTGGACCTGTCCCTGCCCAGGACCCCTGGACATGTCTCATGATATTCAAAAGAAAGAAAATCCAACACTAAGTCAGATTGTTCATTATACTTATCTCAGTAATCACTTCACTATATATGTGTGTGTATACATATATTTATATCATATATAATACATATGTTTACTGTGTAATTTTTTTAAATTTATTTTTATATCATTATTTTAAAAATCCAGTGTTTATAATATGAAGGTCAGAGCTTTTCCCCAGAATAAGTTTATAAATTTTCAATTGTCTTGTCAGGCCAATAGCGATACTCCTTGACCAGTTTGATTTCTGAGAAGACTTCATTCAAATCCTCAGTGGTGATCTGATCAAATGGAATTATGTTTTTCCTCCTCCCAGCTCTTTTTTATACTTTTCAATCCTCGTCTTTTAGGGAGACAAACTCAGCACAACTTTTCAAGTCTTCTTTTTCTTTAGCATCCACCTGGATGGTGTATTTATCCTCTCACACAGGAACCTCTAAGACATTAATCTAAAAGAAATACTTTTTTTTTTTAAGATTTTATTTATATAAAAAAAAAGATTTTATTTATTCATGAGAGACAGAGAGAGAGGCAGAGACATGGGCAGAGGAAGAAGTAGGCTCCATGCAGGGAGACCGATGGGGGTGGGGATGGGGATCTATCCCAGGACTCCAGAATCATACCCTGAGCCGAAGGCAGACGCTTAACTGCTGAGCCACCCAGGTGTCCCGGAGACATACTTTTTTTAAACGAGCAAAGATAGGACACTACTAGATTTTTCTTTGGCTTTTTTTCAAACTAAAGAAAAAGGAAGAAGGTATGCAGACTGTATTTTTACTAAAACTATAGAACCAATAATGATGTTTTTATCAAATTGAAAGAGATCATTCTTAACTCTTGAAAATGTTAGAAACAGCTTTTCCTTCTTCAATTTCCTCTTGGCAGCATATTTCAATGTTTGCTTTTTGTTTGGTGTTTTTGTTATTTTTCACAAATACATAACTAATGAATAGGCTTTCAATTAAGTTCTAGTGAGAGTTAGCCACCTACAACTCTTAGAAACTGCCAAAACAACAAAGAGAATTATTCAGGGTCTGTTTTATGAAAAAGACTGCTACTGTTATCATGAATATATAAGTGTTAACACAGAACTTAAGTTTGGCTTTATGATATAAAAAAAATTACTAGTTCATGTTTATGCTGGTGGGAAGTATGATATAACAATTAAGTCAAATATAATTATGAATATTACAATGGGATCTGGATAGTGAATTTTTTGTGATTTTAATCATAATAATCAGCTATATTTGTCCAGTGATTCTGTTTGGAAACCTAAAGTACTTTGCAAAAACGATTTCACTCATCTTTATAATATCCCTTTTGTAAGAGGATATTTGAGTGGCGATATGAGACAACTATGCAAGTTGCTTAGTAAATCAGAAGAATGAGGAGAGTTACATACATTCCAAGTGACCCATCATTACAGTACCGCTGTGTCCCTGGATATAACATTTGCATGGGAACAGTTTGCCACATGCTTTAGAATTCTTCAAAAGATTGTACCAAGTGTTAATATTGCCAAAGGCCCCAGGCATTGGCAAAAGCTCTCTCCATTTGTTATCCCATATGTGATATTGTTTGTGTCTCGGTATGTTTAAAACTGGAAAATTTTGTTTATGGGATTTTTAATGTGTGTGCATGATTTTAAGCAAGTATTTTGCAGTCTGGTACTTAGAACAGCCTGTAAATATCCAAATAGATATAAGAAGTTTGAAGTTTACAAAAAACATTCCGAATACTACAGCTACCTTTAAAAGGGAATCAGATTTACAACCTTTAGGATGAAGAACAGGACCCCTCCCCCTAATGGTTGTTAAAGGGCCTAGAAATGTTCACTTGTGACAAGAATAGAAACATAACAAATTTACATTAGCTACAGACTCCTTAAGAAGTACTAAACAACAGCTTATTCATTCACCCATTTAATAAATTTTCACCTCCTGAAAGGTACTGTGAAAATCAGTAATTCAATTTTCAGATCTTATGTGCTCTAAGAAATAGAGCTAGTGGAACATCATTGTTTTTCAATGATTAGATTAGAAAACATTAAGAATATTTGACAGGTTGAGGACTACTGATCAGATCTTCTGTAGGATATCATTCAGTTGGGATTTGTCTGATGTTTTTTTCATGAGTAGACTAGGGTTATAGGTTTTGGGGGAGACCACAGAGGAATAGTGCCATTTTCAACACATCATATCAAGAGTATATGCTATCAGCATGATATATCACTGTTTATGTTAACTATCATCACCCAGCTTGAGGTAGTGTTTGTCAAGTTTACTACAGTTAAGCTAGTCTTTTTCTCTCCCTCCCTTTTCATAATCCTTTTTGGAAAAAACACTTTCTGGAGCAATAAAGAGTTCTATTCCTCCTACTTGAGGGTGGAATACCTATATAAGTTATTTGGAAATTCTTCTGTATTGGAGAATTACATATCCTCCCTTATTTACTCAGTCATTTATTTGTATCATTATGAACTCATGGCAAGGAAAATCTGAGAAGTTCTCAGCCAAGAGAACCCCAAGGAGACATGATAACTATGTAATGTGATATCCTGGATAGGATCCTGGAAAAGAAAAAGCATGCAAAACAAAAACAGGATATCTAAATAGAATACGGATTTTAGTTATTGAGAATGTATCAGTATTGGTTCATTAATTATAACAAATAAACCATGTTAATACAAGATGTTCATATTAGGGACAACTGGATAAATCTGTTATCTTTGACATAATTCTTAAATCAAAAACTGTTCTAAAATTTAAAATCTTATTAAAAAAAAACCTTCTTCACAAAAATATTATAAATTCATTCAAGAATTGTCAAGGTGGGGAAGCCTGGGTGGCTCAGTGGTTTAGTGCCGCCTTCCACCCAGGGCCTGATCCTGGAGACCTGGGATCGAGTCCTGCATCGGGCTCCCTGCTTGGAGTCTGCTTCTCCCTCTGCCTGTGTCTCTGCCTCTCTCTCTCTCTCTGTCTCTCATGAATAAATAAATAAAATCTTAAAAAAAAAAAAAAAGAATTGTCAAGGATCAGGAATCAAAGTCATACAGTTTTAGTGGAAATGTGAATTGCCACAATCTGTAAGTAACTATCAAAATGTCAATGTGCACATATATTTTGCTACCTCAGACTCCTTTCTAAAAATCTATTCAGTAGCAACAAAAGCAATATGCAAGTGTGCCATTGCCGCATTTTTTATAGTAGCCATAACAAAATATATAAAAAAAATAATTTAAAACAGCCTGCCTAATTATTCAACAAGGAGTAATGGTTGAAGGAACTGTGATACTTGTTCAGAGTACAGCATAATTAAATAATATATGCATATATCCTATTTTAAAATAACCAAGAAGGTGGTATTATATCTGTATAGAATCCTACATAATAAACTATTAATAGTAGTTACCTTAGAAAAGTATAATTGGAGTGGGCATTATTAACATTTGCATTATCATCTCTTTTTTGTTTGAATTTATACAACCCTCATTGATTACTTTTGTAATAAGTATATAGCTTTTCTTTTTTAGAAGTAAAGGATACTTTTCCTTTACAGATATTTTATTTTTATTAGCACTTAAGCTATAATTTGTTAATTTGCTCTTAGACAAACTCAGTTCAATCTCATACTTTTACTAATTGGAAATTATAAAATAGAGCCCCTATCTAAATTTGAGAGAATTAGATGTCATTTAGCTATTAACATTTTCACTCATTTAATAGTTCTCTAATATGTGCCTCCTGTGCTTCTATTATTAACGCTTGCCTGGGATTGAAAGGTGATAAGAATATCATCCATAATTTCAAGGCTCGTTGTGTGGTTGGGGAGACAGATGACTAATCAATAGAGCAATGTATTAAATAGTCAACTTTACTTTTAAGGTGTTTGTAAGTAATATGCCATTTTTACCAAACATTGAAAATGAGGTGGGATTTTAAGATTGTAAGACACAGGGTGTAATAGAGACAGGTCTGGAGATATGTGGAATGAAATAAATTTGTAAAGTTAAGAAAGAGTCACATCACAGAAATCTTAATTGCTATGTCTTGGATGCCTATCGAGTTTTATCTCAGTTCTTTTAATTGATAGTGACTTTCTGCAGCAAAATGTTGAGAGGGATTCTTAGGCTGAGTACATTCTCAAAGGCACCCACTTTGATAGGAGTGATAGTCTTTCCAGATATTTACCTGACATTCAGAGGTTATTCAATGTAGCTCTGATTTTTATCCAGTACTATTTAATAAGTTATTAGACTTCAATCATCACTTATGTAGTCAATTCAAGAGGATTGTTTTCCTTCTTAAAGAGATTGAGAAGAAGTGATTAAAATATTATCAATAAGGTAGTAGAATATATAATGAATGCTGAGGTATATTACTACATAAATTCACAGGGATCATTTTATGGTTCTGGAATGAAACCAACTATGTCATACCTAAAACATCTACATAGTGATGGCTAAGAAATAGACCACTATACATAATTAGGAAAAATCTGATGATAGTTGTGAGGTATATAGGATATTATGAGATGTAATATACAATTAGAAGATGTACAAGTACAAATTCTTTATCTAGAAACCAGCTAACTAGGAAATAAATTATCTGTGTCTCTAAATATGGATAAGGATGTTTATGTATACATTACTATGTGTGTGTATATAAACAGATGCAGACATTCTCTTTATGAGAGAGATGCAATTTTTAAAAAAATATATCTATGAGGCAGAGATTTATTGGTCACTATGCATTAAGCCTCATGCTTTTTTTCTTTTTTTTTAAAAGACTTATTTATATTAGAGAGCACAAGTGAAGGAGGAGCAGAGGGAAAGGGAGAGGTCTCAAGTAGACTCCCCGTTGAGTAAGAAGCCCAACATGGGCCTGATCCCAGGACTCCTGACATCACAACCTGAGCCAAAATCAAGAGCTGGATGTTCAATGGCCTGAGTCGCTCAGGTGCCCCAAACCACATACTCTTAAGCAAGAATGTAAGAGATAACAAATGATGACTCAAGGCACTGTAAGACCCCAAGTCCAAAGAATATACTGTGTTTACTCAAATAGGGGAAGAGGAAATTGTGATTTTAAGTATTTTAATAAAAATAATTTTAAGATGTAAATGATTAATCCAAAAACCTAATTCCTTCAAAAATTACATAATTCAAATCCTTTTGAATTTTGAATTGTAGACTCTATTAAAAATCATTAAAATATTAACACATTTCTTTTGTTACAAAAAACCAAATGGAATAATGCTATAATATTGTTAGAAACAAAAACTTTTACATCCATTATAACTAGCCAATTGTCCAGCTTGTCAAATATTTAATAATGAATTAAAAATAGAATATTATGTTCCCTGAAAGCAAAAGTACATATGAAAGTTGAATAAAGAAGGAAAAAACAAGGTTGCCCAAGTGTCAATTCAAAAAGTGTTAACATTTGTTACTACATGTGAACAATGCAAACATTTATGTTAATAGATTTTTTAAATGTTTATTAATAGACATGAAAAATAATAATGCAGACTACATAAAAATTACACATCTAAACACCATGTGATGATTTACTGGAGACATTATCAAATCTTCATGATTATTTTTTTTTTAAATCTTCATGATTATAACCAGAATAGAAACTGTGTTTTGTATACTCACATCAGTGTGTCTCTTTCAAGTATTAAATGATGTGAGCTAGTGATATGAATAACATCCCAAAATAAAAGTCATATAGTTTTGTGTTTTTGACAAAAATATCTGAATTATCATTTTAGAGAAGATGATTAGATTAGGTAAGTAGGTCAGTAGGTAGGTAGGTAGGTAGGTAGTTGATACTCTTGGGTACATAATTGTTTTACTTGCAGACTTTATACAAAGTTGTCCTTTATCTCTGAGCATCATAAAACTTCTGTGCATTTAGATTTCTCCAATTACAATATTGGAGATCACAGTAGCAGGTTAGTTTCTCTTTTTAGAGAAATCTCTCTAGAGAAATCGCTCTAGAAATCCCTTTAGAGAATGGCCTAGAGACTTCCAAACCCATCTACCCTTATTCTCAAGGAGGCTAAGGCAACAGTCATTGGGATTGTTTTTTGCCAGGAGGAAGAAGAGTCCAACAGTGACTGAGATTTAGAGACCTGCCTGACTAGATCTCAAGGTTATTGCTTTGTGCTTTGGTTTCCTATCATGAGCAGTCCATGATTTTTCCTTGTTGATGAATGTTTTCATTACCTTATTATGTTAGATCTTGCCTTGCACATTGGAATTTGCTTTCGTATATTTTGATGTATTTAATCATTGATATTCTGCTCAGATTTCTATGCGTCATTGCTGCATTGGGACTGCCATGCTACATAGTCCAGTGCTACTCTATTGAGTGTGTCACTGATGAGAATGTACTGGTAGGCAACCTAGCATAACCTTGAGGCATTTTGTGTACAAATTAGCTAAACTATTGTTTTTTTTTTCTGTTATGTTTGCTTCTTTCAAGCCCATAGAATGTGAAATAATGCTGCCTAGGCTTATATCTAAATTATAATTTATGAAGTCTGCCCGTAAGTTATTCAGAGAAGTCCCTGAATATCTTTAGATATTTTTCATTTAAAAAAAAATCAGTGAATTTTTTGAGAAAGAATAGTGTGTTATGGTACATAATGTGTATTTTAAAATATTTAATCATTGTAAAAATGCACATTGTGGGAAGAAAAGTGGGTAAAATAATGCAAAAAGTGGAAGAACCCTAGAAAATTGAGTTTTTTTTTTTAGTGTTGGCAGACATGAAAGAAAGCAGGCTTGTCAGGAAAATGAAGAGAAATTAGAATTTAGGACGACGATGCAATGCTAATTAGTGAGTTTTATATGCATAGATAGAATGAAACGGGAAAGGGGACAGTATACCCATAATTGTGCTTTGTTTAACTTGCTGTTTGGTTAGCCAGAGCTTTTACAACTAGCTCTTTTATAGGTATGATATCTTTATGCAGCTGTCCTTTTCTTTGTCGGACTTGGTTGCCTTTGTACACATTTCAAATGTTTTTGATCAAGTGTATATACAGCCCAATGTGTTTTCCCTGAAAGCACTGTCCCTTGACTAGAGAGAGCCTTAAATTAGCTTTCACCAAGAATAAAGGTAAGAGAAGAAGGGTGGGAGGATGATAGGAGCCAGGATGCTGGCTATGTCTTTAACAGTTTAAAAGAGATTTGAAGGGAGAGGACATGACCATTGAAAGTCTGTTGGCTTGTCAAAGAAAGTGCCTCTGCATAGTGGAAAGATTAGTAAAATACCGAAGATTCATGTGTAGCATTGGTTATAATCACCATTCCCTTTTTCCCCAGTTGGATGAAGTAAAAAGTGAAGTTCCTGCACAAATTCAGTGCCCTTGTCTCCTTCAATGCTGGCAGTGACCTGCACAGATAGGATTTCACATTCATACATACAGGCGGGCTAGTCTCCCCTGTTATCCTAGTGCTTCATGGTTATGATCTAAGACCTTCTGCTTCTCTCACAACATAAACCTTTCTTCTTTGGGAAAAAAATAAAAGGCGCTGAGCTAGTGGGGATAGAATATATTATTTCATTCTATTTGAGGCCTTCTGATGACTCAAGATTAACTAGACCACTGAATAATCTCATTTAGCTAAACAGGCATGCAGCTCAAATTGGATCATTCTGTTTTGTTCAGCACAGGAAGAAATAGGAACAAAACACATTGAAAGAAAGTACAAGTAGTATTAATTGAAACAGTCATTGTTAAAACAATCTCAACAGGATAATCCAACATTTTTTGTTAAACTTGGGTCTCTGGTATTAAGAAGAAAGGAATTTTATTTGTGAATTTTAATTTTCTATATCATCCCTGTGGGTAATAAATATATTCATATATGATGAACCTTTATAAGATATTTATGATGTTTATACTTGATAATTGCATGTTTGCACAATGTAGCAAAGGGAAAGAATAATATAGTCAATTAATCTTCAACGAAGTAGGCAAGATTACCCAGTGGGAAAAAGACAGTCTCTTAAACAAATGGTGTTGGGAAAACTGGTCAGCTAGAGGCAAAGGAATTAAACTGGACCACTTTCTTACACCATATACAAAAATAAACTCAAAATGGATTAAGGATATAAATGCCAGGCCTGGAACCATAAAAATTCTAGAAGAGAGCCTAGGCAATAACTTCTCTGACATTGGCCATAGCAGCTTTTTTCTAAATGTGTCTCCTGAGGCAAAGGAAATAGAAGCAAAAATAAATTATCGGGACCACATCCAAATAAAAACCTTCTGCCCAGCAAAGGGAAATAATCAACAAAACTAAAAGGCAACCTACAGAATGGGAGAAGATATTTAAAAATGACTTATCTGATAAAGGGTCAGTATCCAAAATATTTAAAGAACTTACAACTCAATTCCCTAAAAACAAATAACCCAATATAAAAATGGGCAGAAGGCATTAATAAACATTTCTACAAAGAAGACCTCCAGATGGCAAACACATGAAAAGATGCTCGGCATCACTCATCATTGAGAAAATGCAAATCAAAATCCCAATGAGATAGCACCTCACACCTTTCAGAATGACTAAAATAAAAAATACAAGAAACAAGAAGTGTTAGCAAGGATGTAGAGAAAAAGGAACTCTTTTGCACTGTTGATGGGAATATAAAGTGGTACAGCCACTGTGAAAAACAGTATGGAGTTTCCACAAAAGTTAAAAATAGAACTACCTTATGGTCCACTAATCACACTACTGGGTATTCCCCCCACCAAAAAAAAAAAAAAAAAAAAAGGGAAAAAAAAAAACCCATACTAATTCAAAGGGCTACATGCACCCCAATGTTTTTAACAGCTTATTTACAATAGCCAGGTTTTGGAATCAGCTCAAGGGTCCATTGATAGATAAATGGCTAAAGAAGATGTTATATCAAACACACACACACGCACATACCACATACACATACAGAGGAATATTATTTAACCATAAAAAGAGTGAAATCTTGCCATTTGTAATAACATGGATGGATCTAAGAGAAATAAGTCAGAGAAAGTCAAATAGCATATGATTTCACTCATATGTGGAATTTAAGAAACAAAACACATGAGCAATGGAAAAAAAAAACAAAAAAGAGACAAACCAAGAAACATACTCTTAACTATAGAGAACAAACCAATTGTTACCAGAGAGGAGGTGGATGGGGAGATGGGTGAAATAGGTGATGAGGATTAAAGAGTGCATTTGTGATGAGCACTGGTGATGTATGGAATTGTCGAATCACTATATTGTATACCTGAAATTAATGCAACATTGCATGTTTACTAGAATTTTGAAGAAAAGCATAATAAAGGAAGTATACAAAAGTAGTCATTTTTTATGTTTACAAAGATACCTCATCAGGCTATTCTTTGAAAATACTGGTATTTGTCCCAGGGGGAGTTTATGCTACCAACTTGTAGGTAAAATCTGTAGCCAGATACTTAGGAGCTAGTTTATGGATATAGGGTGGGATACAAGAATGTTATAAAGGAAAAAGTTCACCTTCTTATTAGAAAAACATATCCTTAGGCCTTTGGAAGAGGAATTAACCCATTGGGCTTCCAATGGATATATATATATATTTTTTTTTTAAGATTTTTTTTTATTTATTCATAAGAAACAGAGAGAGAAAGGCAGAGACACAGACAGAGGGAGAAGCAGGCTCCATGCAAGGAGCCTGATGTGGGACTTGATCCTGGGTCTCCAGGATCAGGCCCTGGGCGGAAGGTAGCACTAAACCTCTGAGCCACCCAGGCTGCCCCCTGGATATATATTTAAAATAAATTTTACATTTCAGAAATATCATTAAGAGGTATTATAATTCATCAAAGTTTACTATTCTACCTCTAACTTGCACGCTTAATTCAAAAAAAGTGTTGTCTCCTTTCTATCTACCTGTATGTATGTATGTCTGTCTCTATATCATCTGTCTGTATCATCCCTCTACCCTACTATATCCATCCATCCCTCCCTCCATCTACCTACCTACTCACTTACCAATCACATGCATTAATCTAGCTCTCATTTATCTACAAATCTATTTAAACAAATACCTATTAGTCCATCTATTAATTTATTTTGGACTTGTGATAGAGTGTCTGATTATAGTTCCAAGTTCTTAGGACACTTAGAAAATTATGCCTTTTTGCTTTTCCCCTTCCTTCAGTCCATTCTTTCTTCCTCCTTTCCTTCTTTTCCTTCTTTTTTTTTTTAATTTTTTTTTTTTTATTTATTTATGATAGTCACAGAGAGAGAAAGAGAGAGAGGCAGAGACATAGGCAGAGGGAGAAGCAGGCTCCATGCACCGGGAGCCCGATGTGGGATTCGATCCCGGATCTCCAGGATCAAGCCCTGGGCCAAAGGCAGGCGCCAAACCACTGCGCCACCCAGGGATCCCTTTTCCTTCTCTTTTAATGCTTTCTCTACTTACATTCCTGTCTTACCATAAGTAGGAGATAATTTGATTTGAATTCTTATCATTTGAATAATTTATTTGCATATTATTTTGCTTATGTGCATATACACTTAATTTACATAAATGCTATCATGTTATAAACTCATTCTATTTTTTTTCCACCCAGAACCATGTTTTAAATATCTGTTGATGTTTCTGTGTTTAGATCTAGCTTTTTTCCCTAACTGCTGCACAGTATTAGAGTGTTCATGCAGCACATTTTATTGCCCATTTTCCCTGATGATGTACACCTGGGTTGCATTCAAGTTACTTGTATTAAAAACAACACTGGGATGAACATTCATGTATATATTCTCATACTTATGCAAGAATTTTGCTGGAACATACATCCAGGACATGACTTTATCTAGATCACAGCACAACCCTACATTGAATTTAACTTAAAATTGTCACATTATTCTTCAGAATGGCTGGGCCAGTTTAAACTTCCACAAGTAGTTCATGAGATTTTTCATATCTCCATTTCCTTAGACACTTGAATTATCTAGTTTTCTAATATTTTCCCACTGTATTAAGTATAAATTATTATGTCTTCATCTTAGTGGCCTTCTTTTGAGCCTTCTCTTTTGTGAAATGCTTGTTCACGTCCTATATCTATTTTCTCATTTTGATTTGCTGTATTTTTATTATGGATTGGCAAAAGTTCTTCATAAATTCTAGATATTAAACCTTTGTTGCTTTTAGATGTTACAGATATCATCTGTGAATAATAGAAAACAGGTTTATTAACTTTGTCCATCATATCTTTTTCTTGACACACAGCCTTCATTGGATGCTGTGAATTCATGTGCTTTTCATCTGTTACCTTTTATTAATCTTTATTAACTTTATTGACTTATTTCTCACCATGATATCTTTGATTTAGGGAGTGTGTACCATTTTTGCATGAAATGGAATAGAAATCCAGTTTTAGTTTCTCCATATAGTGAGCCAGTTTTCATATATCACTAAGTACCCAGTCATTAGTTCATTAATCCATGTCTTACTTAAAATCCATGACTTTCTTTTTTTTCCAGAAAAAATGAAAGCTAGTACTCAATGAAGAGACATTTATAAAATGGTGAAAGAAAAAAAAATGTATATCATCAACCCAAAATTCTATGCCCAGGGAAAATACCTTTTAGAAATGGTAGGGTGCGGAGAAAGACATTTTCAGACAGATACTGTGGGAGTTTATTGCTAGAGGCATACTTTATAAGAAAAATTTAAAATTTCTTTAGGCCCTTGCAGTACATGTAAAGCAGTGTAAGTATTATTTGAAAATTTACTTTGACTAGTTAAATATATGTATTGTAAAGCCTAAGAAGATCACTAATTTTCCCTAAAAGAATGGCAATCCATAGAGGCGATAAAATAGAATAAAATTGTTGCTCAATTAAACCAAAAGAAAAAAAATAAGCAAAAAAAAGAGATGGAACAAATAGAAAACAGCTATACAGATGATAAATTTTGGCCAAATATATCAAAATGATATTAAATGTTAATGGCCTAAACATACCAGTTAAAAGGCAGATGTTGTCAGATTACATTAAAACAAGAGATCAAACTATATGATGTCCATACAAATCTATCTTCAAATATGAAGATATAGATAGAATAAAAGTTAAGAGCATGGCAAAAAATATACAATGCAAACCCCAGCCAAAAGAAAACTAGAATACCTATATTAATATCAGATAAAACATATTTCAGAACAAAGAATAAATAGGGATAAAGTCACCACATAATAATAAAAGTCAATTTTTCTAAGACATGACGATTGTAAGTGATTTGCACCTAAATCAGAACTTTAAAATATATCAAATAGAAAGATAAAACTGAAAAAAATATATATGGTTATAATTAGAGGATTTAAAACTCCAGCATCATTAGCTGATAGAACAAATATGTAGAAATTGGTAAGCATATAGAAGACTTGAACAACACTATCAATTGACCTAATTAGTATTTATAGAACACCTCACACCCAACAAAACAAAAAACACACTATTCTCAAATGCATTTTGAACTTTCACTAAGATAGACTGTATTCTGATCCATAAAACAAATCTTAAATTTAAAAAAAAAAAAGGATACTGGGCAGCTCTGGTGGCTCAGCGGTTTAGCGCCGCCTTCAATCGAGGGTGTGATCTTGGAGGCCCAGGATCCAGTCCCATATCAGGCTCCCAGCATGAAGCCTGCTTCTCCCTCTGCCTCTCTTTCTTTCTCTCTCTCTCTCTCTCGAATAGAAAAATAATTTTTTTTTTAAAAAGGATACAGAATATGTTTATAGCAGAAAACTGAATTTGATTAGAAATCAGTAACAGAAATAAATTTGAAAAATTGCTGGATATTTGGAGATTTAAAAACACTTCTGAAGAATGCATAGATCAAATGGGAATATTCAAAGGAATTTAAATAATGAAAATAAAACTTCAACACTTGAAAATTTAGGAGAATGAAAATAAAAATTCAACATATGAAAATTTGGGTGATGCAGTTAAAAGTAATAGATCAGTAATTTAAGACTCCACTTTAAGAACTGCTTTGCTTAATTTACAGATGTATGGATATTTTCTAATTTTTTGTTATTAGTTGCATTTCAGGTTTATTAGCATATTCTCTGATTTAAGTATAATGAATTTTTTTTAGTATTGCATTATGAGTCAGCATATATTCAATTATATATCTACGTGCATTTGAAAGAAACATATACTTTTCATTTATTTTATTGTTAACTAGGTCAAATACAGTAATCATGCTATTTATTCTGTATACTTCCTGCTTTATTGCCTGATTGTTCTACCATTTAATAAGTTGTTAATTAAATACCCAAGATTACATATTTTGTTATTTCTTCTTTGACAGTATTTTGGGGCAATGCATTTGTCCCTCTCAAGTTCAAAGGTAGACATTTTGAGGTGGATTCTCACAGTTTATCTTATTAGTTCCTCAAATTCATGCTTCTTCATGTTCTTGAATTATTGACATTTCTCTGTGATAGATTTTTGAGGAGGGAGGCAGCAATTCAAGCTAGTTCTTGTCAACTAGAAGCCAAGTCCATAGGCTTAGTTTTACCCATTTCTCAAAACTCATAATTAATTAGTTATAGTTACATATATGTGTGTATATTTATGTATATGTACACGGAGGTATTGATATTGAGTTTTATGTGTATAACATACTACCCTGGCTTATGTTATTTTGCATATGACAATGTAACTTTTTAACCTTTATTTGGTGTCCTGCTGAATGTTTTCATAGGAAAACTAACGAAACATAGGACTGAATTTTCAAAGACTATTTACTTGAACTTGTGATTGGCTCACTGCCTTTCCATAAGTAGATGTTTCCTTGAATTGTGCAGCAATAATTGGACACTGGAGAGCTATTATTTGTGGGACCTCTAAGTAAATTTTGTTTTAATGCAAAGCCAAAGTGGAGTGCTGGTAAAGGGTATCTGGAAATATGGCTCAGTGTATGTAGTGGTTTTATATGGAAAACACATTTCCTTTGCACTAGGGCATAGCATCTAAAAAGTTGGCAATCTGTATAATCCTTGATACTTCTGGATAATGTCATAATCAGAGATAAAGGAACATAAGTACATTAACATCTCCAAAGCAGTGCACTGTTTCTTGCCTTTTTAAGTTGATTTTTCTGACATTTTTTTTTTTTTTTTTTGTATAAGATTTTATTGCTATTTAAAACCCATATTTAAGAGAAATCATTTAGGGAATATATTACCAGTTGTGGACTTTTTGTGAAATTTTATGAAACAAACTAAGTCACTAACTGGTTTAGAATCAAGAGTATTATGTGTTGTGACTACTTCCCCTTTTCTAGCAAAAGAGTTTGGGAATACATCAGAATGATATCTTAAGAATTATGCTGAGGTCAGTGCACTGTAGTGTGTCCATTCCTGGATGCCTGATGGTAAATTTCAGGGATCTGAGGAATAGGGAGGGTCTGAAAGAGTTCTAAAATAAAAGTGATAAGAGAGAAAGTTAGTGCCTTGGAAATGTTTCAACAAGAATTTGTCAGGATGAGATCTAAAGATGGAACACAAGGGAAAAAATACACAAGGCTTGCACAGGTATTTTTTTTTTTTTTGATGTAAACATGTATGCATTCAGTGTTTTTTTTTTTTTTTTTTGAAAGGATTATCACTTATCTTGTTTCTTTACATATATATATACATACACATATATCCTTTTTATACATATATAAGGAAATGAAAATTATAACATATATATGTTTTATGATATGTGTATATGTGTGTGTGTGTGTGTATATATATATATATATATATATAAATATAATGAGGGAACAGAGGACTAATTGAAGACAAAGCAGGAGCCCAGGGCAGCACATTGATAAGTCCTTGAAACAGGCAGAGTGACATTCCTCTATGGACTCAACTGCCTGGATGTTAATACTTTGCTAGGGGCAAAAGGCAATCTTAGCCCAACCCCCAGGTTCCTGTAAGTCTACTTTAACATATAAAAATTCCTTTAGAAATTTCCTTTATCTCTACCCCCTAAGATACACGTTAGCAATCATCCCCCAAGCACATGGCCCACCAATGTACATCTGAAGGGTTTCATGACTCAGGTTTTATTAGATGGTAATAAGTGACATTTTCCCAATAATAGCTAGCCCCCTCAAGGTCCTGGAAATCTTGCTTCCAAAATTCCTTAGAGAGTACCCTATCCTCAACTCCTCCCAACTTCCAGGTATATAATCAGTACCCTCCTCCCAACTTCCAGGTATATAATCAGCCATCCCTCACACAGACCCTGTAGGCAGCAGCTCTTCCTGCCCACAGGTCCTGTCCCCGTGCTTTAATAAAACTACCATTTTGCACCAAAGATGTCTCAAGAATTCTTTCTTGGTCATCAGCTCCATATCTCACCCCACCAAACCTCACCTATATTTCAAACTTCATCATATATAATTTATATATAATATCCCAGAAACAGATCATTAAAATTTTCCTCACCAAAAAATAATTGGTACTTTTATTTATTTATTTATTTTTTTTATTTTTTTTTAAATTTTTTTATTTATTTACGATAGTCACACACACACACAGAGAGAGAGAGAGAGAGGCAGAGACACAGGCAGAGGGAGAAGCAGGCTCCATGCACCGGGAGCCCGACGTGGGATTCGATCCGAGGTCTCCAGGATCGCGCCCTGGGCCAAAGGCAGGCGCTAAACCGCTGCGCCACCCAGGGATCCCTAATTGGTACTTTTAAACGTCTTTGCGTGTTTTACTTGAAAAACTTTACTCCAATGTATTTTGAGCAGATAGGGATTGAAATCCTATTTTATATGCTTTAAAACCTATTGAGTTTAGAAAAAAGCATCTGGACAGTAAATCGTTTTCTCTTTTCTTCTCTTTCTTACTTGTCTTACCTCCAGGATGTTCAAGGTAAATGCATGCTACTGAGGTTTCTTTTATGTTCAATATTTACAAAACAATTTGTTTTCCTCCTTTAGACCTGTGTGTCACTAGCAAATAATAGCAGTAGATCCATTTGTAGCATTGTTATTTCAATATGACTCTTTTGAAAAAGTAGATACAGTCATTAGGACAGCTTTGAGAAATTATTGGAAGCTCTCTTTTATTCAGTGATATTGACCAGTGAGATACATGTTTTTCACTGATTACTTGGAGACTTTTGTTTAAATCTAGACTCTCCAAAAAGGCAAAGGGATTACATGCTTAATGAATGTGACATATATGCATATTTAAGATCATAAAACAGATGTTTTTGCATAAACTTGCTCACTAGAGATATCTGACACAAATCTCTTAAGGTTCTGCTGCACTAGAAATAAACCCAAAATTATGATCAACTGCCCAATATCTACGTCCATGTTATGTGTAGTGTGGTTCTTTAGAGATTAGTGTAAAGCATCCCTCTTTTTTTCATACATGTTGAGAGTGATAGAAAAATTGCTACTTCTTCCTTTATAACTTCTTAAAATAAAATTATAATCAGCAGGTTTGGAGAGGGAGGCCAGAGATATCTTTCTATATTATCTTTTGATTATAAAGATGTAGTTTTGCTCTCCCTCATGAACCTTATATCTACTATCACCGTCATTCTAATTTAGCAATGTATGTGTGTATGAGTGTTAATGAGGGTGTGTGGTGCATTTGTGATTGAAAGGATACACATATTTTTTTTGTTTTTTATGTTTAATTTTTATATTTTTAAAAGATTTTATTTATTTATTTATTTATTCATTCATTCATTCATTCATTCATTTCTCAAGAGAGAGAGGTAGAGACATAGGTAGAGAGAGAAGCAGGCTCCTCATAATGGGACTCGATCCAAGGACCCTGGGATCATGATCTGAGCCAAAGGCAGACACTCAACCACTGAGCCACCCAGGTGCTCTTTTTGGATTTTTTAATTTTAATTTTCACTTTAGGTATACTATATAATGATTCAGCACTTATAAGCAATTTATCAGTGCTCATCAAAATAAGTGTAGTCTTAATCCGCTTTATCTATTTCACTCATCATCCCACCCACTACCCCTCTGGCAAGACTAGTTTGTTCTCTGTATTTAGGAGTATGGTTTTGTTGTTGTTGTTGTTTGCCTTTTTTTTTTTCTCTTTTTGTGTGTTTTGCTTCTTTGTTCATGTGTTTTGTTTTTGTTTCAAATTGTATGGTATTTGTCTGTCTGACTTATTTCATTTAACATTTTATCCTTTAGGTACACCCGTGTTGTTACAAATGACCAGATTTCATTCCTTTTAATGGCTGAGTTTTATATACATACATATATATGTACAAGTTATATATACACATGAGCAACATCTTCTTTATCCATTCATTTATTGACTACACTTGGTTGCTTCCATATCTTGGCTATTGTAAATAATACTGGGGTAAACACAGGAGTGTTAGAATCTTTTTTAATTAATATTTTCATTTTCTTTGGGCAAATACCTATAGTGGAATTAAGGGATCACATGTAATTGCATTTTTGAGGAGCCTCCACACTGTTTTTCAAGGTGGCTATGCTAGCTTGCATTCCCACCAACAGTGTATGAAGTTTCCTTTTTCTCCACATCTTTGCCACTACTTGTTATTTCCTGTGTTTTTGATTTTAGCCATTCTGACAGGTATAAGGTTATTATCTCATTTACCACCTGATGATTAGTGATGTTGAACTTCTTTTCATGTGTCTGTTGACAATCTGTATATCTGTATGTCTTCTTTGGAAAAATATCTATTCATGTCTTCTTCCCATTTTTTTAAAAGATTCTTTTAATTATTTGAAAGAAAGAGAGAGCATGAGTCAGGGGGAATGGTGGAGGGAGAAGCAAACTCACTGCTGAGTGGAGAGTCTGATGTAGGGCTTGATCCCAGGACCCTGAGTTCATGACTTGAGCCAAAGGCAGACACTTACTTAACTGATTGAGCCACCCAGGCACCCCTCATTCTTAAATCAGATTATTTTGTTTGTTTATTTTTGATGTTGAGTTGTATAAGTTCTTTATATATTTTGGACACTAACTTTTTGTCATCTATATCATTTGCAAATATCTTCTCTCATTTGGTACATTGACTTTTGTCCATTGTTTCCTTTGCTGGGCAGAAACTTCTTATTTTGATATAGTCCCAATAGTTTGATTTTGCTTTTATTGTCCTTGCCAAAGGAGACAGATCTAGAAAATTTCTTTCTCTTCATTGAAGGTCTCACTGAGGCTCTTCACTCTTTTTTTTTCAAGCCAAGTAAGTACCTTTATGACCATTACTTTTGAGTTCTTTATCAGGAATATTGCTTATCTTCATTTCATTTAGCTCTTGTGCTATAGTTTTCTCCTATTTTTTTTTCATTTGGGAGATATTCCTTTGTCTCTTCATTTGCCTAACTTTCTGTTTGTTTCTATGTATTAGGAAAGACAACTATATCTCCTGATTTTGAAAGTAGTAGCCTTATGAAGAACAGGTCCTGTGACGGTCCTGTAGCACAATGCCCCTGTTCACCAGAACTAGGTCTTCAGGATTATCACCTATGGGGTTGTGTGTGCTGTACAGTTGTGGTTGAGCTGCACTTGCCTTTAGTCCAGTCAGTTACAATGGACTACTTTGTCTGTTGTGGGTACATTAGCAGGGTTGGGACCGATCTGGGTTCACCATGGTCTTGTAGTTGGGCAATGTCAGCAGTTAGGCCAGACTCCATCAGTCCATTTGTTGGGGCTGTAGTACTCACCTGCAGAGTGCTCACCCTGCCTTCTTCCCTGAGACGTTCTCATTGGTGGGTAGGCCAGTGGTCAGACCAAATGCCTGCACCCAATCCATCTTTTGGTGTACAGCAACCCTGAACTGTAGGGATATGCTCTCCCCGAGTGCTTTTTGTTGGTGAGTGGGGCCAACATCCAGATCAGATGCCTAGCCCCATTCCATCTGCTAGGGCTACAGAGACACCAGGGCATTCTCTGTACTTTGCCAGTTATAAGATCCGGCTGTTGGGGCTGCAGTTAGACTGGTATGTAGGGCCATCTTCCTCTTTCCCCAGGAGGAAATAACTTTGGAGTGGTGCTGGTTCCTACTGGGGCAGCATGGAAGATGAGCCATGACAAGAGCTCCTTTGGAGGGACTCCTTCTGGATGGGACAGGTTCAATGGGACAGATCTGTAGGAGAAAACACAGGCAGAGTATGTGATGTTAGCAAGGTAGGGGGGATTGTTTTTGCTGGTTTTGGAAATGTCAGGCTATAAGGCTTGCAGGATGAGGAGGAGAGAAATGGTTCCCATAAGCTTTTTTGTTCTTGGAGAAGTCTCCTAAAGATCTCTGCTCCTACAGCACATGTTCTGCAATTAATAAATAAAAGATCTTTATGTAGACTCCAGGTACTTTTCAAACTATTTCTTCTACACTGTATCTCCATGGGGTTGTTTATTTTGCTGTCTCAGTTTCCTATTGCCCTCCAGCACTCCCAGAACTAAGCCTGCTGATTTTCAAAGTGTCCAGAGTTAAGCCCCACTGGTATTCAAAGCTGCATATTCTGGGCACCCATCTTCCTAGTCCAGGTCCCTGCCTGAGTTGCCTAGTGCAGAGTCTGCTCCTGTCTCTTCTCTGTGCTTGTGGTGTCCTTTCCATCTGTGGTTAGTTTCTCCAGGAGTTTGGTTCCCTACTGCATCTCTTCCTCTTCTACCCTTTCCATGTGGCCTCCCCTCTAGGATTAACTGTAGAAAGTCTGTTGTGTCAGTGTTTGGGTCACTTTCTTGGTTGACTGCTATCTAGATGTGTCTGTGGAATGAGGTAAGTTTAGGATTCTTCTATTCTGCCTTTTTTCCAGAAATCTCTGAAAGGATATATATCAAAATATGTATAGTGATTATTTCTAGATACTGGACATATGGATGACAGCTCTTTTTACTTTTATATGTGCTTTCTTCATTCAATATATTTATAATGTGTATATATTATTTTTGTAATGCCAAAAATATTTTGAAATTAGAAAGAGATTAATAACTTGATGGAATAAGAAACTTAGAGTAATTAGAAGTAATGTCTCAAAAAAAATAATGTCTCTTTTGTTGTTACTTTTTCTGTGTATGGGTGTGGTATAAAGGACTATAAGAGCCTACCATAAATATTATTTGAAATGTAGATAAATAAATTTGAAGAAGTATAATACTTTAATTAAAATAGGGATGTTAAAATACCTTGGAATTGGAAGAGACCTTATAGGTCCAATTTTTACTTACATGATTATTCCCTTAAAAAAATGACTCTTCTTGCTATATTGCATTTGTGGCATTACTTGCTAGTTTATCTATGCCACTGAATGTTTTCAAGGAAAGGAAATATCCAAGTGTCTGATATATGAGATATCCTCAAGAAACATTTGTTGAACAAATAACTTGATGAATAAATGAATACACAGGAGGCTCCCTTTTCTAGCTTTGTATGGATTTCTCTATTAAAAATATTATAATTTCCTCAAGTGAATGACAGCACAGCTTGTATAAATTTCAGTCTTCAGGTCAGTGTTCTGTTTATATTAAATACTCAATAAATGTCTGTCAACTAGACTTCCCAGATACTTTAACAGAACAGTCTATAGAGTAAGAGAAGCCCACCCAGAACACTTGAATCACAATTATATTGCCTCCCAAGTAGCAGAAAACTGAGCTCTATCTATTATATTTGACTTCAGCTATATACTCAAATATAATTCATAGCCTGAACATTTTTATGACTGATAGAGCATGAGTTTTTGGTAATTCACTAAGAAGAATTTGTAAGATAAGATAGTTGCTGTCTCTGAAGTTATCTCAGAAAATAATACCAAATTTCAATAATAAAACTAATTTAACATGGTTAGGAGGCTCTATTTAAAATATGCTTTTACATAAATGCTTTATTTCTCACAATCATAAAGATTAAGGAGACTAATTGATTTCCTCAGAGTTACACAATTTATCAGTGATAAAGGCAGCACTCCAATATAGCTCCATGGACTTACACCAAGCCCCTTTACTAATTTACAGAGCGACTCTTACTACTCTAACAATTCTGAGAATTCAGGGAAGGCCACAACCACGTCCCTTCCTTAGCTGGCTCCCATTTCTATTTCCACAGATACTGCGCTGGATATTATCAAGTCTCAGTGATAGGAGGTGAACAGATTTTGTAAAACAAAAAAGTAGAGTCTCAGAAAAACAAACTTAAGAATTTACAAGTATTGTAAATCTCTGTGTGATACCTATACATAGTGGCTCTCATATATATGAATATGATGTATGTATGCATGTATAGAAACTTAGGTGTATATATATGAACATATATATCATATATGTTTGAATATATATAAATGTTGAAGTCTCACTTCATCTCTAATGGGATAACAATTCTTACAATATGACAGCATGATATTATAAAAATTGAGTAAATGGGGGCACCTGGGTTGCTCAGCGGTTGAGCATCTGCCTTCGGCTCAGGGCATGATCCCGGGGTCCTGGGATCGAGTTCTGCATCAGGCTGCCTACAGGGAGCCTGCTTCTCCCTCTGCCTGTGTCTCTACCTCTCTCTCTGTATCTCTCACGAATAAATAAATTAAATCTTTAAAAAATTGAGTAATTGTTTTTTAATGTTTGAAGCTTTCTTAAAAAGATTACCCTAAGTTATCATCATACAAATAGAAAAAGAATATGAGAAACAATCAAACAGTTAAACATTTCACAAGGGTGGCTTATGGTATTTTGTGTTCTAAGAGATCTCATGAGTCATGAGTCATCTATCATGGTGAATGACTAAATGCAAAAGTATAAAACCTTTGAGTTTTATTTGCTCTGAATTTTTTTTGGTTTATCTTTATAATATTCAATGTAAAATTCTACTTAATTCCAAATAAGCGGAGCTCATTATGTAATTGTACACTATATTTGTAAAGAATAAACCCAACATTTGAGCTTTATGGTAAATGTAAGACCAGATACCATATAAAGCAAAATCTACATGTCAGTATCAATAATTGCATACCACAATTAGGGTACTTTATAAGATCTCTCATAAAAAAACTGTTAAATTTTTTGCCTCTAATTAGCTGTTTTATTAAAGAAAGTACACATATGAATGTCTGAGTTATTGACATATTGGAAAGGATTCTGAGGCCAAAGACCAAGGCCTTGTGCCATGAAGCCAAAGATATTGCCACTTCAGGAATTGGGACTGGCTCAGTTCTCTTATTAATATCATGCCAGATTCATATATTACCCCCATGTTTCTCAGAATTCAGTCTCCTTTCCAGACATAAAGGAAAAAGAACTTAATATAAAGCTGTGAAAGAGTAATGCAATACATGTAAAGACATTTTACAAGACTCCAGCCAGATTTTTTTCCCAAAAGATTTAGAAAAATTTAAAGTAGCAGGGATGAATTGATCAGGATCTGGCGATAGTTAAAATGTAAAAATCCAAGATTGTATATCATTGCAACTAAGAAATTTTCATGAGGGATTATAGACTTTCATAGCTTTTCCAGGATTCTTATTTCTATTCCCCAAACTCAAGAATTGAATTCTGAAATCTAAATAAAATAGTTTTAGAACATTTTACTTCTCTTGAAAGAGTTGTCTTGTTTTCCTGTAAACTTTTAACTATTAGCATTGAAGTATTACACTTCAATGACAGCTATGCTTCTAAATAAATAAATAAATAAATAAATAATCAATCAATCAATCAATCAATCTGATTTTCTGATGTTTTAGAGAAGGCAGAAATCCATGACTGAAAAGCAGTAAGGATGGGATACCTATCCCATCCCAGATTTTGGATAATGCCAGGAGGGAAAGAAGAATGAAGGAGATACTTGGGAAAGTAGCATCAACCTGACTTTACAGATCTCTGAAATATTCAAGGAATGCTAAGGAAATGGCAGTTAATTGATTATAAATGATGTGTCCTTAGTTTCTCTAGATAAAGCTCCTTAGCATAGCATGTAAGGTTCTTTCTTATCTGACTCCACCTTGTATTTGCAGCCCCATTCCCTGGTAGTTCACCTACTTCAGCCACACACAGACACTTTCTGTTACCTGAATTTCCTATAGATCTTATGTTTTCATCTTTCCTGGAATGATACTTGCTATACATTGAATTGTTTATAATAGCTCTCTACTTGGAAGCTCCTATATACATGGAACTTTGCCTTTCAATATTCATTTCAAATATCAGTGACTATGTACCTTCTCTGCCTCCCTAGTGTGAGCTGGTGACTTCTATCTCTGTGCACCTGTATCACTGTTTTAAATGATTCAATTATATTTCACTTTATACTGTATTTATTCTTACTTTTTAGCTTGCCAATGAGAGTATTGTGTCAAATGCTTTTTCACCTTTGTCTTTTCTTTTCTAATGTCCAAAATATAGTAGGGCCTGAATAAGCAGCAATCTGACTTAGGGATTGTTACTTGAGGTGATTATATAATTAAAAAAATATTTGTTTTTAAAGAAGCTACAGAATTACAATTTTAGCATTGTTTTCCTTTATTCATTCTAGTTTCACCATGGAAGAATTGGGAGACTCACAATTTACTGGGGATATATATTTATATACATTATAATATTTAGGTATTTAATTAGGTACCCATATAGATAGGTACATGATATGTTTGAAAATTTAACTCTTTACAATGATCTCTTTATAATTCTTATAGAACTTGGTATAGTTTTGCAAAATGGCAAAATTGACTCATTAAGAAATTCTTTTCCTTGGATCTGAATCTGTATAGCCAGTTAAGATTTAAATCAAATGTTTGCAGTTTTCCCTGAGTATAATATTTTGTCATGTGTCACTTCAAGTGTTATTTAGCGACTTCTGTTTAACAGCGATTTATGATTACCCAAATAATAGTCTAATATTCAGACTGAGTTCAAATATTAATAAATGTACACCTTCATTTAATCATTTAAACTTTTCCATATTCAAGTTGAGGGATTTAGTTTTATATTGCATATGTCTTAGGAATACAACCTGTCAGACATTTAGTTAATTATAGTTGACAATTATCTATACATCTTATTATAAGGTTTAGGAAAAAGTTAGAGGCTTGAGAAATACTCTTTACAAAATTAAGTTGTCAGGTAGTTTTTGACAGTTGTATAATTTCTTTTTCTTTTTTTAAGATTTTATTTATTTATTTATGAGAGATACAGAGAGAGAGGCAGAGACATAGGCAGAAGAAGAAACAGGCTCCATGCCAGAAGCCCAATGCGGGACTTGATCCTGGGACTCCAGGATCATGCCCTGGGCCAAAGGCAGATGCTCAACTGCTGAGCCACCCAGGTGTCCCGACAGCTGTATAATTACAAGTGTATTACATTTTCATTGAGTAGAATTGACCATGTATTCTATCAATCACAATTTCTATAGCACAATTAGTGTTTCATTCTAGGTTTAAGGAAGATACAAAGAAGAGCATTCTGTGATAAAATAAGTTCAAGAAAACCTTAATTTAAAAAAAAAATCAACAGAATTTTTACTCATCATTATTATCAATTCAGGAACTCTGATATTCTAATTCATTGTGGGTTTCCAAAACAGTTGATATAATATAAAGCATATTTGCTCATACAATTTTTTGAGGAACATTTTAAGTCATTGATACTATAAATGGATCTTGTTTTTTTAAGTACATTTTAGGAAAGTTAATATAGGTCAGACTGTCCTACTCAGGTTACTTCTTGATCTTCTTATTAGTATTCAGGGAGATTAATTTACCACTCAAATTAGGAGAGAATCAAATTCCATTCTTGAAACTGCAGTGTATGTTTGTGTGTGTGTGTTTAATTTCAGTCACTTAAGTTTGTATGTGTGTGTGTGTGTGTGTGTATTGTATGCTTTTGGCATTCCTAAAATGTCATACATCATGGAAACTCGAGCAGTGCTGCTGATTGTCAAAAAAAAAAAAAAACATGCTGAGTCTAGAAAATATTAAAAAAGTGCAGAGAAGTCATGGTATATAATAAACTTTAAAGGCCAAATGTCTGCAACTAACTTTCTTCAATTATAAATTGATTTAGATTTGATTAAATTATGCTTGAATAATTATATCCATCTTTTACTCTTATGTTTTCTCTATGGAAGTAGGGGGATGGGAAACAACTTATCACTCCATGGAAACATTTACATTGAATTAAGGGATCTATATTACACAAATAGTTTACAAGAATTATTTGTCAAGCACAATTTAGCTAATAAGTATATTACATGAATAGTTTACAAGGATTATATGTCAAGCACAATTTAGCTAATAAGTATATAATTCAAGGCCTAATATTTTTTCATACATGAAATGACTTAGTTCCATGGAATCTAATATACTTTTTTCAATCTCATGCTCTGATACTATAATCTAAATTTTAGAATGCTTTTGTATCACCAAAAGATATACCAGTTGTTCAACAATTTTAGAGTAAATACTCTTTTCTTCAAGGAGGTGAGGCCTTCTGAAATTATAATTATTTCTGTAACTATGGAAAATACTGTACTTTGGGAACTGCCTATCTGGCAGCAAACATATGCCTGAAAGGATGGTTTCGATGTCTTAGGTAGGTGCTTTTATGTATGAGAAATAGTTCAGATTGGCTAGGGTATAGATAAGTGTGTGTGTGTTTGTGTGTTTAATTTGTATATTCCTCAGAATATTTAGTGACCCAGTGCAGCTATAGGGTATAGTAAAGTGGTGGGACTAGGAGGCTGGGCACCTGAGTTCTGAGACTGTCTCTGCTTATTTGCTCTGTGACTTGGAGGGAGCCATTTCTACTCTTATATGTAGAAGGGAAAGTTGGGCCTGATATATGATACATTTCGCATCCCTTCCAGCACTATAATTCTACACATATTTGAGAAGCATGCTCTATCCCTTCTTAAAACTGATACGACAATACCTATTTCACAGGTCATCTTTGGTAAAAGTCTTTAAAATTCTCAAAGGACTGACACTCTATATAATAGGATAAAAGAAACAATATTTATGGAGTATTAGTTCTTCTGTTCCAGATTTATCTTCTGAAAGATTACTGAGCAAATAATTCCTTTTATCAGCATAATTTGTGGTTTCTGCAGCTGTCCTGCTTACCATACTAGTTTCATGGACTGTCACAGCAACTAAGCATCATGATTTTTGACTTGGCTCTTTGGAGGAAGTTGCCAAGTGACTGGAAGTGAACTCAGTTAGGGAAGGTTTACTAAGCTAACATGCAAAAGAACACTTCATTGTCATTCCCAGAGACCACATTTAATTGTGATCATAAGTTTTTATTTCATTCTTTCTTATTATAAAATAAACCCAAACTAATATAAGCCTCTAGAAATAGTAGCAAAATTAATTTGAGAATAATGCTTTTACCCCAGGCTGTTTTATTTTACAAAGACTAAAGTTAATAAATTGAATATGTGGGAGGAGGTTCCAGTGCCCTTATTTCTTTGAGGGCCTTGGACTTCAAAGGAGGATTTGGATGGGCGCCAGAAAGCTTTAGGTCCTTTGCGATATCAAGCAGGTATAGTCTAACAATGGCAGTCAAAGGAATAGAAGTTATATATGAAAATAAGTCATAACTCTATCCCACTTGTAATGAATAAGCACAGTGTACACAAATGATCAGAGAAGTAAAGGAATACCAAAACTTTGCAAAGATACTGGTTTTCCTCTTTCTCTAATCTTGGGAATGGATGCTTTGCCTCTTATGCCTGGCTCAAAATTTTCTCCTCAGTTCATTCCATCAAATAGAATCGCTATCTCTGTTGTGTTCTTGTCTTTCTAGAATAGACTCTAGCTAGAGAAATAGAGTGTATTTTTAAAAAATTTCACATAAAAGCAAGAGGATATGACATTCAGGAAAATCTCTTCTTATTTAAGTTTGAATACTCAAATGTCATGTAAGATCCCCCTTCCAGTCTTCTGTCATACACACTATATTCATTGTTTACTCTAACTCAGAGGTTCTGACTTCAAGATCCTGAGTATTTTTCTTGTTCCTGTTGCCGTGCATTTGCACATACTACTCTAGCTCTAGCTGCAATTCCTTTCTATTTTCCGAGTTTAATCTCAAGATCTCAAGAATAGCTCTTATCTGACCTCTTGTTCCCTCTTACTAGATGGAAAAATATATGTATGTGTGTATATGTTTATTATAATTCTCACCAAACAATATTATTTATCACTTATTAGTCACTATGGGTAATGATCACTGACTTCCTTATCTGTTTTTTTTTTTTTTTTTTTTTTTTCCTAATTCAGTTGTGAGCTCCATGAAGTTCAGGGTTCTGTCTTCAACGTTTGCATATTTTCTGGAGTGTGAGGTACACTTATACTCATTAATGGAGTGAGTTAAATGAATGATACTTGGAATTTCATGCAGGGCACAGATACATATTTAATAAAGAGATAAGGGAAATTCAGTTCTAGTCATGAAGTTTGGTTTTTCAATTTTTGTTAGCCTTTATGTTAGGATTGGTAAAAACATATTGAGGTAATGGGATGTCATTAAAAGTTGCATTACTCAGAGATTCTGAAGTAGAATTACCCGGGATTATTTTTCCTGTGTGCTTAGAATAGTTCCAACATGTTCAGCTGGGAGAAAAAGACCTAAAACGGAATGGAAATACTTATATCACTAGGAGGGGTCCCTTTTAATGAAGAAGTTAGTGATTACCTGAACATCACTATAATCTATTACTGGTTTTGGAGGCTTCCAGACAAAAGAATAAAAACACAGGAGGACTAGAAGCTTTCTCATGCACCCTCACTTTGGGAAAGAATATAGAAACATGGACATTTGAATGTCAAGGTCAGTCATGGGCAGCGAGAGTGAGGTGCGATTTCCTTTATGGCTTCTGTGAGTCTCCTATTAATACACATCAAGTAGGTAGCAATTAAGAGAAGTCTACAGCTATGGGCTCTGGTTAAAAAATGCCTGTAAAAAGATTCAGTGAATGTGCTAAATCTATATGCAGTTTTTGCAGAAACAAAAAGAAAAACAAGACTTCAGGTTTAGTTTCTAAAGGAAAAAAAAATCAATGCAGTGTGCTTGCACAACCCTCTGCAATGAACAATAAAATGGCTGTAATGTACATAATTTCTTCCCATATGGAAAAAATCTATTTGTGTAGCCCTGCTCTAGTAGAGACTTTCTGCTCAAGCTGTTTATTTGAAATTTATATGCTGCTTTGGGTGATGTTGGGTGATATCACGTGAGTAATTATTTTTTATTTTTAAATATCTGGTGCTCTACCACAATATATTCTTTAAATATGAGACAAATAAGCACATTTTCATTGTTTTGATATATTTTCATATATATCTCACTTGTACATACATGCTTGCAATACATTTTCAGTGCTTGTAAAAATATATGTAAACCATATTCCTTCTACCTGGAGAAAGAGAAAATAAGTGAGTGAATTGGTAATAATGTCTAGAAGAGATGGGGAGCCTGGAGGGCTACTGAATTTAGGATAATCCACACAATAAGTCATATGGTACACAGCAGAGAATCAAATGGCTAGGGGCAATAAAATTATTTAATAATACTAACCTGTAAGCTTACCTTTCTGTTGTTGGAACCTTGTTTTAATAAATGCAGTTTGCTACTGATATGACAGGTAACACAATATATTTTCTATGCTTGGTTTCAAGGTCAAATTTTGTTTTCAGCATTAAGAAATCTTACTGTGGATATTTAGAGTATCATTTCCTAGTCAATATATTTTCTGACATTTGGCTTCTTGGAAGTCCAACAATATTTTAAATGCTAGCAGTTATTGAACACTTACTATGTGCTAGCTAGCTACTGCTCCAAGTACTGTGGTATTTCCTTAGGGAAATTATTACCAACGCTGTAAAAAGCAACTGCCGAGTCTCAGTGGCTTGACAATAAAGGTGTATTTATCATTCATGTCACAGTTTAATTGGGTTGCAGGAGGCGGCCTTCTGCATTGTGATCAAAGATGCTGTCTCTTTCCAACTCTGCCTGAAATGATCAACAAGCAAAGAGAACAAAGACCATGCCAAGCATTTTATGGCAAAACCTGGAAGGGGAATACATCACTTCAAATCACACTCTTGGCAGAGAGGTTAGGGTGGTGTCACCCTAACCTAAATGAAAGGGAAGCTGGAAGATATGATCTTCAGAGCCTAGGAAGTTAAGAGTAGGGTTGGTGAACATCTAGCTAGTCTGTGCCACTTTACTGTTAGTTTGTTTAATTCTCACAACATAGGTACTGTAATTATCCCCATTTCACAGATGAGAAAACCAAAGTGCAAAGAATTACATACATATCCCAGGTTTTACAAGTGAATGACAGAGCTGAAAATTAAAGGCACAAAAATTGTCTCTTTTGGAACATCTAATTATGATGAACACAAAGTTCAAATTAAATGACATTTAAATTATAATAGACTTTTAATTACTAGACATTATTTATGTTTTTCAGACCAAAGAGGGAAATTATTGCCCTTAACAGGTTATTTTCGTGCTATTTATCTCTTCATTGCTACTCCCAGTCTTCTGTGTCTGAATATGTGTGTCCATGTGTGTGTGTGTGTGTGTGCATGCGTGCATTTTGAAATATAGTCTTTCTATTTACTGAGTTTTATCGCAGAGCTATCATTATCAATCACCTTCATCATCACTGACATATTTATTAAACTCTGATCAGGAACTCAGATTGATTATTTCAGATCGAAAAAGCTTGGAAGGTGGGTAAGCAGTAGTATCATTACAATTTTAGAAATAAATTGAGACTTAGAGAAGTTAAGTCATTTGCCTAAGTGACATTCCTAAGGGATAGGAATGCTGGTCTCTGGTTCTGTGCTTTTTCACATTGTGATGATCTTCCATGTTTATTGTGAAAGAATTGAAAAATCTCTGAAATTTTGTCATTTGCATTGTATACTGCATCAAACTCTCCTGTGTTCTTGTTAGTGTTTTTTTTTTTTTTAATCTGATCTTATGGGCTCCTTTTGGATACGAGGTAGACATACTGGCATCTAAAGTTTGGGAATTTAATGTAAATAGGAATTTAATTGAGTGGTAAGTATTTTATAATCCTTGCATGATAAAATCCAATTGGCTAGTATCCTTCTTACTCTGGGACTATCCATTGTCCATTAATTCACGGTTTCTCCTACATCTTCAGCTCTTAATGCCCTAGGTATTGATTCAGTTGGCTTTAAACATGGTGAGATAAGCCAATCTTTTAAAAGAGTATATAAATACACACAGATATATATGTTATTGGAAATTTAGAATATCTGAAAGTAATCAGAGTATCTTACTGCCTCCTTGCCCACCTTCAACTAGTTCAGTTCCCGCCTGTAATGGATAGAATCTTCCAATGAATGCCTATATTTGGCTGGTCTCCCGTGCCTTCAAGTTTTTAAAACAGTATTGTTAATAATTTATAGTTGTCATCTGTGGGAAGTTGAGTTTCAGCCACATACTCTTCCCCCTTTGTAAAACCCGTCTTCCTCTAGCTTTTGTGGAACTACACTCTATAACTCCCTTATTTCCTCCCTAGAAGTTCTTAATTCTTTGTTTCCATTCAAAATTATTCAGAGATTGTTCTTGGGTCCGCTTCATGTCTCAACTTTCCCCTTTCCAATTATACTCTCTTCTAATTCCATGGCTTCAAATACCAAGCTATAGCAATGGCTTCCAAATTTTTAGTGTTAAGCCATAATCCCCTACTGCTTCCAGGCCAATATATTCAAGTGACATCATCAACATACTGAATATTCAATTGCTAATCTTTTCCCTGAGCTTTCTTTACCTCCAGTTTTCTATGTCTTGATAACTAGCACTACTAATGTTCAGGCCAGAAACCTGGGTGTCAATCTTTATATTCTACTCCGCCTTACCAACTCCCACCTCACATCCAATTATAGAATCTGGTTTTTCTTTATCTACCTCTACCTTGTAGCAGAGTTTTATCCATATTGTAGCCAGAATGACCTTTTAAAAATAAAATCTGATCATGCCGTTATACCACTTAAAACCCTTGACATCTTTGGAAGTGCTTAGAAGAGAATAAGAATAAGTAACATGACAAATAAGACCCCTGCTTAATACTAGAACCTTATCACATGTCACTGTCTTCCTCCCTCTTCCTATTATGCATCAGCTACATTAGTCTTTATTGTGTCTCAAAATATGCCCAGTTTTCCCAGTTATTGGACATTCACACATACTTTTCCTCTTTCTGAAAGAAACATTTTACTCTCCTCCTAACTCCCACAAACCCCCATGTATCAACATAAATGCTGCTTCTTCAGAGACAGTTTCGTAGTGAATATAAATCCCAGGCCAAAACAGTGTTGATTTTTTGTTTGAGCAGGCAGCTAGCCTTGGCTAATTATAAATTCCAAATTGTGCTCTTCTGCAGCGGGCAGCAGCTAAAATATATGTTCCCTTCTTCTACCTTAGCTGGGTTGTTTCAAGTCTGTCCCAGGCACCCTGGGTTCAGGGACCAGCCACAAACAAATGTGGGCTCAGCCTCTGTTGCTCTCTCCTGGGACCTTCCCCTGTTACCCTACAGCTTCTGTGGAAGCCCAGATGTCTTTTCTCTGATTCTTCAAGCCAGTAAGAGATGAGGCTTTTAGCAAAGGTTTGGCCTTCACAGTGGTGACTGAAACTGCCCTCAAGAGAAAAGCTATGAACATGGGAAACTTGGTGAGTGCTGTTCTCTTCTGCCAATGTGTTCACTATTCACCAGTTTCTGCTTCTTGTTTGCCTCCGTGTGTGTGTGTGCACATGTGTGCGCGTAAATTTCTATTTTGTTCCGTGTTTATCATTGTTTTCTCCAGGAGGTTTTTCCTGTTTGAAGCTTCTGCATCATTACCTGAAGTACAGCTTGTATTCAAACAGATGAAATATTGAGTACCAGTTTTGTATCAGATACTGTGCTAAATGGTAGCAATTGGTCCCTCATCTGATAGAATATATGTTCTGTTGGAGAGAGACATTAAATACCCAAATATTAGTTAAAATTGTCAAAAGGGATATGAAAGAGAATTTCAAGGGGACATGAGACTATTTATTCCAGGGAAACCTTATCTTCTGAGTTGAATTAGAAAGGTTTCCAGAGGAATAAAAGATTAACTAATATTTGAGAGTTATTACAAGTTCACTGCGCAAGGAAGTCAGGGTCAGCTAGAGTGGAAAAGCATTCCATTTATAAGGAACATTGGACTAGAATAATTCTTCTTCTTCTTCTTCTTCTTCTTCTTCTTCTTCTTCTTCTTCTTCTTCTTCTTCTTCTTCTTCTTCTTCTTCTTCTTCTTCTTCTTCTCCTCCTCCTCCTCCTCCTCCTCCTCCTCCTCCTCCTCCTCCTCCTCCTCCCCCTCCCCCTCTCCCTCCCCCCCTCCTCCTTCCTCCTCCTCCTCCTCCTCCTCCTCCTCCTCCTCCTCCTCCTCCTCCTCCTCCTTCTCCTTCTCCTTCTCCTTCTTCTTCTTTTTTTGGAATAGAATTCTTAAAGCAAGAAGGAATCTTGGAAAGAATGTCAATGTGATCAGGTTAGAGAATGAGGCAAGAATAGTTAGTGATAGAGAGTTTGTTTTAGAAGAAATAGAAGGTCATTGAAGCATTTTAAGTAGAAGAGTTATTTGCTAGTTTTTTAGTTTCACCACAAAAATAGCATTTGAGTGCATCACTTCTAACTTTTTAATGCAAAAATTTATCATAGTATAGGATGTACTTTGTTTTCAATTGTCCTTACAGGATTAGCATTTTCCTGTCTAATTAATTTGTATAAACATTTTATCAGGTCCATAGTATGGCAATGCCTTTTCAAATATTTACTAAATTTTTATTTGATTCTTTTTATTAGCCAATTCCTATAATGCTACTATGAATATCTCTGTACAAAAGCCTTTCTTACATTTAGGAAGCTAAACTATTAAAAATATCTTGTCATAGACCTTGAGAATTTAAAGATAAAGTAGCTTATAAAATACCATTAATGGAGAATACGTTTAAACATGGAGCAACTAAGCTAAATTTTAAAAATGAATTGCTTTCAGTAAAAGATCATTTACATAGTTATATGTCAGATATCTTTGTGAATGACCAAGCGAATGCAAATATTGAAATAAGAAGTTTTCCATCATAGATCACCCATATTTGTTTTTAAGGAAGAACCTTTCAGGATGCCACAAGTTGCTTTGGAGCATTAACATGATGACATTTGTGATTATAGTCACATAAATTGCTTGAGAAACTCCAAATACCTTAATTACTTTACAGCTGCAATATTTTCAAGCTTGTTTGAAGATTTTCCAGGGAAAATGAATTTTATGTCTGATTAGAGAACTATCCCAAGTGAAAACTATGGTTTGGCTTTCTTTATATTAAATCTGATCATGAGTGAATACTGCAGCTGAGGATGATTATAAAGAGACTATTAGAAACTTAAAGAGACAGTAAGTGTTCAATCAAGCAATTAATGAAAACACCAACCTCATGTTTTTTTTAATCTTCCATTGCATTAAATAAATTAACATTTTTTTTCCCATTCTGTAGCTCAGTATAATACTTTGCCCATTTTCCCACCAGACTGTTACCCTCATCTATGTAAGCATAAAACTGGTTTAGCAGAGCTTCTGGGCAAATATATGATAAAACCAATTCTTAGAGCTTCCTGTCTGTAGGTCTGTAAGTAATGCTGCAGTCATTTTGGATTAGTGATAAACGGTCATGAAATTGGAAACAGTTTCCTCCAGCTTTTCACAGAATCTGAAAAAAAAAAAAAAAAACACAAATACAGGCACCCAGAAAGTGTGAGTCCAACTCAAACATCATAAAATAATACACAGTGCAGGCTTAACGGCATGCAGGACCATATGAACATATTAAATGACATTGCCTAATGCCAAAGTCAAATATGGTTTCAACATTGTAGAAATTTGGAGCAGTCTTAGCTTAAACTTGAACTAATGACATACCATTATGTTTACCCGTGTGATAACAGGAAAGATGGTTTACTTTCTCTTCATCTCTTCCTTTAAAAGAGTTGATAAATGATGTTTTGCCAATTTATTAGCTTTGGAGATAAGGATTATAAAATGACAACAATAATGTTGAACATTTATAATGTGTCAGAAAGTTTCCAATTATTACCTCACTTAATTTTCACAACTGTCCTATAAGGTGGGTAAAATCACAATTATCACCAGTTGTAGTAGAGAGAGCTAAGTTTCTAGGCTGTAACATAACTAACTCACGGTCACAGCAGAACCAATAAATGGTGATGACAGATTTTAGCAAAGCATATTTGGGAATAAGGTGTTATTGATTCAAAAGTCCCTGACCTGGATGACATCCCTATATTGAAAATACTAGGCTTTTCCTAATTAGATAATTCAATTTCTTCTATGGAAATTAAATCCCACTTCTACCTTTGGAATGGCAAGAATGGGCTTGTATCAGATCTCCAGGGCTTTTCGTAAGATGTGAGGCCTTGTTTTATTTCTGTTCTTTTGCTTTTTCTTTCTTTCCTTTTTCTTTTGCCACAGATGACACTGTTACTCCTCACAGTTCTAGGATGTCCAATTCTAGAAGTACCATTAGTCTCAGAAGATTTATAAACAGGGTCATGACAGTCTTCACTTTGTGGTGAAGCCCCCGTGATCTCTTTATTCAGATATTCCAGAGACTGACTCATTGGAAGACCAACAAATTATTACCTAGACTTTGTAACTCTCCTAACATCCAATTTAAAGAGATCCCCTTCAGAGTTATTCTACTTAGTCATTCAAGCAGAAAACAGATCCAGCAGGGGACTTCCCTGGGAATGGATAGCAAGATATTCACCTTTAGTTTTATGTCTTTCTATTTATTATTGGGGTAATTGATAAGGCATAGACATCTAGGATTTTTTTTTTTGAGGTAAAGTATGTGAACTTTGAAACTCCAAGGCATTATGTACATATTCAAATCTGAGAGTTTACTCTTCCTTTCATTCTGACTTGACTATTATATAAAAGTCTTTATCCCCATGATCATCCCTTATGAAATCTTAGGCAAAGATTTCTATACATTCATAACAGATATAGAAAATACGTGAATGATTTGATAGCTAAATGGTAATTAGCACCGAGGTAGAGTAGCATTTATTAAAATATGATTTCAGGGATAAAAAGAAACCCCTGAACTTCTTACATTCATCTCACCTGCTCACAGAGACCATAAGTTATTAAAGTTAATTACAGAGTCATTCCTTTGATTTAAAGCTCCTCGTCTGAGGTTAAAATTCACATGCACCTGGGAATGACAACACACCACGGTTTATAAATCACAGTGTGATGAGATAACCAGATCTTTTCATGAAAATGTGTTTTGATAGGACAGAATGTTTAACAGAGATGGGAGTGTGAGTCTAAGAAAAGAAAGCAGGCAGGATACACTGAGATGGCTTGGAAAAGGCTTCACACATTCATGACGGTGTCCTCTCCACGTGCTTACTCTGAGTGATCAGGTCATTGTCATAGTGACAGAGACACTGAGGTGATCCTAATCAGAACGCTAGCCAGTCACTGCTGCTAGTCTGGAAAGCATGGCATATAGCACGGCAAGTCAGCATCGTGTGCAAGCAGCAGTATTGAACATAGGAAGTGTTGAAATAGACTCTCATACAGGATATAAACCCCCAAACCAATCAGCTGATTTGAGGAGGAAGGAAGGAGTCTGAGAAATCATTTATTCTGTATATCTCATCAAAAATTGTTAAGGGGCAGACACTTTGTGAGGCTATAAATCCATAACCGGAACACAAGTTAACGATTCTTCATAAGCAAGGTCCTCATGCTCTCTGTTTTTGAGATTTGTTCAGGCAATGACAGATCTGGGTTAGCATACTAATCACCACCCCAGATGAAATGACCTAATACCAATAAATAGCTTTTTAAATCATAATAGGCCTTGACCTTGAATCTGAAATGGATCACATTCCAAATGTTTTAGAGAGTTCATAATATTTTGTTGATGGTGATGATGATGATTAAAACAAACAAAAATTGTGTCTATCATTTCAGCACAAAGGTTTTTTTCTGGTATTTTCCAAAGTATAAAAAAGTGAGTCTCTGAAGCCTCTTTATACAGAAACCATTCTGGTACATATGAATTGTCCAAATAGAGCCAGTTTGTGCTTACTGAAGGAATCATAAATTTGAATTTCCTCACTTAAGGTCTCATAAAATCTCAATACCACACTCACGTAAGAATCTTAACATTTAATATGTTGTTATGCAACAGAAAGAAATAAAACCAAAGAGAGACATGATTGATTGCATATTGTGGAACTAAATTGAGTCATTGACTTGGGAGAAAACTTGAGGAAAGGTAAACAAATTAATCAGTTTGATGCTCATTTTTATGCTCAGGCATGATACAGCAGTACTTGTTGAAAGAGAAAATGGTGAAAACATGGACTGGCCTGAGGAATATTGGAGAGAAATACAAAGAAAGCTAACTCCTGGTTTATTGCTACCAGTAGCAGAGTTGTTTTATTCATATTAGTTCATGTAGCATAACTAAAGTCTCACCCGACTTTATACCTCAGACTTCTGTACTAATTAATGAATTATGTAATCAATTATACCTTCCAGACTACTTGTGCATGTCTTCTGCCCTGGACTTTTGGGGAAACTGAGACCTACAGTTGGAAGAGAGGCTTTATCCAAGAAACATAACTTATTAAGGTGAAAAGCTCATGAGGACTCTGAAGCAATCTTTTCCACAGGGTTCAGAAAAAATGGACTGTATGTTATATATGTTATAATCAATGGAATGATAAGCTCTTTCTATCACTTATGTTTCATGTTCCTTCAAGATCTTCAAAACATGTACAACTTATTTAAAATATTAAGATCTGAATTTTGGGGATGCCTGGGTGGCTCAGTGGTTGAGTGTCTGCCTTTGGCTCAGGTTGTAATCCCAGGGTCCTGGGATTGAGTCCCACATTGGGCTCCCTACAGGGAGCCTGCTTCTCCCTCTATTTATGTTTCTGCCTTTCTTTCTGTGTCTTTCATGAATAAATAAATAAAATCTTAAAAAAAAACAAACAAAAAACTGAATTTGTTTCTTTGTATGAAAATACTTAAACTAACATTTTGGCTATAAAACATGGATGAAACGCTGCTTTAGAAATATATCAATGCTTTACAAATTACTGTCATTAAAAAGTGATTCAGGAATAATGAAAAAATAGAAATATGCATGATTTTAAAGTTAAATATGTTTGCTAGAGATTGTATATGATTAATTAAATTTAAGTTCATTTTGAGCATGCAATAATTTCTTTCCCAAGTTAGTATCGAATTTGGGGCCTTCAACAAACATGTAGGGCAGGCTCAGTTTTAATCTAAAAGAGATAATAGTGACAACATTTCAAAATATGGCGCTAGTAAATGAGACTCAGGAATGCTAAGGGAAAGTTGATAAATTGCAGTATGAGGACCTGAACGTAGGCCATCTGACTTTAAATATTTAAAAACAAAGACTTTAAACACAGTCTTACATGAGTAAAATATATAATGCAAAATATGTTTATATTTAAGATAATATTTAGCATAAATTCATTTAAAGGTATAAACATTTTTTTTGGAAGATCTAATTGGCTTCATTAAATGATTCATGAATTGGACAGCATCTCATCTAGCAAGTAGAGCAGAGCCCCTCGTATAAATATTTTTAAAGTATAAATTTATAAGAGGTGCTTTAGTAATACATAGATACATGCATGTGGATATAATTATATATACATTGTGCATCTATATATTCTATGCACATATATCTGTATCTGCCTGTATATCTATAAAACATGATAGATATAGATAATCTAGTATGAAAGCTGTTGACTTTAAGAAATGGAGTATGCACTGTGGTAAGCAGCATTCTTCATGGTTTAACGTTACTAAATACTATTCAGGATATTGTCATTCCAGATAATTAAATGGACAAAGCTGTCAGATTATCACTTTTCTCAGATACCTTAATTTCAAGACGCAAGAACCTTATAGCAATACATAAATAAAGCATTAGCTAGCTTTTCATAAATAAAACTCCTTTTTGTAAATAAGTTAATCTATCACTGTCAACTGAAAATGAGGAATCTAGTCCTTTTATTAATATTTTTTAGGGATACAGCAAATCTAGGATTATGCTCCCATCAATTACAGTTTTCTGAAAGCATCTTCAAGATCCATTCACCCTGCCATGTGGACAAATAGATCTAAAAGGAAAATTGGCTTATTAGAAGTACAGAGCTACTTTTCTCTAAAGAACTCATGACACTGTCTTAGGATTTTGCACGTAAAAGAAATCAAAGAAGGAAGCACATGGGACATACTGCTAGATGCACTAATATTTGCTTAACCTTAAAATTGACTTTGGAAAGAACAACTTCCCAGGGAATATGGAACCCTTGAAATAAATGAGGCAACATGTTCAGGAAGAAGCTGTGTAACAGGCTTTCCATAGCTTTGACCTTAAAGGTAAACACAAGGCCAAAGAGCCCCCTGGTGTTCTTGGAACCAAACCTACCCAAATGAACAAATTTGCTAGATTCACATTTAGAGAGGGCAGTGGATATTAAATAGAGACCCTGAAGAGTAAACGAAGGAGAAGTGAGACTTGAACTTTGTTACATGAATATGTTTCTAAGAAAGAATGTTCTTCCCCAATAGTAAAAATTTCATCCATCTGTGGCAATAAGAACCATAAAGGGAAGAGCTTACATATGAAGGAGCTTCAATTTACATTTCTACTCATCTCCTAGGTCTGCTTGGGTTTCTAAGACTTGGCAGAAGGTATGGTGTCATCTTGGTGGGCTGAAGGAGAGATTTACACCCTCTGTCTCAGCCAGCTTTCAAGTTATATTTGTACAGTCTGGGTTCTTAGGAAGGCTGCTCCTTAGCCTTGGCAAGTTAAAGGCTACAGTGAGGCATTCAGTACACCAGTCAACAACAAGAAAGTGGATTATAATCATGGGGACGGGGTTCTTTCTACACAAATGCTTTTTCTGTTTTTCTACATATTTCAGTAAACTGAACGTTTAACTTCCTTTGTTTTGAATTATGTAAGCCCTCAGGAGATTTAGCTGGTGGAATTTTAACCCTTTCTACCAAAGCAAACTCTCAGCTGACCTCTGATTTTCCAAAAGGAAAAAAAAAAAAAAAAGAGGTTTCTAAGCTTCTTTGGGAAAGGTTAGTTGTGGGTCACTGACAAAGGCAGAGTAACACTGGTGCCAGTGAATGACACATCATGAGTGATTATGAAAGAGCTAAAAGAGAAAACTAAGTGATGGTCCAATCTGTATGTATCAAAAAAAAATCATCTGTTTCTAATAATTGCTATATATATTTTTCTAACTCAAATTCTATTTCAAAGAGAAAGACACTGAAGCATGTTTGTATTACCACATTTTTAAGGCCCGCACTAGAACTGTACGATATCCCCCCTTATCTGTGGGGGTACATTCCAAGACCCCCTGGATGCCTGAAACTGCAGATAGTGCTGAACCCTATATGACATACCTCAGTTTAGTGCACTTCACTTTATTACACTTTGCGGACATCACTTCTTCTCTTTTTTTTTTTTTTTTTTTTTTTTTACAAATTTAAAGTTTATGGCAACCCCAAGTTGAACAAGCCTATTGTTCTATTTTTCCAAAGCATTGGCTCAGTTTGTGTCTCTGTATCACATTTTGGTAATTTTCACAATATCTCCATCTTTTATATTATTATTATATTTGTTGTGACAATCTCTCATTAGTGGCTAGGACTGGGTGAAAAACCCGATAATCAATAGCATTTTTTAGCTATTTTTAAGTTTTTAATTAAGGTATGTAAATTATTTTTTAGACATGCTATTGTACACTTAATGGGCTGTAGGATAGTGTAAACATAACTTTTATAAGCCCTGAGATACCAAAAAATTCATTTGACTCACTTTATTGTGATACTTTATTGTGATCTGGAACCAAACCCAGATTATCTCCAAGGTATGTCTGCATATACCATATTTTTTTTTCTATACATATATACCTACAATAAAGTTTAATTTATAAATTAGGCACAGTAAGATTGACAACAATAACAATAAGATAAAACCACATACTTCAATAAAAGTTATGTGAATATAATATCTTTCTCTCTCAAACTATCTTACTGTACTCTATTCAGCCTTCTTGCAATGATGTGAGATCATAAACTGTGATGAGGTGAAGTGAGAGGGATGATATAGGCATTGTGACATAGTGTTAGGCTACTATTGACCTCCTGATGATATGTCAGAAGGAGGATTATCTGCTTCCAACACCAGTTGACCTTGGCTAACTGAAACTGTGGACAGGGAAACCTTGAATAAAGGTGATGACTATATTTATTAATGAAAATGAGAATTTACATTGTTTCAGAAATCACACGGACAGGACATTTCTACGTCAATCTGAGTGGCATTGCTGAAGTAATTATTTGCAAAGTGTTAGAAATACCAATTTTGCAACTAAGTTTGCAAAATTCTCGGTATAGGAATGCCTCTTTAATGTTTCCCACTCAATATTACTTAAGCTGCAGAAGCAGAAACTCCATGTTCTTATCCTAAGTGATTGTGGTTCATGATTGAGTTATTATATATAGGAAATACCTTACCTAAAGATGGTTTTGGAGAGCCAAATAAATCAAGTACTGCAGTGGGGTCTTTTTACTATTATTATTTCCAACAGAATTTAATGGAGTGAAAGGTTAGGAATTCCAGCAACTCAGTGACCATCTTAGCCTTACAAGAGGAACATTGCTTAGTTCAGGCATTGACTGAAGTCACTAAACAGCTTAGATTGTCCATTTGCTACCTACATCTCTGGGTTGCCTTTCATTTGTGCTGTGCTAAATGAGATCCCAGTTGCTTCTTTCTAGGATCCTGACATGTCTCACAATTAGAAAATGTTAGCCAGTTGTGCAGGTGAAGCTCTTGAGAGTTTGGCCTGTTCTTTTCTTTATGAATATAAGATCACTAAATTGTAATTTTTGTGTGACTTAAGTAAGTAGGTATATAATTTATTCTATATTAGTTTGCTTCACCATACTTTACCATATTGCAGGTAGTATACTGTTCCTTATCTACATCTCAGCTTAGTATCTTACTTAGAAGTAGACTAGACTCTAGATTCTGTGTAATGAGGAATCTTGTATCTTATCCCATGATTGTATTGGTAGCAATTGTTTTAGCGTTTAACAAATGCAAGCACTCAAAACATATTTCTTGAATGAATAAACCAAGATCCATAGTTCTACAATTTTGTCTTTTTATTCCAATGTCCGTTTAATAAGTATCATGTAAGATGTAAGTACTGTGCCTTTCTTTTGCTGTGCCTTTCCTGTGTCTTTCCAGTTAAAGTATCATAGGGTCAGATTTCTGTATTTCAATCATTAACTCAACAAGCTTAACAATCTGAGACATTTTTTTTTTGCTCTTCATCTTAAATTATGATGATATTAGAACACATTAAAGCTATTGTGAAAATCTGTAAATGTAAACTTGTGAAAATCAATCCATAAATGTAAACCCTTTAGCACAGTAGCACAAAGTAAATGGTAAATATGAGCTCTTACGAGGGCAACTATCACTATTACATTAGTATCAGAATTCATGTGAAGATTAGTATTATTTTCATGGAATAAAATTTTGCTTCTTATATAAATCTTTTCCAAAGTGGGTTCTGAGGACTCCATGTTATTAGGAGTCTGCCAAAATGATTTTCCTTTAATATATATCCATACATTAGACAAAATAAAAACTTTCATAAAAGATACAGCAGTTTTTACAATGAGTTATTTTTAGGACTTTATCCCAATTTCCTATTTAGGCAAATCTACCTGCTATAGCAAAAGGAAAGTAATTTTGGTTAGCAGGGCCATGTTTCCAAATTGTTGTGGAAGAAATTGATTTTTTTTTTATTATGGAAATTGGAAGTATTATCTGAGCTCATGTACTGGCAAAGCCTTTTATTCCTCTGTTATTTTATTTTACTTTTTTATAATCAGCTCACTCTTCTATTTGAGTATAAACATTATCACTAAAAGTCCATTTAAGAAGGGAACAAGGGGTACTTTATAACTTTCAAAATATACTTTGACAGTATTTCTCCAGCTGTAAAAATAAGAATAAAAATACTTCCTCGGGTGGTAGAAATAATTTAGGAGAGAGGAATAAGTGAATCATAGGCTGTTCGAGCTGGAAGCAACCTTACGTATTATCTTGAGCAGAGATGGCAGCATTGCCACAACTTTCACAAGCCCATGCCCATGACATTCATATGCAGTAAGTCTTGAGACCCTGTTCCTGGGCCCAATACATTTGTTTGCAGACCAGCACCCCGGACATCCACAACCATTGACTGAGGTTGCTACTCAAAATGAAAATTATATTTCATCCCTGAGCCCCTGTCAATCTCTTCCTGTGTGCAAAATGTACTATTGAAAACCTAAGACTCTAGTTTGACTTTTTCCATGTCACAAAAATTTTAGAGTCATTTATTATTTATAATTAATTTACTTCTTATTAATAGCCTACAGGTCTTCTGGCTCTGAATTCAGTATTCTTTCTATTCCAATACCTGGAAAGAATGATCATGTGTGAATGAAAAATTGAATACTAGCAATAGGCAAAAAAAATATTCTTAATCTACTTTGATTCTTCTAAATGTATTTCCAGGGAACTCAAAGTATTTTACGATAGGCAGATGGGTATAATGGGGTGGGAATGCATTTAGCAGTAGGAGGTGATAGCAGTAGGAGTAGCCACAAGTGTGCAAGGAAGCCACTGGTAAATATGGGAAGGGACTATGTACACAGTTAATGATTCAAATGGAACACTGACAGGTCTTATTATTTTTGAAATCTCTTGAAAAGCTGCCCTGGTATCAGATTTTACTACCGATCCCACATGTAAGGAAGATTGTAAAAAGTTTCACAAATGTTTGGAAAGCTTTCGTCAAACTTGGTCCAAACTTAGTTAAGCATTTCATCAATGTAGCTTTATTTTCAGAGTCTTAATATGAAACTGGTAGTTTGAAATTTTTAAAAATGATTTGAAATGTGTGTAAAACAAGGCAGTTCAACTGTTTTGCCTGTAGTATGTTAAAATGTTAAATTAAAATCCAAATATTTGTAAATTTCTGAAACATTTACTTAATTTCTTTGAAATCCTATTTTTTCTCTTATGCCATGTAAACTTATTGCACAGAACAATTCTTTTCCACACACAGCTTAAAACATGCCTACAGATTTTCTTAGCCAGAGGAGAATAATGCTTTGCTCCATCCCCTTGTCAGTCCTAACTTCCTGAATTTAATTCTTCTTCTGAGAGGAGTTGCTCTACCAGTTAACATGTGGTGATCAGCCTGTGGATAGCAAGCAAACCAAGTGCTGAAGTGTAGGAGAAATTTGAAGAAAAAAAGGAAACCAGGTTGTTAGTAGCTAGTGATGTGCAAGGTGAAATACCAGAAATTGCACTTGAGACCGCAAAGTAAGAGGGGGTTGGTGGTTAAGTGTCTGATAATACTGGAATAATAATAAATATTCCAGGCCTTTGCTGGATTTCAACAAATAATCTATAGAGTCCAGAACATTTTCTAACTTCAAAGGTAAATTCAGGCATCATTTTTTTTTTTTTTTTTTAGTGAACCCAGACATAAAACATAACTGCAGAATGATGTAATAGTAAAAAAATGTGCAGGTTACCATTTGTAGATGAGGTTGTGAGGATGTGTGTTTAAAATGACTGGATAGTGGCTACAATCGATACAAATTCTGTCCTTCATTGGATTTTAAAACCTATTATAAGCCTTATCTGTTTGTACTTCTGGGCTTTTTTTGGTTGTTGCCATATAATTGAAATCATTTCTAGGGTATAGTTCTTCATGTCCTCTGAAGGTAGCTACTTAGAGTTATGCTTGGTATGTTCTCCAGCAAGTCACTTGTCAGTTTGTATGTTGGAAACAACAAATAAAAATTCATACAATTGCATCACTGCATAATGTTGCTATTGTAGAATTTTCTAAGGGTTCTTTTGAGAAAGTCCAGAAACATTGCAAAGCAGATTGTCAGTAGAACAGAGTTCCTCATGATTTACTTGTGGAAAATACACACTAGATTTAATATATATTGTTTCTTATGTTGCCTATGATACTCTCTTAAAAGTCTACATTTTATCAGGATACAGATATGTGTGTATGTGTGTGTATAGACACACACATCTATATAACGTGTTATGTGCCTTTTAATTAGTGATGGTTATTGAGACTATTCAATAATTTTATACTAGATAAATTTTGAATTTTCTTTTTGTCAATTTAAAATAGCCTAGATCCAATAAATAAATAAATAAATAAATAAATAAATAAATAGCCTAGATCCAAGCTAGAATCTTTGAATCTATTGGTATTCTAGTTATCTCCTGTACTGCATAATTTCATCGTTAATTCTACGTAAAGGACTGAGTGTCCTTCCAGTTCTGGAATTATGCTAAAGGAATTTCAGATCATTCCACTGTTTGCTTTCTTTTTATTTGCTCAGATTTATGTTTTAAAATGTTGTTTTAATATGTAGTTCCAGAAGGTAGCAGAACTTCTTGGACTACTATTTTAGCATTGTAGAGTCAAGTATTCTACTTAGTCTCAAAGAGTGCACTTTTGTTTTAATAAAACTAGCTGTGAGAAATTTTGAAATCATACTGACTATGAACAACCATATGTCTGCTAGGGTTCAAAGTTACTTAGGGAGGTCTTCGGGGGAAACTACCTTGATTTGAACTCTAAATCCTTCAAAGGCAGGGATCCTGCTTTATTTAACACAATATACTTAGCACCTTCCATTCCTGGCACATGCTGAATGAGTGGTTAGATGGATGGAGTGGAGAACAGACCCTGACATCAAAGTTCCAAATAAATGGAGACATTAGCTTTCGGAAGCTAATGAGGTTTTATGAGCTAGCCTTTGTATTCTGATGAACTGAAATAATCCAAACTCCATAAGGTAGCAATTGAGTAACAATTATTTCTATCAGGTTTTGATGATAAGACTACCAGATTGTAAAATATGCTATGTTTTTTTTTATGGTGACTTGCCAAATAATTAAAGTTCAAGCAGAAGAGATCAATTTTTTAATAAAAGTAGATTTTACTGTTAATATCATTCTAAAACTACTTCAGAGAAATTTACCATAAAAACAGAAAAAAAGCTAAAATATCTTAGCATCCCTAACTGACTAAATGACTGTATTTTTTTTTCTTCAGCTTTGTTGAGATATATAGTTGACATACAACATGGTCATAAGTTTAAGATGTATAACATGTTGATTTGATTCATTTATATATTATAAAATGATTACCACCATAGCATTACTTCCATCCTGTCACATAATTACCATTTCTTTTATCTGGTGATAATAATTAAGATATATTCTCATAGCAACTTTCAAATATATAATAGTTTTATTAGTCATAATCACCATGCTGTACACTAGATCCCCAGAACTTGTTAATATTATAACTGGAAGTTGGTACCCCTTGACCAATATCTCCCTATTTCTCCCATTCCCCAATTCCTGGGAACCACAATTCTACTCTGTTTTTCTGTTTGTTTTTTTTAGTTCACTTGGTGAATTTGTTGTTTAGTTCTAATAGTTTTTGGTGGAATTTTTAAAAGTTGATTTCTTTAAAAAAAAAGATTTTATTTATTTATTCATAAGAGACACAGAAACAGAGGCAAGAGACCCAGGCAGAGGAAGATGCAAGCTCCTCACAGGGAGCCTGATGTGGGACTCGATCCCTGTACTGGGATCACGTCCTGAGTCGAAGGCAGACGGTGAACTGCTGAGCCACGCAGGTGTCCCTAAAGTTATTTTCTATATGTAAGATTATATCACCTGTAAATAAAATACAATTTTACTCCCTTTTTTTCCTAGTTGGATGCCTTTTTTTTTTTCTTGCCTGTTTTCTCTGACTAGGACTTTTAATACAACGTTGTGTAGGAGTGGTTAGAGTACTGTTGTCTTGTTCCTGATTTTTTGGCATTAAGTAGGACATTGGCTCTGGGTTTATCATATGTGTCTTTATTGTGTTAAGGTATGTGCTTTACATATTTAAGTTGTTGAGTATTTTTATCATGAAAGGATATCATATTTTCTCAGTTGTTAAAACTTTATTGAGATGAACAAATGATTTTTATTTTTCATTCTATTAATGCAGTGTATCACATTTATTGATTGGTGCATATAGAACCATTCTTGCATCCTAGGAACAAATCCTAATTGATGATGGTGAATTATTCTTATAATGTACTATTGAATTTGGTTTGCCAATTTTTTGTTGAGAATTTTTGCACCTGTATTTATCAGGGATATTGTTCTCTAATTTTCTTTTCTTATAGTACCTTACCTGGTTTTGATATTAAGGTCATTCTGACCTCATAAAATAAGTTTGAAAGTAACTACTCCTCTTCCATTTTGTTTAAAAGTTTGAGGTTTGGCATTAATTCTGTAAGTGTGGTAGCATTCACTAGCGAAATCTTCTGGTCCTGGGCTTTTCTGTTTTGGGATGTTTTTGATTACTGCTTTAATCTCCTTACTCATTATTGATCTGTTCAGATTTTTTATTTCTGTAAGACTAAGTCTTGGTAGGTTATATAATTCTAGGAATTTATCCACTCTTCTGTTATCCAGTTTATTGGCGGAGCAGAAAAGTGGATGTTCCCCTTTCTATTTCTGTGGTATCAGTTTAAAAACTTTTTTTTAAAGATTTTATTTATTTATTCATGAGAGAGAGAGAAAGAGATAGAGAGAGAGAGGGAGAGAGAGGCAGAGACACAGGCAGAGGGAGAAGCAGGCTCCATGCAGGGAGCCCGATGTGGGACTTGATCCCAGATCTCTGGGATCATGCCCTGGGCTGAAGGTGGTGCTAAACCAGGCTGAGCCACCTGGGCAGCCCTCTGTGGTATCAGTTTAATGTCTTTTCTTTCACTTCTGATTTTATTTTTTTGTTCTTCTCTCTTTTTTCATAGTCTAGCTAAGTATTTGTCAATTTTGCCTATTATTTCTTTTCTTCAAAAAAAAAAAAAACAGCTCTTAGCTTCATTCTTTGTTGTTGTTTCTTAAATTGTTTTTCTGACTCTCGATTTCATTTCAATTTCTCTACCTCTGATCTTTGTGATTTCCTTACTTATACTAACTTTGGGCTTATTTTATTTTCTTTATCTAGTTCCTTGAGTTATAAAGTGAAGTTGTTTATTTGAGATCTCTCTTGTCTCTTAATGCAGGTCTTTCTTGCTGTAAACTTCCCTTTTAGGACTGCTATCACAGCCTTCCATAGGCTTTGATAGATTGCACTTCCATTTTTATTTGTTTCAAGATGTTTCTTGATTTCCTTTTGATTTGTTCTTTGGCTCATTGGTTGTTTAAGAGCATGTTGGTTAATCTCCAGTATTCTAAAAATTTTCTAGCTTTCCTTTTGTAATTGATTTCTAGTTTCATACCATTGTGGTCAGAAAAAAAATACTTAGTATGATTCTAGTTTTCTTAAATTTGCTAAAACTTATCTTGTGACTCGTCATCTGATATGTCCTGGAGAATGTTCCATGTGAACTTGAGAAGAATGTGTATTCTGCTGCTGTTGGATGGAATGTTCTATATATGTATATTAACTCCATTTGGTCTAAATTATGGTTTGAGTTCAACATTTCTTTGTTGATTTTCTGTCTGGATGATCTATCCATTTTTGAAAGTGCGGTATTGAAGTTATTAAATTGTTGTCTATTTCTCTCTTCATACCTGTTAGTATTTGATTGACATATTTAGGTGCTCCAATTTTGATAAATATATGACTGTTACATCTTCTTGATGAACTGATCCCCTTATCATTATAAAATGACCACCTTTTATTACTATTTTTTTTTTTACTTCAAGTCTATTTATTGTATGTAAGTGTAACTACCTCTTTTGGTTTCCACTTGCATGCATGAAATAGCTTTTGTCATCCCTTCATTTTAGGCCTAAAGCATGTAACTTAAAGCTAATTGAATCTCTTACAGGCAGCATATAGGTCTTATTTTTTGTTAGTCATCCAGCCATTCTATACCTTTTGATTTAGAGATCAATCCATTAACATTTAGAATAATTATTAATAGGTAAAGATTTATTAGAGCTCTCTTGTTTTCTAGGTGTTTTGTAGTTCTGTTTTCTTTTTTTCCCCTTTTTTGCTCCCTTCTTTTGTAAATTAATTTTATTATTTAGTTTTATGTTTTGATTCTCTTCATCTTCTGTGTATCTTTTGTAAATTTTTGCTTTATGGTTCCCATGAGACTTACACAAAACATTATATAAATATACGTATATCTGTTTTAGGTTGATACGAATTTAACTATAACCACATACCAAAACTCTATCACTTTACTCCACCCCTTTTATATTTCTGGTGTCACCACTTATATCTTTTTGTAATTTGTATCCATTAACAAATTGTTGAAACTTATCTATTTAACCTTTATACTAGATTGAAGTAGTCAACACATCACCATATTACAGTGTTGGGCCATTTCGAATCTGATTTTATGTTTTCTTTACCAGTGTGCTGTATATCTTCATATGTTTTCATAGTACTAATTAGCATCTTTTTATTTTATCTTGAAGAACTCCTTTCAATATTTCTTATAAGGCACATTTAGTGGTGATGAATTCCCTCAGCTTTTGTTTATTAGGGAAGGTCTTTATTTCATCTTCAATTATGAAGGAAAGCTTTCCTGTATATACTTGGTTGGCAGTTTCTTTAGGCACTTTGGATACATCATCCCATTTTCTTCTGGGTGCAAGTTCTCTACTGAGAAATCCACTGGAGCCTTATTATGGGGTCCTCTTGAATGAGTTGTATTTTTTTTTTCTTTTGCTGCTTTTAAAATTATCTCTTTGTCTTTGTTTTTATATAGTTTATTATTATATGTCTTGCAGTGGGTCATTTTTTTAAAATATTTTACTTATTTATTCATGAGAGACACAAAGAGAGAGGCAGAGACATAGGCAGAGGGAGAAGCAGACTCCCTGCTTGGAGCCTGATGCAGGACTCGATCCTAGGACTCCGGGATCATGCCTGAGCCAAAGGCAGATACTCAACCACTGAGCTACCCAAGCCTCCTGCAGTGGGTCATTTTGAATTGAAATTTTGTGGTGATTTATTAGCTTCATGAACTCTTCCCAGGTTTGGGAGGTTCTAAGCCATTATTTCTCTAAATAAGCATTCTATCCCTTTCTCAAACCTTTCTTCTCCTCTGGGTCTCCAATGATTTATACCTCATATTTTTTTATGGTATATCCTATAAGTCCTATAGGCTTCCTTAATTCTTTTTCATTCTTTTTTCCTTTTGCTTTTTTGATTGGATCAGGGGTCAATTTTAGACATATTCACAGTGATAGAGGCTAATACAGGTAGTAGGGCCAGGGTCAACTTTGGACTCCCTGACCGCTGCAGAGGATTTGGCCATCTCCTATGGCTACATATTATGTCTCTGGAACGCACACTGTGATGGGTTGGACTGGGGGCATGCAGATGTACAGGTGGAGAGACTATCTACAGTTTGGTGCAGTGGTGCTGGCCAGTGAGAGAAGGCAGGATCTGACCTGGCCTGCAAGCAGTTGTGGGGGTCCTCACTATTAATGTATTCACCTGTAACTGCACTCTCTACCCCTGTGCCTGTGTGCTTCAGTGGAGGCTGATGACACATGTCAGGCCAATGGCACACAGGTGCATGACTGGAAGGACCAGCTCAAGCATGGTCACAGTGGTCAGGGTCAGCCGAGGTGGCCCACGTAGGTGTCTTGCACTTGCACAGCTTCACAAACTTAACCTGGTTGCCAAGTGTAGCTCTTTGGCTCTGCTGGGGGTAGAGAGGGACTCAGGCAGCTAGTGTCAGTGATGGCAAATACTTGTAAAGGAAAAGATAGCAAGGTTTACAGAGGGCCCATGGTGGCAGTGCTGTGTGCTTCATGAGTGGCAAAATCTCTGAGTTTGTCTGCAAAGCAAGTGTTTGTGAATTATGCTCAATCCTACTACATGTCTGCTAATAATAGCCTCTGCTTTTCTCCCTTGGGCTGAGCTGCCTAAGTATCTCAGCTTTGTTCGTCTCTGTAGCATGAAACCAAAGCAGGACCTTTGTGTAGTGCCCCAAGAGGGTAGAGAAGCTATCTCTTCACCCTACTCTTCCTTTCCTGATGAGGGGAATTCTTTCTAGCTGGGAAATTCCTTGTTGGTGCTAAATGATGTTAGTTTAGGGGATGAGATGATGCAGGCAATGAAGTTGTCTTCCTTCTCTTCATGTTTAATTATTCTCTGTTTGTTTCTTTGTGTGCTTGCTTGTCCTACAGTGTTGCTAAGGTCCTAGTTTGTAGAGGTCCCTTGGAACTGTTTTTGCTAGGGAATCTATCCAGTCATTGATCTTCATGGGGGGAGCAGGGGCATGGAAGCTGGGTTTTGCCATGTTGCTTTTTTTTCTGCCCTCCAAACTAATCTAAGAGATTAAGTTTTGAAATACTTTTATAACTCTGTTGAAATTTTGTATCTCTTATATTTCTTATACGACTCAAGGTGTTAAGTAAAATCTTTAATAGAATGATAATTAGAACAGAAGGAAACAGTTTCATAAGTATGAGTCCTTAGGTTTTATTTTGGGAAGAGACTTGATTCCTGATCTCTGTTAGGCAAATGTGTTCTAGAAAAGATGGAAATATATACACTTAGTTGTGCCTACATGATTCAGATACTCCTGACTGCCTATGGAACCTATGATTTTTTAAAAAAGATATTTACTAATAGCATTTATCCTTAAGATTTTAATTTTATAAACTATAAAAATGTTTGACTTGTCTGACCAAATAAAATGTAAATTTTCTGCAGGTTAAATAACCATAAAATACATAAAAGCCTATCTAAGATATCTTTGTGCCATAGTGCTTAGAAGTGGCTTGTATTTACAGTCAGTATCACTTTTTTGACAGTAATTTATTTATTTGAATCATTTGATTGAGAACTAGTAAATCAGGTTATAATTAGTATAATTCTGGGTCCAGAGGAGACCTAGATATTATTTAGCATAAAAGCTTCATTCATCACGATAGTCTAGATTAATTCATTCCACATCTTTTTCTTCCTTCCTTCCTTCCTTTCGTTCGTTTTCTTTCTTTCTTTCTTTCTCTTTCTTTCTTTTCTTTCTTTCTTTCTTTCTTTCTTTCTTTCTTTCTTTCTTTCTTTCTTTCTTTCTTTCTTTCTTCTTCTTTCTCTTTCTTTCTTTCTTTCTTTCTTTCTTTCTTTCTTTCTTTCTTTCTTTCTTTCTTCTTCTTTCTTTCTCTTTCTTCTTTCTTTCACCTACTATATTTAAGATGCTCTTCTAGACAATGTGGAATCAGTGTAAGGAAGCATAATTCTTCCCTTACAGGTTTTACCATAAGTCACACAATGAGTTAGTGGGACTCTGTGAAGCTCATTAAACTCTTCTGTATTTTTATCTTTGGATTTGCTTTTTGAAATTTTCTCACATTCATTGCATACATTCCTTTTCTACCCCTAGTAATTTGAGAACTTCATTTTAGCTATTACCAAATTGTTATAAATATTTCAGTAGCAAATATTTTGTGTTTATGTGATCAAGTTGATTATGAGTGTTTCCAGAAAAATCTTACTAAATCATTAATTTAATCATGTGTATTCCTTGCTCAAAAACATTTGCCTATCTTTGCCTATACGGGAAACTGACTTTCCTCACTATTATATTCAGGACCTATTATGATTTAAAATTGGAATACTGTATCAGACATACTTTGACTATTCCCTTCAACCGCTAATCTAATTATTCTCCATGTATAGCTTGAATCTTTCTGTCTACATATTATTTATTTTGCTTTTTCTGATTTTAGCATATCTTTTCTCATCTCGAATAGTCTGTATGTTGTTGTCCTTTAGTTTCCAGTAACGTCTTTGATTTTATTTTCTAATTTGTTACCGCTATTTGCATACATATGTCTTCTCTTGGACTTAAATTTGGGGGAGCAATGATTGTGATTTTTTATTTTAAAAATATTTCTCTGTAATCACAATAAAGAGTATAATATTTAATTAATATTTGATTACTTGAATATAATTAGAGGGAAACAGAACAGTGCAAACTCCAAAAGCATGCTGTTCAGTGCTATAGAAACAAACAGCATCTGAGGGAAAGAACACTTCCTAGATAACAAGGAGTTGACCATATCTGAAGGGAGACATGACATCTAGAAAGAGTGAGGAAGGGACAACAAGCATTCATTGCCTACTTCACTATTTTGTTTAGACAGAATAAATAGAAATTCAATTAATGCATTCTATAGTTTTTCCTCGATGGTTTAGGTCTATAGTGGCAAAGGATGTCATCCTGTATTTCTATTTATAGTTTCTGAATCCAGCAGCTCTTCAATAAAATTTATATAGTGGTAATAACTAAAATAATATATGTATAATCAAAGCACTTCTCTTGATGACTAAGGCAAGTTTGGTGATAAAATTCAGCAATTACCTGTTCCACTTGAACAAATTAGACTTTAAAGTTCCATATTAGAACTTACTGTCAAAAGTTTTTCAGTATTTAAAAATTTATTTTAATTCACTGGAATGCATCATACACCCACAAGCGAACACTTTTTTCTTCCTTCCTTTCTTTTTTTTTTTTTTTTGTTAAAAATTCAATACATATTCTACCCATATTGAATTCAAGAAACAGGCTGAAGGAGAAGTAAAAAGTATTTTAAATTTGAAAAATTATGAATGATTTTTAAGAATATTTTCCTACTGTATCAACAACTTTGGGATATTGAATCCTAATGCACATGTTCTTTCTTTAAGATGCCTGTTCAACTTTTCGTCATCATTTGAATCATTATTGGGAGAGAGATGGAAATTAAATGTATATATTGAACATATAGGGCTTGAGAGAAAAAGGAATAGTGTCTAATAAGACAAGGAGTTGGCCAAGAAAGAGGCAGGAAGCCCCCACCGGCATAATCGAACTATGTAAGTGGTATCATTTTCATGTACATCTGTTCTGGGATTCTTCCAAGGGCCTGATTAGGGTGAAAGTAAACTCCTATGAGCCTCAGTTTTTACGAATGTAAAGTTTCCAATTAATCTCCACAGTCTCCAAATAAGTTCAAACCATAATTATACAATCTTCTATCACTTTCCTGGTTTAAACAGTTAAACAGAAAACAAGCAATGTTTGGTGTATATATGTATGATATATATATATATATATCATACATATATACACACGCACCTCCAGATGTGGTTTACGCCAAATCCTTCATGAGGTGGACACATTGATATTCTAAAAGTTTCCCTGGGTACCAGCCATCGGCACTGTACTTCATCCTGGCAGCTATTTTACATGTACATAAATTATCCCAAAAGGTGCTTTTGCTTTATTTTGTCAGTGTAAGTCTATTAACATAAAGTCCCGCATTTTTATCTCAGATATTGATTTTTAACCTGGATCATTTGGACATTTCCCCCCACAATCTGAAGTTTTTCACACATTTTGCATATATAATCATTAATTTTCTGTCATTTCTCCACCTCCTGTCATTACTGTGGCTGTTTATTCCTTCTCACATTCTCATCCAACTATTAATGAAGCTATCTCTAGCTAATCAACAGAACAGATTCTCACTGTTTCTGCTTCCTTGCCACTTCATCCTCAAATCTTTTTTTTTTTTTTTTTTTTTTTTAAGGTTAAATGTTACTGTCTAGAAACCTGTTGAACAGATAGAAGTATTCATGATGGGTACCATTCAGATCTGGTGTTATAATGTTAACATTGAGAAATTAAGCATGCAAGAGTGAGGAAATTCCAAAGTTGAAATTCCCATTAATTCATTCATTTAAAAGATGTAGAATTAAAAGTTCTTATAGGTACCTTAACAAAGGACTCTATACAGTGTATGTATATTTTTACAGTTAAATATATATTCTGTAATACTCAACATTTTTTAATTTTTTTGAGTGAAAGATTGAATTTGGGTTTTTTTTTTGTTGTTATTTAATTTTAGTTTTAAGTAGTTAACACAGAGCAATTTTGGTTTCTGGAGTAAAATTCAGTGACTCATCACTTACATCCAACAACCAATGCTTATCATAATAAGTGCCCTTCTTAGTACTCATCACTCATCTAGCCCATCCCCCACTGACCTCCATCAATCTTGTTTCCCTCTCTCCTTTTTTTCTTTTCCTCCATCTGTTTTCTTTCTTAAATTCCAATATGACTTAGATCATACAATATTTGTCTTTCTATGACTGGCTTTTGTCACTAGACATGACTTAGTATATACTAAGCTCCATCCATGTCATTGCAAATAGCAAGATTTCATTCTTTTTAAAGGCTGAGTAATATTCCAATATATATATATTGGAATATTACTATATTACTATATATATATATATATATATATATATATATATATATATATATATACCACCTCTTCTTTATCCATTCATCTGTCAACATATATTTGGGCTCTCTCCATAGTTTGGCTATTGTTGATAATGCTGCTATAAACATTGGGGTACATTTATCCCTTTGATTCTGTATTTTCGTATCCTTTGATACGAAAGGATCCTTTTGTATCCTTTGAGTAAATACCTAGGACTGCATATATGATATACTTAGGTAGATATAGAGGGTAGTTCTATTTTTAACATTTGGAGGAACCTCTATACTGTTTTCCAGAGTGGCTGCACCCGTTTGCATTCCCAGCAGTGCAAGAGGATTCCCCTTTCAGCACATCCTCACCAACATCTGTTGTTTCTTATGTTGTTGATTTTAGCCATTCTGACAGGTGTGAGATGACATCTCATCATGGTTTTGATTTGTACTTCCCTGATGATGAGTGATGTTGGACATTTTTTCATATGTCTGTTAGCCATCTGGATGTCTTTTTTGGAAAACTATGTCTTCTGACCATTTCTTAACTGGGATATTTTTTTGGAAACTCACCTTTTATCATATATGTCATTTTCAAATATCTTCTCCCATTCTGTAGGCTACCTTTCAGTTTTATGGGTTGTTTCCTTTGCTGTGCAGAAACTTTGTATTTTGATGGAGTCCCAGTAGTTCATTTTTGCTCGTTTCCCTTGCCTGTGGTGATGTGTCTAGTTAGAAGTTGCTATGGCCAAGGTCAAAGAGGTTTCTGCCTATATTCTCCTCTAGTATTTTTAATGGTTTTTGTCTCACATTAAGGACTTTAATCCATTTTGAATTTATGTTTGTGTATGGTGTAAGAAAGTGGTCCAGTTTCAATCTTCTGCACGTTGCTGTCCAGTTTTCCCAACACCATTTGTTGAAGAGACTGTCTTTTTTGCACTGGATATTCTTTCCTATTTTATCAAAGATTAGTTGACCATATAGTTGTGGGTCCATTTCTGGATTCTCTATTCTGTTCCCTTGAACTATATGTTTTTGTGCCAGTACCATACTGTCTTTGTGACTACAGCTTTGTAATATACCTTGAAATCCAGAATTGTGATGCCTCCCGTTTTGTTTCTCTTTTTCAGAATTGCTTTGGCTATTTGGAATCTTTTGTGGTTCCATACAAATTTTAGGATTGTTTGTTCTAGCTCTGTGAAAAAATACAGGTGGTATTTTGATGGAGATTGCATTAAGTGTATATATTACTTTGGGTAGGATAGATATTTTAACAATGTTTGATCTTCAAATCAATGAGCATGGAATGCTTTTCCATTTCTTTATGTCATCTTCAGTTTCTTTCATATGTGTTCTATAGTTTTCAGAGTATAGATATTTTCCTTCTTTAGTTAGATTTATTCTTAGGTATCTTATTATCTTTGGTGCAATTGCAAATGGCATTGATTCCTTGATTTCTTTTTCTGCTGCTTTGTTATTGGTGTATAGATATGCAACAGATTTCCGCACATCCACATTGATTTTCTATCCTGTGACTTTGCTGAATTCATGTGTGAGTTCTAGCAATTTTTTGGTGGAGTCTTTAGAGTTTTCTACATAGAATATCATGTCATCTGCAAATAGTAAAAGTTTGGCTTCTTCCTTGCCAATTTGAGTGCCTTTTATTTCTTTTTATTGTCTGATTGCTGAGGCTTAGATTTCGAGTCCTATGTTAAGTAGCAGTGGTGGGGGTGGGTATCCTTGTCTTGTTCCTGACTGTAGGGGAAAGACTCAGTTTTTCCCCATTGAGGATGATATTAGCTGTGGGTCTTTTGAATGGCCTTTATGATGTTGAGGTATGTTCCATCTGTCTCTACGTTGTTGAGGGTTTTTATCAGGAAAGGATCCTATATTTTGTCAAATGCTTTTTCTGCACCTATTGATGAGACCACATATTATTTTTATCCCCTCTTTTACTAATATGGTATATCACATTGATTAATTTGTGAATGTTGGACCACCCCTGCAGCCCATGAATAAATCCTACTTGATCATGGTAAATAATTCTTTTACTATTAAATTTGACTTGCTAGCATTTTACCAAGAATTTTTGTATCCATGTTTATCAAAGTATTGGCCTTTCTGAGTGGGGCCTTTGTCTGGTTTGGAGTCAAGGTAATGCTGGCTTTATGAAATGATTTTGGAAGTTTTCCTTCCATTTCTTTTTTTTTTTTTTTTTTTTTTTGGAGCAGTTTGAGGACAATAGGTATTAATTCTTCTTTAAATGTCTAGTAGAAATTCCCTGGGAAGCCATCCAGCCCAGGACTTTTATTTGTTGGGGGATATTTGATTATGGATTCCATTTCTTTGCTGGTTATGGGTCAGTTCAAATTTTCTACTTCTTCCTATTCAGTTTTGGTAGTTTGCAAGTTTCTGGAAATTTGTCCATTTCTTTTAGGTTGCCCTATTTATTGGCATATAAGTTTTCATGGTATTCTCTTATAATTGTATTTCTGTGATGTTGGTTGTGATGTCTCCTCTAGAATTTGTGATTTTCTCTATTTAGGTCCTTTCTCTTTTCTTCTTGTTAAGTCTGGCTCCAGGTTTACCAATTTTATTAATTCTTTCAAAGAACCAGCTCCTAGTTTCATTGTTTTGTGTTTTGTTTTGTTTACTCTACTGTGTAATTTATTTCTGCTCTAATATTTATTCCCCTCTTCTGCTGACTTTTTGCTTTATTGTCTATTCCTTTTCTGGTTCCTTTAGGTGTAGGGTTAGGATGTATATTTGAGATATTTCTTGCTTCTTGAGATAGGCCTGTAGTGTAATATACTTCCCTATTTGGATTGCTTTTGCTGCATCTCAAAGGTTTTGGGCTGTCATGCTTTCATTTTCATTTAATTCCATGTATATTTTAAATTCTTTAGTTTACTAGTTGACTCATTCATTCTTTAGTAGGATGTTCTTCAACCTCCATATAGTTAAGGCCTTTCCAAATTTTTTCTTGTGGTTGATTTACAATTTCATAGTGTTGTGGTCTGAAAACATGCATGGTATGCTCTTAATCTTTTTGTACTTGTTGAGGGCTGATCTGTGACCTAGTAAGTGATCTATTCTGGAGAATGTTTCATGTGCACTTGAGAAGAATGAGTATTCTGCTGCTTTAGGATGAAATGTTCAGAATATATCTGTTAAGTTCATCCAGTCCAGTATGTTATTCCAAGCCATTGTTTCTTTGTTGATTATCTGCTTAGATGATCTGTCCATTGCTGTAAATGGGGTGTTAAAGTCCCCTACTATTATTGTGTTATCATCAATGAGTTTCTTTATGTTTGTTATTAATTGATTTATATATTTGGGTGCTCCCAAGTTGGTGGCATAAATATTTACAATTGTTATATCTTCTTGATGGGTGGACTGCTTAATTATGGTATAATGCTCTTCTTCATCTCTTGTTACAGTCTTTGTTTTATTTTTTTATTTTTAATTTCTTTTTATTTTTAAAGATTGCATTTATTTATTCATAAGAGACACAGAAAGAGAGGCAAAGAAATAGACAGAGGGAGAAGCAGGCTCCCTGTGGGGAACTTGATGTGGGACTCAACCCGGGATCCTGGGATCACGCCCTGAGCCAAAGGCAGACACTCAACCACTGAGCCACTCAGGTGTCCCCAGTCTTTGTTTTAAAATCTAGTTTGTCTGATATAAGAATGGCTACTCCAGCTTTCTTTTGACATTTAGCATGGTAGATTGTTCTCCAAACCCTCACTTTCAATCTGCAGGTGTCTTTAGGTCTAAAATGAGTGTTTCATAGGCAGCATATAGATGGATCTTGGGTTTTTTAATCCATTTTGATACCCTTTTGATTGGTGCATTTAGTCCATTTACATTCAGAGTGATTACTGTGAGATAGGAATTTAGTGCCATGTGTTACCTGTAGAGTTCATGTTTCTGGTGATGTTCTCTTGTCCTTTCTAGTATTTGTTGCTTTTGGTCTTTTTTTTCTCCACTCAGAATCCCCCTTAACATTTCTTGCAGGGATGGTTTAGTGGTCATGAGCTCCTTTAGTTTTTGTTTGAGAAACTCCATGTCTCCTTCTATTTTGAAAGATAGCCTTGCTGGATAAAGGATTCTTGCCTGCATATTTTTCCCATTCAGCACATTGAATATTTCCTTCCACTCCTTTCTGGCCTGCCAAATCTCTGTGGATAGATTGCCTGTGAACCTGATATGTCTTCCCTTGTGGGTTAAGGACCTTTATTCCCTTGCTGCTTTCAGGATTCTTTCTTTGTGTATTTTGTGAATTTGACTACGATATACCTTGGTGATGGCTGGCTTTTGTTGAATTTAATAGGTGTTCTCTGTGCTTCTTGGATTTTGATGTCTGTGTCCTTCCTCAGATTAGGGAAATTTTCAGCTACTATTTGTTTGAATAAACCTTCTGCCTCTTTATCTCTCTTTTCATCTCTGGGACTTCTATAATATGAATGTTATTATGTTTTACTAAGTTACTGAGTTTTCTAAGTCTATCTTCGTGATCCATTACTTATCTTTCCCTATTCTTTTCAGCTTCATTTATTTCCATAATTTTATCTTCTATATCACTGATTTGCTCCTCTGCCTTATCCAACCTTTTTTTTTACAGCCTCTGTTTGTGTTTGCATCTCAGTTATAGCATTTTTAATTTTGGCCTGACTAGATATTAGTTATTTTAGCTCTGTACTAAGAGATTCTCTAGTGTCTTCTATGCTTTTTTCAAGTCCAGCTAGTATCCTTATAATTGTTGTTTTAAATTCTAGTTCAAACATCTTTCTTATATCTGTATTGATTAAATCCCTGATTGAGTTCTACCTCATGTTCTTTCTTTTGGGGTGAGTTCTCTCACATCATCATCTTGTCCAGAAAAGAAGAAAGAGAAAAAAGAACAACAAAACAAACAAACAAACAAACAAACAAACAAAGAAATAAAACTAACCAACCAAACAAAAACGCAATAAAATAAGAAAACAAAACAAAACAAAACAAAACCAAAAAAAACATTAGATTCTGGGTGTGTTTTGGTCTGCTTGTTAAAACAAAGATCTCCCCCCCCCAAAAACTAAATAAAATGAAAATAGACAAAATTTTAAAAATATGAAATTTATATATGTAAATTTATATATATAAATTTAAAAATTAATAAACAAAAAGGAATTGGAAAATACAAGAAAATAAATGAAAAAATAATAAAAATAAAAGAATTAAAGTAAAAATGAAGCCCGATTCTATTTCCCCTAGAGCTGAAGCTTTGTAACATTTTATGATTAATAAACTCAGTGTGAGCTAGATGTTTAGAGGAGGGGCCTGTTGCACTGATTCTCAGGTGGACTTGTTTCAGTGGAGATATGTCTCCAAGGTCCAGGCGGGTGGGGCTTTATATGTGGCTCTGGCCTCCACTAGGTGGCATTGTTTTGCTCCTGGAAGGCTTTCAGCTCTGATGGCTAGATGAATTTGATGGCACTGGGCTCTGTAACATTGGAGCTGAAAGTTTGGGCCCCTCACTCCTCAGTGAGCCCTTACAGAAAAGAAATTGGTCACCCTATTTGTTTCCCCAGTTTTCATCTGAAACCTGCCTTTACCCTGCCCATGTCCAAGGCCTTTTTTACCTCAGGTGTGTGACTGAGTTTCAAAACTCCAAATTTCAGGGACACCCATGGCATGGGCTCACATAGTTCCTCTGGGGGACGGTTTCACCACACTTATTGGCCAGTCCCAGGCAAGTGGCCATTTGATTACCGGGCAATTTGGAGTTTATAGCAGAAATCTAGCACCAGGACCCACTGCTCTCTGCCGGCAACCCAGCTCCTATGCCTGGGAATAGAACAGCACCTAGGTATGGTTCATTCTTCCTGCAACCCAGGGGATCCTTAGACCACCCTGTCACTTCTGGTTTTCTGCCCCTCTTTGCCACCTGAGCACCTTTCATGCAGGCACATCCCCAATGGTAATGAACTTAAAGGTTCAGATTTGGCATTCTGCAGCTTCTAATACTATGTAGTAGCCAATGTACGCAGGCTCCCTCCCTGCTGCCACCTCCACAGCTATAGCTCCCATACCTCCTACCTTCCAGGAGTGGTCACTTTTCTATTCGTAGAATTGCAGTTTTTGTTCTCTCAGGGCCTCTGATTGACCTCTTGGGTGTTCAGAATAATTTGATAACTATTTAGCTGTGTTTGAGAGTCTAGAGAAGCTCAGCGTCCTCCTACTCCTCCTGTAGAGTGAAAGATTGAATTTCTACTCAACATTTTACATATTTCACAATTTGACAGTGATTCTGCTTTACAAAAAAAAGAAATAATGGAAATATGGAGACATGTTGCACTCACTGTTCTTAAACCTATCTAATTTTCACATTATCATGTTCCTGATTTAGAAATGCTTTTCCAGGGACGCCTGGGTAGCTCAGTGGTTGAGCATCTGCCTCCAGCTCAGGGCATGATTCTGGTCAGGGGATGGAGTTCCTCATAGGGCTCCCTGTGAGCAGCCTGCTTCTCTCTCTATGTCTCTGTGTCTCTCATGAATAAGTAAATAAAATCTTTACAAAAAAATGCTTTTCCAGTTACAGTCCAGTATGGACCTCTCACAACTCATCATTAAAAAATTCACTCACACATAGCATTTAACTTAGACTTAGCTTTGGCTTGCTCTATCAAGCCATCTTTTCATTATTATCCCAGCACTATATCTCATATAAGACTTTGCCATATCTGTTTTTCCCTTGAATAGTTTTCAAACATTCAAAAATGGTTAATAATTTTTTAAAAGAAGAGTACCTCAGTAAGTTTTTTATTTTAGCATTTAATATTTTGTCTTTGAAAATTATATAATAAGACATTTATTACTTTTTCTTCTCGAGTGGTTTATTAATATAATGTATAATATAGCATATATTAGTATATATATATATATATATATATATATATATATATATCCCAAGGCTATGGCCTAGCTTACTAATAATCTTTTTTATTTTAAGGAAGTTCAAAATATACATTGGATGTTCATCAATCAATGATTGTTACAGTTTTACTTGGATTCATAAAACAGGACGTTTTCTTTCAGAAGAAAGAAGGTAAGAAATATTATAACTTCTTTTCTATTTCTATTATTTGAGTTTTTAACTTTAAAAATTATCCCCTCTTAAAAATATAAAAAAAATTAAAAAATATATAAAATTTCCCCTCTTTACAAATCTTTTATAGTTTAATCTGTATATTTCCCCCTTGTATCACTATCAAGATTTTTTAATGGGATTTATTAATTTTGACTCCTTTCAGAATTTATTTTTTTCTCAAAATTTACTCATTACTTGGTAACCATTTGTCAAAAAATTGAGTCTGCTTATAAATTCACAACCTTTCTCCATTGATCTTCTCTATTGACATGGTGTAACTTGGCTTTAAACATATAAACTAGGTCATAATCGGAGGTAAATCTCACTTCATCTCTTTTTCTCTAACAATTTTACTTATCTTCAGAATAAAATTGAATATTCTTGCTTGCTCACCCTTTTATAAATTTCAGAATTATGTTATGTAAATTAAAAATTCCATTAAGACTTAATGTGAAATATGTTAAATTTATAAATTAACGTGGTAAAAACAGATATTTCTATAGCACTTAAGTATACCTAGCTGAGAATATGGTATGTCTATCCAGTTATTAATGTTTTATTTTAAATTTTCCATAAGAAATTATAACTTAATTTTTCATAGCACAGCTTTCATAAACTTTATATCTAAATAGAAGACTGCTTGTTATTACTAATGAAAACTTATTTTTTCCCAATATTTTTACTGTGATGATTGCTAGTAAATAGGGATGATGTTTCGTTTTATTTGTTATATATCCATGTACCTTTTTAATCTACTTAATTCATTTAGTTTTTTGTTTGAATTTGTCTTGTCAATCTCATACTTCTGAAAGAATTATCAGAATGCTATGGTATTAATATACTGGATTTAAAATAAGGCTGTAGCACTAAGGGAATCAACTTCGGAGTTTCTCAAAGTTAGTGAGTCAAAGTGAGCAAATAGCAAAGTGGTCTTAGTATGAAGTTGTAATTATTAATATACTTCCCATTATTAAGACATATAGAATATTATCTTATGGCATATGATGGAAATAGGAAAATAATGGACTTCATTTTTTTTGCATGCCCTTAAACATATTTTATATGTTTGTGGAAATTAGAGCTAATCATCTTCAGGGTTGTAGATGGTTTTGGAATATATCTAAAATTGTAACGTAAATAACACAAATTAAATCTTTGTGAAAAGTGTATGGTATAGAAAAATTAGAATACAAATGAAAGATCTGTTGTTAGAGACTATATAGAACATATGTGAAGTTATCTTAAAGTTTTCTCTAAAAGTTACTCTCTCAAGGCTTTTTTTTTTTTTTTTTCCTGTCAGGGAGATAATGATTTATAACTAACCTAAGGTTACTTATCATTTAACCCATTATAATGACCTTCTGTTGTAATTCTTTGTTATATATTTACACAGTCATTTTAAACTCCTGAGTTACCAATTGGCCTGTGGGTCTACTTATATTGTCTATTTTTATTCTTGATTATGAGCCACGCTATTTTATTCCTTGACATGGTTGCTAAGTTTTGTTTATATGCCAGACTTGTAGATGATACATTATAGAGACTCTCAAATAGTATTTAGTTTTGCTCTAGCACAGAATTATATACCTGGATCACCATGATCTTGTGGAGGTTTGGTTTTCAACCTTTTTGATTAGTTGCATCCTTAATCTTATATCATATCCCTTAGCCATATAGTTCTTGTTCCTGAGGCATATACCTTCTAGGGTTTCACTGAAAAATATGATATGCTTATTAAGCCAATCAAACTCCAACAGGGCTCCAACAAATTATTTCTCCGCAATTTGTGGTTGTTAAATTCTCTATTCAGATTAGTTAACCTTTCAAATATTGCTTTCTGCGAAGTTCCTTGGATTCTAATCTTACGTACAAATATTTTAGGAATCACGGAAAGATTTGGATGAAATTTATATCAGGACTTTGATGTTTTCCTCAATGTGACTCCCTTCAGCCTCTCAGGCAGTTTAAAATTCTGAAAGATCAGAATCCTTTGGTCATTTGAATGATTATTCCTCTGTATTTTAAGAAGTAATGATTTTTGTTTTTCTGGGTATCTATAATGTAACTTGGTATGTTTTTTCTTTCTTTTTTTAAAAATTTAGTTTTTAGTGGTCATCAAGCGTCTTGAATCTATAAATTTATGTCTTTCTCCCAATTTGGGGAGTTTTCAGCCCTTATTTTATCTATTTTATATTTTTTATATTTTCCCCTTAGCTCCTCTCTCTCTTCTTTCTAGGACTCCAAAATCCAATCAGTGAGAGTTTGTTCAGATATTTTCAGCAGATACTATTGTGTTTGGAGTATCAGTAACCAATAAAGATGCTGTGTAGAGCCTTTGGCTGGCACTATATGCCAGTAATAACACAGACTTTTATGGAAAAGTCAATGCCAAAAAAACCCAAAAACAAACAAACAAACAAAAAAACCAATGCTATCCTCTGTAGGTATTATTCTTTTGAGGAAAACAAAATAAAAAACAAAACAAAACAAAACTTATCTTTCACTACTGTGATTTAGTAGAAACTAAACACTTAAACAAGAGTCATAAAGTTCCCATGAGACCTAAGAGACTCATTGTGAAATGTATGTGATGTATCTATGAAGCATGCAGTTGGGTATGCCTATGCAGTGTCATAAATGAGATTAGGCTTGAGCATAACTGAAAAGTATAAGTAAATTATGTGAGCAAGTATGTTTCCTACCATGTTCTTCACTATCTCTCCTCCTGCTTTACTCTTTCCTCTTTCAATGTTTAGCTATAGCTTCTGGAAAGTTTCCTATGACTAGTTGGCTGAGAAAGAAAAGAAACAAACAAACAAAAAAACATAAGGCACAGCTTAATGGTGGTTCTGCAGTGGTTATGCTGGCTCCACCCTAAATTGGGTAAATTCAACACTATTGCCTCAAGGGTGGCCCTGAAAGAAATAGTAAAAGAAAATTGTCAAAATGGCAGAGTTTTGAGTAATGGGTTTATTGTTTATTTTATCTGGACTGAGAGCCAGAAATACAGATTTTATTGATTTATTGGCGTAGGTAATGATTTGGTTGGATGGTTAGAGACATAAAAGAATACAACTGGAAAATTGTGATAAGGTAGTATGAGAAAGATGACTTGGATGGTCTTTTTTAAATGGGCAGAGTTTAAAAGTATTTTTATTTCATGAAACAAAGTACTGCCCAGAGAACAAACAGTGGAAGAGAATGCTATTAATCAGATAGTTAAGATGACCTGTTCAGCAGATGTTACTCTGACTCTTGCCTCAGCCACCCTTGTTCTTGCTTAATAGTCTTACTAAGTAAGCTTATTGCTTGAGTTTATTATACTGGTTTAGGAACATGGCTTTTTACCCCGAAAGGCCAACAAACTCCCCCAAAACCCTAAACATAGTTGAGTACCCATGTACCATCGAGAGGGACCAACATTGATCCTGCTATGTGTAGCATGTTGATTGCACTAGAACATCTCTATGATAAAAGGGCAGTGCTTTGTTCTCACTGAAATAGACAGTTACTATGGATATGGATATAACTTTCCTTCTCACAATACCTCTGCCAAAATTACCAATCAGTGACTTATAGAATGTCTTGTTTATAACTGTGGTCATCCACAGAGCATTGCTTCTGACCAGGGAGCTTATTTTAAAGTCAATGAATTTTAGAAATGAGCTCATACTCCTGTAATTCACTGGTGTATGTACCTCATCACCTGCAGCAGTTAGCCTGATAGAATATTTTAATTGCTTTTTGAAGACACAATATATGCCTTCAGGTGAAAAGCTGTATGTTGTTTGAGATAATATCCTTAAAATTGTGGTCTAGCCTCCGAATGAGCAGCCATATATGACCCTGTTTTTTTCAAAACCAGGAGCTATGGGTTCAGGGATCCTGGTATGGCAAAGGGAGTGATTTTATCACAATTACCCCTAAGATTCTCTAACAAAAATTTGGCTGCCTGGGTTAGTACCTTTGGGCTATGATAGTTTACAAGTGTTAGTTTGCAAGGGAGGACTACATTCACAAAGGGACAAAGAAATAGTTCCACTAAATTAGAAGCTGAACCTGCCACCCTACTTTGGGTTTATCATGCCACTGAACCAATAAACAACAAAAAAGGAAGTTACTTTCTAGAAGAAGTCATCCTGGTTACTAAGGGCAAAGTGGATTGTTAATACACCAAATTTCATTTCTGGGGCCAAGGAAGAGTGAGTCTGGAATGCAAGGGACTTTTCTGAGAGACTTCCTAGTGCATCTGTTTTTTACCATATGATATTTATCATGTGATAAATTTCAATAGAAAAAAAACCCAACTAAATAGAGACAAGACTTTGGCTGGATCAGACTCTTCAAGAGTTTGGGGGCACCTGGGTGGTGCAGTTGGTTAAATGTCCAACTCTTGGTTTCAGCTCAGGTTGTAATCTCAGGGTTGTGAGATTGAGCTCCTCATCAGACTCCATGCTTAGCATGATGTCTGTTTAAGATTCGTTCTCCTTCTACCCCTCTCCATACTCTCAAATAATTAAATCTTTTTAAAAAAGGAATAAATATTTGGAAATATACCAAGCAGTGAACATTAGCCCATGAAGTGCTTGCTGAGGACAAAGAAAACAATGTTTAAATAGTACCTATGGCCATGTGACCAGTGGTAGGGAAAAAATAAAAAAACAATTTTAGTAGTTATTTTTATTCTTTGATGTGAATGCATGTGTGTGGGTGTGTATTACCTAGTTCTTTTTCTTTTTTTTTTTCATTTCTCACTCTTTCACTACATGAAATGTGTTAAGAGCAGTTGAACTTCTATCTCAGTATTTGAGTTGTAGACTATCAAAGAAGGAGGATGATTCAACTAGATGGAGGGCCTTAGGATGGATAAAGTGAAACTCTATGTAATCTCTTTACCTAAGTGTCAGCATATTAGTGTTTGTAAGACAGAGAATCACATAAAAGTGGTGGAAATATAATTTTGATGTTATCTATTTTGGAGATTATATATGGTTAAAAGATGATCATAAAAATGCTTCAAAGCTGGTAGAGCTAGATTGTGTGGTATGAATTAGAGCTGGCAAAAACAGAAACATGCATAAGGGCATTGGAAGGGTGGAAGTTAAGGGTGGAAGTGGTCATCATTCTCAGATGGTCAGATAAGTCTCAGACAGGCACATAGGTGGTCAGTGGGTCCCAGTTTATTTTCTCTTTATTGTCCAGTTTGTTTTCCCAAACACTGGCCCTGCTAAGACTGATGTGAAACCAGCCACCAGATGCTTGACTGTGGACTAACAAGAAGAAGAAGGGGCTCACCATAGTTGCTCTGTGGTCTCCCATTTTGTGCCTCCAATCTAGTGCTTTGATATGCTTCATGTTTGGGTTTGCCCTCGAACTCCTGCTTTTCTACTGGTGCTCATGCTTCAGGCAGATGGGTCAGTAATTCTTGTCATTATACATCAATTTACAACCTTTCACTTCCCTAGCACCTTCCATATTTGTGTAAGATATACTTTGTATAATAAATTTCTATTTAACAGCACTTGTAGTTACTCTTCATTTCTTAATAAACCTTAACTAACATATACAGTGACATTATTTTATAAATTTCTGGCTCATATTGCTTCATTTATAGAAATCAGCCTGGTCTCCTTAAAATCTTCTCATGTTTTTTCATAACTTCTATTTTTTAGCTTATAATTTTATTCATAATTTTAAATGCATATGTTTTTATTCTGTATCTGAAAACCCTGTTATCTAAAATCATCAGTATGCATGCAAATGCCTCTTAATAGGTCACATCAAAGAATAGCATTGTACTCTACTGTAACTGAGAAAGTCTACCTTCAAGGTACCAAGAAATATTTCCCATTCCTAGCTCTTTCTGCAGGTAACTGCTCATTCATTATATTTGTGGGCAATTCGACATAAGCTCTTTGAGAGGACATTTTGAATGGTCTTAAATGAAGTTTTGAAGTTTTAAGCTAAAATTGTTGGGAAAGTTATTGGAATAGACTTAGATGTCACTGACTTGTAAGCATAATTAGCTTTTCTACCCAGCAAAGTAGGGTGTTTAATACAAATTTGGTGGCAATTATTGAAAAATAATTCTTTCATGTACTATTCTGTGTTGAACTCCTCAAACCTGTGAAGACAGACTTAAAAAGTCAAGCTCAGATCTCATTCTTTTCATCTCCATGGCCTTTACATTAGGTTCTCTTGTCCCAGATTTCCCCAAAACACCAGGAGCAATCTTCTCATTCCTGTGCTTATCTTTCTACAGGGGCAATCTAATTTTGTAATGAATTAGTGAGAGACTCTATTATATCATAAAATCTGTTTTAAATTCGAATTCAAGTTAGTTAAGGTATAGTGTATTATTAGTGATTCATCAGTTGCACATAACGTCCAGTACTCATTCCATAAAGTGCCCTCCTTAATTCCTTTCATCCAATTACCCCATCTCCCCACCCACCACCCCTCTAGCAATCCTCAGTATGTTTCCCAGAGTTAGGAGTCCCTTATAGTTTACCTCTCTCTCTGTTTTTATCTTATTTTATTTTTCCTTCCCTTCCCCTCTATTCATCTGTTTTGTTTCTTAAATTCCACCTATGAGTGAAATCATATGATATTTTTCTTTCTTTGCCTAAATTATTTTTCAGAGCATAATATCCTCTAGTTCCATCCAGATTGTTGCAAATGACAAGATTTAATCCTTTTTGATGGCAGAATAATATTCCATTATATATCATATATACACACACACACACACACACACACACACCATATATATATTCATATATACCACAACCTCTTTTTCCATTTATCTATTGATGGACATCTGGGCTCTTTCCATAGTTTGGCTATTGTGGACATTGTTGCGATAAACACTGGGTACATGTGCCCCTTTGAATCATTGTTTTATCTTTTGGATAAGTACCTAGTAGTGCAATTGCTGAGTCATAGGGTATTTCTATTTTTAACTTTTGAGGCACCTCCATACTGTTTCCCAGAGTGGCTATACCAGTTTGCATTCCTACGAACAGTGTAAGAGGGTTCCCCTTTCTCTGCATCCTTGTGAGCATCTTTTATTTCCTGAGTTATTAATTTTAGCCATTCTGAGTGGTGTGAGGTGGTATCTCATTGTAGTTTTTATTTATATTTCCATGATGCTGTGTGATGTGGAGCATTTTTTCATGTTTCTATTGGTCATTTGTATGTCTTCTTTGGAGAAATGTCTGTTCATGTCTTCTGCCCATTTCTTGACTGGGTTTTTTGTTTTTTGGGCATAAAGTCTTTATAAATACATGTGTTTCCCTTTATGTTGTCTAGTTTGGTAGTGGTGATTAGAGAAGTATTAAAATTGGCCCAAATACTTAATGAAGTTAAGAATTACAGAATTGGCATGGGACTGATATTAATCTAGTAAAATTACCTGTATGATAATTAGATACTCTCTTGAGCTTTTTCTTAATTCTTTATTTTTTTTCAATAATAAAATTAAAAATGTGTGTCATGATATAAAAAGATAAAACCAAAGACCCACATATGCTAGAATATTATACATTTCAATAATTACTTAAGTTAAGGACAGTATGAAAGCAGAGCTGCTTTTTCCAGAGAAAAATATTTTACTAATGGTACAAGTATAATAGCTTCTAAAGTTAGAAATGAGCTTGAAACATTTGAACTCATCTTAAAATTGTCTTCAGCTCTGGAATAATATAACTTTTGAAAAGTCATTTCTAGGTAAATATAGAAGCAGAGTAAGAGATTCAAGTAAATATTTTTGTAATTTGCACAGCTCAAGCTTCTATTCCAATGAGAGACATTCTAAAATGATTTCTTTAGCTATTATTTATTAGCTATTATAACAGTTCAGTGGTTTGGATCTTTAAAACTCCAAATTACAGTAATTTGAAAAATTTAGAATCCACATGTATCTATGAACAGTAAAACTTTCTGTTTGAGAACACTCTCCTCATGAAGTAAGATATAAATTTCCTTAATATTCATTTAAGTACATATTGGTAATACTGCAAATCCTGCCTAAAGTTTGTCCAAATGCAGTCATGTAGCTTTTATAATTGAAAAGACCTCCCAAGTCATCATTAAATGAAACTGCAAAAAGTATCTTGGCTTCATCTTTAATTAGAATCAAGCCTTCTTCCCATAGGACAAGCACCTCATTAAAACACATTTCCAAACGACTTACATGATTCTGTGACAAATGTGGATCTCCCAGGTGCTTTTTAGGTTGATGGGGGAATCTGCTGATTGGTGCTTGCCTTGAAGACAGTTCAGACTTGATTGATTTCAAGGCCTCAACTTAAGCACTGGAAGAAACTGCCAGGCCAGGCAGGAAAAGTGAGTTCCCCTGCAGATGTGCAGCTGATCATTTGTGTGATCTTAGACAATTCTCCCAAACTCTAGTGGCCTTTATTGGATAACTAAGTATGTGTGGGAATGACTATGTGGAAGAGAATCTCTCAACTTCTAAGAATCCTTTAATGCATAATTCTGGTACTGTGTGTTTATGAATGTATCCATTCCCCAAATCACATCAAACAAAATATCCGAATTACCATGGATTTTTCCATGCCTGGCCTACATTTATACATTCTCTTTGGAAATATTTAGCCCTATAACTTCCCTCTCCTTCCCTTCCGCGTATTTCTAAGAAAATAAGATCTAGAAAAGATTTTGTAATTCTGTCCCACCGTGAATATAGGCAAAACCTCAGATCATCTGGAACTAAATATCAATGTTACAGACTCATATCAATGTGCATTTCTGTTTCCTCTATTTCCTTCTCTTTTTTTCTAAGTTGTTTTATTTCTGTGTTTGGTTGTTTCGGAGGAGAGGTAGCATTCTCTCTTCAGTATTATTATTAATATTTACTTTGCAACTTTTAAAATTGCTAACATAACCTGCTTTTATCTCAGGCTATGGCTTGATTTCTTGCTTGAAGAACACTTGCACTTATCTGGTTTCAAATTTTATACATTTTTAAGGAAGTGTTTTGTAAATTCTCTTTTAGTGTTCTGTTTACTTCAGGATTGCTCTTATCTTTCTGTAATACCTACAATAAGTACGTAAAGATTTAGAGAAGATTTGTAAAAGTCCCTCAGGGAAAATATGTATCTACCATCCTGGACCCTGAGACAATTATTTAAACAAGAGAGCTGGCAAGTGTATTATTCCTTCCTTTCTTTCATATCCCTCAATGTATTTTTAAGAACTCATGATTTTATTTTTTATTCTGAACTGTTCTTAATTGCCAGAGCATTCCAAGTCTTTCTTTCCAGGAAATATCTAGAGCTGCATATGTACATTCTTAATCATCCCTACCTCAATGCAAATACATGTTCTTATATGTTATTAATTTAGGATATATGTTTTTTTTTCTACAGAATTCACACACACACACACACAAAATGTTATAAACTTTTTTATGCTGCCTGATTTTAAATATTGTATTTTTATGGTATTCTTTGAAACACATTTTGCACAATAGCAACAACATCATTCTAACTCCACATAGGATGAAGATCAATCAATTAGATGAAAGGATCTCAAGATTTTAGCTCTTTGTAGTTCTTCATTTTAGGGTGGTGTTTGAGCACTAGCATTATTAAAATAAAACATCAAATGAGCCAGAAACTCCTGATAATCAAGAAAGCTGTATGGAGAAGTGACAGAGAATAAGATTTAGCCAGATTTTAAGGATTTGTACATAGATCCAATATCATTAGTGTGTGTCCTTGAGAAAATTGTATATCTTTTCTATGTAGTGCAGTTTACTCATCTTTAAAATGGGATGCTAAAGTTACCTGTGTCTAAGATTTGTTTTGACAGTAAAATCAGAAAATGTATATGATTTACTTACGTCTAACAAATTGTATGTTCTTAGTAAACACTAATCGTTGTTACTGCATTTTAAAAAATCATTGTGATAAAAAATAGCTGAAAACATTCAGAATATTTGGAAATAATTAGAAAATAATAAATTGGAAAATCTTCAACAGCTCTTTACTCTAGTTGATCATGTATTTTGGGTGATTTAAAAACTTATATCTCTTCAAACTGAAATATATATACCAAGTGATATGCTGAGTTTCCTTTCTTTGCCTTAGTTCTCTTTCTGTGTTTTAAAATTTGCATTGCATAATCTAATTTACATTTACTCAGATCATTTATTTATTTATTTTAAAAAAGATTATATTCATTTATTCATGAGAGACCCAGAGAGAGGCAGAGACATAGGCAGAGGGAGAAACAGGCTTCCTGCTGGGAGCATGATGTGAGACTCAATCCTAGGACTCCAGGATCATGCTCAACCACTGATCCACCCAGGTGTCCCATACTCAGACCATTTAAAAAACTTTCTCATATATATGTATATGTGTATATGTATGTTCCTTTGTATATAGATATGTATGTATACATTTTACAGTATAAATTATGAAAGAAAAATATCTAAAACAATTGTAGTAGTCATACATGTATATTCTTTGTTATTGTACCTATGTTAAAGCATCATATAACAAATAATCAAATCCTTATAAACATTTTATATGAACTCTATATATTCAACCAATTGGTCTTCAAAATGTGTACAAACCAGGATTTTAAATGACAAGATATTTGTGCCCCTATATAGTCCCCAACAGAGCTTGGGTCTGATCATTATAAGTTAGATTTCTTCTACCTCTCTTCCTTTCCATTTCTGAAAATTGACAAAGGCTTTTTAAATACTAGATTACTCAAGCAACAGACTCCTTAAATTTTTGAGCTATATTTGAACTCTGGGAAATCACTGTTAAGACCCAATTAATACAATTGTGATCAAATGCATCACAGACTTTATACAGTATTTTGCTTCAAAGAACATTATTCATTATGTCATTTTCTTCTTTCAAACTTCTTGACTCAAGTGAATATTATTGTGAATAGATAGTCTTTTCTCAATTAACCTTTTCACAAAAGGTTAATAGAACTTCTGTGAATTTAAAACTGTATCTGAAAAATTGCTAATACAAAAGAATACTAAAATACTGATTACAAAGCATATAGTAAAACACTAAAATATGTAAGTAGTTTATTTAAAAATATATTTACCCGATATTTTCTGTGCAAAAAGAGTTCTAATTTTTTTTTATAAGAAGCTAACTAGCTTTTTTTCTCTTTTAGAGGAAGAAAAAAATGAAAGTCTATTTACAAACTGATTGTAAAAGCTAACTTTCTCCAGATGCAAAGGGTGTGTTTCAGGGTTTGAAAACCTTTGTATATCTCTATGTAAAATGCCAAGTAACATGTAAATATATCATGTTTAAAATAAAACTTAAAAGTTGGTAGATATAGCATTTGGAGGGTCATTTTGAGACTATGCTATGGTAATAAACGAAGTTTTGAAGTTACTTAATAATTTATAACTGCCTATGGGATCGATAATTTTGTTTTCATTTAAAAGAAGTAAGAATAACTTTTAGATTGTGATTACAAACCCTAAATAAAGAATTTAATAAAAACAGTACATAAGAGAAGACAGTGCTGACCTAGGAAGCACTTGTGCCTGCTGTGCCATTTCCTGACAGTGACACTTTGAACTGAGCATTTCCTTTTCCATGCTCTCTCTCAATCTAAGATAGTGATATTATCTCTAAGTTTAGCTTCCATGTTAATTAAACAAGAACTAAAAAAAAAATTTTTTTCTTTTTAGGACTAAAAAGTTCTATGAAGAAAAAACAATCAGTAATCTGGTTATTTTATTGTTACCACAGTCAATCAAAGTGTCATCATTTTCATGCAGCCTCCATATGAGTTAGAAATGCATTTAATATGCAATGCACACTCTTCATGTATTTTTTTTAACTTGCTTGCAGTTTTATTTTGTGCTTTTTTTTCTGCCATACTCCCAAATGGGTTTGTAGAAACTTCAGACTAAACCCCAACAGTGACCAGTGTATCATATAAAGCACATGATCAAAATGTGAATAAATGTGGGAAAAGTAGGCAAAAATAAAAAGGTGGTATGCTGACACTAATAGTCAATAAATTTTCTAAGAATGAGACTTTAGATATCTGGCAGTCAAGGAAAAGGGAGAAATGTGATGTTACACTATTCTCTTTATAAAGGAGGAAACAAGCTGATACCTCAGGGAAGAAAAAAATTTCCTTGATACTAAGTCCAAGAGAGGTTTCCACAGGGATACTACAGTGCCAAGAGACACATTAGACAGTTTCTCCGGTTTTGTAACTATATAGTATGTATAGTAAGTATGTATCAAATACTGGAACTATAGCATTTTTTCAAGGATATTTTAAGATTTTTTATAGGATAAGTTTTAGTGAAAATGATGCTTATGAAATTCAGGTAACATGGCCTATGAATATAGCATAATTCCTTCTACACAAATAATTCCACTAATAAAAGTAGGTACTTAAAAGAACAAAGAAAAAGAATATTCCTTTTGTCATCTCCCTAAATAATTCTGTCAGCCAGATTTCTGATAACCATATAGCAGAGTTTAGTTATGGCCTAAAGAGCTGTTCATCTGTACTGATGATGTAAGGCTATTTCCTCAGCTTTGGAAAACCAAGCTACAATTCCGTCTTGGAAAACTGAGAAGTATAACGTGATTGTGCCTGGAATAGAAGACTATTACATCTCAATTTTAGAAGGAGACCTTATAAAACGTGCAACCAAAGTTGTAATTTTGCTAAAGAAATAGATTTAAATTAGTCTAGTATGTCAGAAATTTCCAAAGTCCTCATCATGAAACTTTAAAAGGTTATTTTTTTCCCTAAAAAACAAACAAACCCGCCCCCCCCAACAACACAGGGAAGACATATTGAATCGTTTACCATAACAATAGGAAAGCAGTAATTCTCCTGGGACTATACTTCATATTACCCTCTTCCATTCTTCTTAGCAAGGTGCAATAGTTGACTGATTAGGCCTAGGACTTGATGTCAATTTTTATACATAAGGATCCAATATTATGGAAAAATTAACATGAAATTATAGGGAATATTCCAGAGGAAAAAAAAAAGGTCTTGTTTTTCTTTCTTTCAGGACACATGCCCATCTTTTCTACCATCAGAAACCAGATTTAGAATCCAAGTAAATGTGCATTAGTTTCTCCTGTCACTTAGGTTCTAATACATTAGTCAGTGTCAGTCAATTTTTTTGTCTTTTCCTTTTTTTATCCTGTTTCACATTTTTATTACTTAACTACATGAATGTATTATGTATCAACATTTATAATCTGACATTTAGTTGAGAAATGAAAGCAAGTGTGTTTGGAGGTTCCAGGGGACAGGAGATGAGAGCCTGAGTCTCGGGTGTGGGATTGTCCAGCAATTTGATGTGGATTCACCAACAGCCTGAGATTTTCTCCAGCCAAGTTCAGTACTCAGGTGCCTGCCCAGGGTCCCGGGCTTGGGCTCTAACAGAGAACAGGGCTTTAGTTAGGTAGTCACACCAGGGAATGAGCAGAACGATGGTGTGTGTGTGAGGGGGCTCACTATGAGAGGTCATAACCCATAGGCCTGGGGGCAGAGCTAGCAGGAGGGTAAAGGTGTGTGAAAATGTGCGGGGTCCTGAAATCTGACTGGGTCAGATGATGGGACTGGAGAGGAGGGGGGTCAACTGTTGGGGTGGAATCTTAGGAGAGAGGAAGTATGGGGACAGGGGGCTCCAATCACACAGAAGGAACTTCATAGTTGAGGTTATGGAAGTGTTGCAGTCACTGGTGAGGACGCTTCAGGGACACAATCTTGAGACAGTGTGGCTGAGTTTAGGTCAAATTTTTAAGCATTGCTTAGACACTGAATCAAAATGAAGAAAAATTGAATTATAAATTACAAACCAGGATAATTGGAATTCTGTTGCTACTTTGCTAACTTTTCTTGTTCCCACTAACTGACCCAAGTGAAAAATCCCAAATCCTTCCTATACTCTAATATAGTTAGAAAAAAAAAGGTATCAAGAACAGAGAATGGGTTATGAAGATATGACAATTCAAGTTAAAAATAAATATATTTTATTCAATTTAAACAGTTTCAAATATTATACCAAGAATTGGTGAATTTTTTCAGTAAAGGGATACATAGAAAATATTTAGGCTTTGTGGGCCATGAAGTCTCTGCCCTAATTACTCACTTAGGAATTGTAGTACAAAAATAGTCAAGTAATATATAGAGAAATGACTACAGCTATGTTCCAGTAAAACTTTATTTGCCCAAGCAGATGGCAGTCTGGGTTTAAGCCATAGTTTGCTGATACCGGAGAAAGAGTATCAGCAGATCACTTTGTTTTTATAGACTTGTTTTTGACTTTGCTTTTGGTATTTTTAAAATTCCTACTTATAGGCCATACTCCTTGCATCTAACAAGACCTACTCATATCCAGATAGTAATCAACCAACCTAATAAAATCCTTTGTTAGAAATTAAATGTGACAAAGAGATGAAAAATACCATAGTGGTGAAACATTGTAATTGGACCCTAGACATGTTGTGGTATCCTTATGTTAGGTCCCATCATTTAAAATTAAGCATAAGCTGGATATCTGGGTGATGGTGGTTCTTCTTTTTCTTTTTCTTCTCCTTCTTTCTTCTTTTGTGTAATAGTTTTATTGAAATACAATTTAAGTATTATCAAAAATCACTCTTTTAAAAGTATATAGTTTGGTAGGTTTTAGTATATTCATAGAGTTATAACCATGAGCTCCTTCTAATTATAGAAATTCCCAGCCCCTCAAAAGAAACCATTGTATTTATCTTCTTTTCACTTTGCAAGTTACATCAGACATTGATGATGGTTTAATTTTCTTAGCATTTATTTATTTATTTTTTACCTCCTCTCCAACACTGTTCAGAAACTTGGGGTTAATAAGAGATCTGAGAAAGTGAATGTGAGAACTTAGATGATGGAAATTATTTTTAAACATAGACTTGGAATGAACTAATAATAGGTATTTTAAGCTCCAACCATATACTACTGTGTAACCTAATAACTATTTTCAATCTTGTTCCTGATTCTCACTGTTTGATTATGACAGATTTGTCAAGCATAGCATTATAATTGACTGTTCAGATTGAAAGTCACCCTGAGAATTGACTAATTCTTATGCATTATTTTTCTTCAGTGAGTACATGGATCCCACATTACAATATGTATAAGTGTATGTCTTCTATCGACTTTTTTTCTTTTTTTACTTCTGCCAAAATTTTTATGTTCATTAAGCTTACTAAAAACAATAAGGGGAATTGGAAAGGAATAAGTCATTGTATAATGACAATGAAAGAGGGAGGTAGCATCAGAAAATGAGAATTCAAATAGCCTATTTTATTTTTTAAAAATCTAAACAACAAACTCCATGTACTTCCTCCAAATTAATTGGATTCTCAGAATTTAAAATAACAGAAACAATTTGAAATTTGTGCTAAGTTTCTGCTTCAGTAAAGCAGGTAATTCAACAATGTATGTCAGAGTAGACACTTATGTGATGAAATGAGATCCACCTGGGAAGAATTGAGGTGGTCAACTCATATTTTAAAAATATATATTCAGGGATCCCTGGGTGGTGCAGCGGTTTAGCGCCTGCCTTTGGCCCAGGGCGCGATCCTGGAGATCCGGGATCGAATCCCACGTCGGGCTTCCGGTGCATGGAGCCTGCTTCTCCCTCTGCCTATGTCTCTGCCTCTCTCTCTCTCTCTCTCTCTCTGTGACTACCATAAATAAATAAAAAATTAAAAAAAAACAAAATAAAAATATATATTCAAATTAATAAAAAGGGAGAACTGAATTCATAAATAAGTGATGTTCAAGTCTGTTTTGATTAGCATCTCAAAGATTTACCTATTAAACATATCAGCTTCTACTACTTGAAATTCTGTCTCTATCTCCCTCTTAAAAAAAAAAAATTATGAACAATGTTCCTTCAAGGCTCACTTCAAAATCTCACTTCAAAATCTAAATGAGGCCTTACTTTCCTGCCCAAATGAACTCTCTCCAATGTTTGCTCTAGAAATATCTCTATCATTTGTTTTTAAAATCATCGTAGACATGATGAATAGTCTTCTTGGTGGTTTTAGTTTTTTTAAAAAAATATATATTCTACTTTCCAAATTAGATTATAAGCTTGCTTATAATTTAGTACATTTCTTTGTGTTTTAGTATCCCCAGCCTGCATAAAAGGATCAATGAATCTTTATTGAGGGCTATAATTTAACTCTAAATAAAATTTACTAATATTTAGAAATACTTTAAAAGACTGAAAATATTAACTAATATTGAGCTAGTCATAAAATTATCATTATTTAGATAGATAATATTCCCTATGGTTCAACTAATTATTTTGAAGTTTTTTTTCTTCAGTTGAATAAATGGATCCCAGAGAGCATCATATGGTCTATCACTTCTATTAATATTATCAATGTCCACATTTATGTCAGAGACATCTGTGATTTAGAGAATACAAACTTCATGAAAGGTCTACTCTGAATGAGAAGTTAATAAGGATTTGATAAGTCTTATTTGTAGTCACTTATACTTTTCTACTTAATTGTAAGAGGCATAGTCAGTAAATTAAGAATGAATTGATTCTCTTATGAAGGATAAAATGAATCATTTTAATACCTAGTAAAGGAGGTTACAGAGAGGACATGACCATAGGGTGACCCTCATACTGGACCCAGAGGCTCCTAACTCCAACCCCCTCTCCCCCTTGAAACGTATGATCTTCCTACCATTCCTGTAGTGGGAATCATTTTCAAGGACACAGCCTTAGAAAACAATGTGTTTTTGAGGTCATCTGTATGGCATACATAACTGAACCCAGACAAGGCCTCTATATAAACTTTTAAGATTTTGTCAGGCAGGTATGGCAGCTTGTCTGTGGCTACCCTAGGCAAAACTCATACGTAAGTTCTCTTGCTTATTAAACTTGCTACCTACCAATGTTGAGTGGTCTGATTCTTTCTTCAGTTTTTACTTACCCTCTGTATACAGGGGCCAGTTTTAGATTTTACCTGGGAGGTTCTGTGTTTTTAAATCAATAGGATCTTCATCAATTGTGTGAGTCCCTTGCCCTCTTGGGAGCACAGGTAGGGTGAAATCCTGACTATGTTTAACTTGGGAGACAGAGAAAGAATTAATTTCACTGGTCCCAAGAATTAGAAAGAAAAGTAAAATCTATTCACTAAGTTGAATTTTTAAAATTTTAGATCAGTCCACAAAGTAAGTGGCCAGAAAAAAAAGATCCGAATAGGAGTCACAGAACCTGAAATGGATGGCCAAGAATAGACAGGATCAGAATGGAAACAATTTGAGTTTAAACATGCGTGAGGATTCCATAATGGTTGGGATGCGTACTGTGAATACTCATTCACAGTTGGTTTTATTCTAATTCCAAATTGGGATGGGATAGGGAAGAGTATCTCCCAAACAAGTTAGTTGAATAAATATTATATTTTTCTCCATAATGAATTTAGAAATCCAAATGAAATATAATGTTGACATAGATCCAAATTCTTGTTTTTTAGTACCAATCTAGAGCAGTTTGCATTTTTGTCTGAGTTCATTTACATTTTCTGTTGTAGATTTCAAATCATGTAACTAATGACCATACATTCAAGATAGTCATTGCACAATATTTTGATTTTTAATGATAATTTTATAAAGAATAGTGAATTAGAATAAAAAATTTAAAAGTAATATGCACTTGTGATTCAACATAAGGAAATGAAGTAAAGTGACAACTGAAGATTTTTTATGATAAATGCTGATCTTGGTAAATGAAATATACTTGGTCAGTAACAAGGATGAAGTGAACTAAAAAACACACTGTCCTTTGACACAGTTTATTTTTGCAATCCAGAAAAAAATTGTATATATATATATATTTTGTATAATATATATACAAAATATATATGAAATCAATCTATTTCAAGGTTTTATCTATGACATGAGGACTCAGTAGATAGCAACAGGAAGCAATGATAATTTGGCATGTCTTCTTTACCTTTATATTTCTAGTGATTAGAATAATTTCTGACACATCTAGGAATTAATACTTTTGAATGTATATTTTGAATGCATAGCACCAACTAAATTATGTTAAAGTTAGTTTGTGCTTTTAAATCAATATATTCAACACCCCCTCTAGTATTGATAGACAGGAATAAAATTTTTCAAAAAGGATTATAATTTGGGGGCACTTGGCTGGCTTATTCAATACAGCATCCGATTGCTGATCTCAGGGTTGTGATTTCAAGCCCCATATTGGATATAGAGATAAAATAAAAATCCTGAAAATAAAATCTTGAAAAAAGGACTGTAACTTATTTATAAATATTTTTCTTTAGATGCTATAGTGCTGGGGAAGATGCTAAGAGCCATAATTCCCAATCTCTAGGAGCTTAAAAATAGTAAGTAAAGATGTGAAGGGTGCATGAGTGGCTCAGTCAGTTTCACATCCAACTCATTATTTCAGCTTGGATCATGACTTCATGGTAGTGGGATCGAGCCTGGGTCAGGCTCTGCACTCAGCAAAGAGTCTGCTTGTCCTTCTCCCTCTGCTCCTCCCCCTGCTCACCCACTCACTTTCTCTCTCCCAAATAAACCTTAAAAAAAAAGAGAGAGAGAGATATCACATTTGGATATAAGTCCACATTGATTTTAGGAGAAAAATTAGATTGAATGTGTAGAGCTAGATTGTGGTAGATCCTGATGATATCGGTGTGTTTTAGCTCATTCCATAGGGGAGATAAAGGGAGATATTAATGTTCTTGAAGAGAATAATGCTATGAAGATCACATGGCTTTAAAGGTTCAATTAACAACACACTTTATATACCTTAAAAAATTGGAAGTCTGAAGTTCATTCTGTAGTTCAAATATCCACTGATGAAGTCCTGCCCCGTGAATGAGAGTGGAAAAGAAGGTAAATGCATGAAACAATGAGATAAGAAAAGGAAAAGAATAATGAATCCACTGATGACAAGTAAGGCATAAGGCTGGAGCAAAGGAATCAAAGAATGACTCTTCTTTTTGAGTTTATGTCTGTGATAATGATAAAATGAACAGAACAGCAAAAGAATCTATTCAGAGAGAAAGAGGAGATTGGATTCAGTTGTATGCAGGCCAAGTTGATGTTAATAGTAGAAAATTCACGTGAAAATATCTCAAATCAGGAGGAGGTAAATATTTGGGATTTATTTCAATAAACAGTTATGTGATAAATCCCTCTTCTACAATCACATTTAGAATCACTGCAATTAAACTAATGATTCAGATTAGGTTTAGAGTGATAATGAAATATAATCCGCAGTTATCTTCATCTTTGTGTAATTATTCCATATCTTGCATATTGTAAGTTGTGGAATTCTAAAAATAGACTAAATAAAGGATCTGGTAAATATTTGGATTGCAAGATAATTTGCTTTTCTTTTTTTGTATCTCTCTCTGCTTCAGTTATACTTTCTAGGCAGAGAGCATTAGCATTGTAATAACCACTTTAAGCTTTAAGTTGAAAACATTTTATTGGTTGACTGAACTTATCATCCATTAGGAATGTCCACATCTGGTTAGATGGAGAGTTCAGTGTTTTCATTCCCCAATCCACACTGCTGAGTTCAGATACTTTACTGGATAGTTTACAAAGCTTTGCTTTTTTATAGCTACTCAATGTACAGGCTTATATAGCATATACCTCCCTGAAGCAGTTTCTTTCTCATACCATCTGGTAATGAGAGGATCATTTACACTATATAAAACCATGGCATTTGGAAAGGAAAACTAATGTGAAAAATCAGTTGACTACCAGGATTGGCCATATTTCGATTTTATTTTTGGGAAATTTTTTATTACTTAACTATACTATACCAAAACGAAATTTAAAAAAATATTAAGCAAAATTGTGAATAAATAACACCAGCATATTTTTAAGTTTCAAACATATAAAATTTTCTAGGAAAAAAAATCCAAATAATTAAAAGCTGTATATTTTAGGAAGATATAAGGCAAACATTTGGAGGGCAAAGAAACCTTTGGAATGAATGTCAACATTAGTTTTTAAATTAAATTTAGAGGTTGTGGCAATACCCCCATCCCCACATATGTAGCTCTTTTTCACATCCAAATGAAAACCACATAGCAGTTGTCGATAGGATTTGGGGGATTATGTATTCTTGAAAGAGTGAGAGATTCACTTAGGTCCCTATTATGGGGCTGCCTATGTACCAGGTACATAGGCCTGGCACTGAGGGCACAGTTTTGAACAACACAGGAATGGTCATTGCCTCCCTTACATTCTAGTGAGAGAGGAACAAAATGATGTAGATGCTGTAACAGAAAGAAAATAGGGTGATAAGATAGGGAATGACTGTTGGATGGTGGAGGAGGTGCCATGAATTAGGCAAAATGGCTGCCAAAGACAGATTGATCCAGAATAGGCCTCTATTAGGGAGGGAATGTAGGATGACATCTGAATGAACATGGGAGATAGCCAAGCAAATAGTGTGGCTTTTAAGAGAGAAGACATTGAGCCCAGATTGAGAGAAAACTAGAAAGTATCAAGGAAAAGAAGTCAGTAAAGGAAGGCTGGTGTGAAATCAGACACTGGACTGGACAAAGAGAAGGAAGAGTTTAGTACTAGGATGGAATGACAGTGTTTGGAAAAAATTTCTGTCACTCTGACAAATCCTGTTTCTGTGAGATGTGTGTGTGTATATATATATATATATATATGAAAATAATATATAATTATAAAAATATATGTATTAAAATAATATATATAAAAAATTATATATAAGTAGTACATATGTTTAAAAGAAATTTAAAAGTCTCTTCTTACTCCAACAAGTCATCCCAAGTCAGATATTGCCCTATGTTTAACAGCTTTTTCAGTTTCCAGTGTCTGGTGGAAGAGTGATTTTAAATGAGCAGCACACCTATGGGAGAGGGAAATGTAGAAAATACCAGTGAGATATTTGGTAATAATGATTGAGGAAAGGTTCGTTTAGTGGGCAAATGCCAGGGATGCAATGCATAGAACAGTCTTGCTTAGCAACAAATTTTCTCACAGATCACACAACTTAGAAATATGCTGTGGCCAAGACATATCTCAAATGTTAAGCGTCTGTATACCTGATAACAAAAATTACAGGAAATTTAATAAAGTCTACTGCTTTAGGAGAAAGTCAGTATATAGATAAAATAATTAAAGGGATTTGACTGATGCTATTAGACATTTGAATTCACTAAGGACATCACATCTAGTTCATAAGTAAGTGCATAACTTTGATGCCATAACATTAATAGTAAGTAAACTAGAAAGTGAAATATTCTTACTGATTGGGTAAGAATTTGATAAATATTTCATATATATTTACTTTTATTAGTTTTTTAATACTTTTATTGACCACAGAGATGGGTACTGGCATATTAATTTTTTTCACTTTTGTAGTAAATAAGATGGAAATTTGACTTGATATCTTTTTTATTTTCCCCTTTCTCATTATGTACAAGTAAGATTAGATTACTGTTACTTATTTTAATAAGTTTTAATAAAAGTTTGATAAATTATTTTATTTTAATAAAAAAGTTTAATACACTTAATTGTATTTTGTTTTCCTTTATTTCATACGCAGAATAATTTCTGGGCTTTATCACTTACATAAAAAAATACATCCATTATAAATTGGTGAAAGCATTTGATTATTTCATTACATATCATATGGTAGTAAAGGATATGTAAAGGCTAATTTTATCTCTGAATTTCATTTCAGCATAGTAGAAAGGAAAAGGTAAAATTATTTATTAGTCAAATGAGCTCGTATCTGATACAACTGAAAAAATTAGAGAATAGGAATGTGCATTTTGGAAAAGACATATTTGAAACATGCATTTGTTTTTGAAACATGTATTTTAGAAGTTGCATTATTGGCTGGTTTTTATAAAGTCCACTCAGATGACAAATTAATTGGGGCTTTAGCTTTTGCTAATAAAAATTCTTTAAAAGACTATCTGATTCTGGCTGGAGAAAAGTTTACCTTAGATAAAATACTCTCAAGATTTTATAAATGATACTAGGGACTATAGTACCCATATAATTAATTTTATTTTACTGATGTAAATATTGACAATAGAAAATACAGAAGTGTTTCTCTTCCTTTATGTTTCTTGTAAACCTTGATTAAACATGGAGTTTTAAAATAAATATCTTACCTTCAAATTATCTACATATCAAGCTCCAGGTATAGATTAGAGATGCAGCATTCTTCATCTATGTGAATTTTTTTTTTTTTGCATATACTACTAAATAAGTTTGTAAAAATATGCAATTAATAATTTTTATTTTCTTCATGTTTGTGCGTGATTTAAATTTCTGGAATACTATATGGAAAACTCTGTCTAGGAGTGCCTGGGTAGCTCAATTGGTTAAGCATCTGACTCTTGATTTCACCTCCAGTCATGATCTCAGGGTCATGAGATGAGCCAAGTTGTCAGGCTCTGTGCTCAGGGTGGAGTTCGCTTGTCTCTCTCCCTCTGCTCCTCCCACTGCTTTTGCTCTCTCTCTATCTCTCTCTCCCTCAAATAACTAAGTAAAATCTTAAAATAGTGACAGAGATAGTGAGACACAGCAGAAGCGGGGAGGAGAGGGAGAAGCGGGCTCCCTGCTCAGCAGGGATATGGGACTCTATCCTAGGACTCCGAGATCATAACTTGAGCCACTCAGGCACACCAACAAGTAAAATCTTAAAAAAAAAAAAAAAGAAGAAGAAGAAAAGAAAAGAAAAGAAACCTCTGTCTATTTGAGCAGGTGTAAATGTAGTCTACACAATGGGATGAAAATCTAGAAAACAGAAGTCATTCAATATAGAATGTCCATAGACATTCATCTCAACAGTTTGCGGTATTTGCCAAATAATATGAAGCCTAGAAATTATATCTCCCCTCAAAAAAGTCTGGTAAATTTGTAAAATCCCTTCTGTGGCAGCATAACATAGACTGAACAGCTTGTCTAGATAAAATTTTCACAGACATCAAGCATTTTGAAGAACATAGAGTTTAGTTTCTTTTTTGCATAAATCTGGAGAGCTCCTATTAAGAATAGCAGCAGCTAAATATACATATACATATATTTAATGTTCACTGTATTTAACTTATTTATTATGCAAAGTAATATGACGAGTGGCACAGCATGGCTGCAAAGGAGGGTGAAGAAAGATTGCACAGTCAGAAAATGAACAATGAGAAACTGAGGGGATCCCTGGGTGGCTCAGCGGTTTAGCTCCGGCCTTAGGCCCGGGGTGTGATCCTGGGGTCACAGGATCCAGTCCTATGTCGGGCTCCTTGCATGGAGCCTGGTTCTCCCTTTGCCTATGTCTCTGTCTCTCTCTGTCTCTCTCATGAATAAATAAATAAAATCTTTAAAAAAAAACCTGATTTGTGCTAGAACACAGAACAGATGTAAATAAATATGTTGACAATTACACACTGAGGTTAGATTGGCAATATAATAGGAGATATAGGGTGTCTCCGCACCGTATCTGTTATGTAACCACACTTTATATGATCAATAATTTAATATATGCCAGCCTCTTCATGTGTACTATTTTCTAACATATATCTTTTCATTGACAATTACTGTGTAACTTTTTAAAAGGGACCGCATATAACTATTTTATCACTGAGTCAGAGTAAATGGAATAGTTAAGAGCAAAGAGCCTGGCTGAAAAATTAATAAAAGTTTTTATAGTCACCTAATTGAATGCTTATTGCATGTATATAACTTTCTAAGAATATTGTGGTATAGGCATTAATTTTTCTCATTTATGGTAAATGAACTTGATAACTTACTCAAGATCACATAACTGTAATACTAATGCCAAGATTTGAAATGACCTAATCTAATCCCCAAACCCATAAGTTTAACTACTACAGTGTCTTGTCTCCAGAAATCTGAGCCAGGTTTCCATTCTATCAAGCCTTTGGGGAGGTTTTGATTTACTAATGTCTTTATGTGATAGTTTTCTTTTATATTAAGATTAACCGCTAATTGTAATGATTTTACTTGACATATATATTCACCAAGGATTAGTTATGGTTCTCTCTACTCATCAAAAGAGAATTGTAAGAAGTTTATTGAATATCTTCAAGTGTTTTGGTCAAATATTCTCAGATAGGCATGGCTCTAGAGACAATCCAGCTGATTCCTATGCATTCAATTAAATGAAAGAATAATAACAATATTTTCTGTAGTGACTGTAGACAATTCCAGTGGGGTTCTAACTGTACTCTGATTAGGATGGTAAACTAATTTGGATAGCTGGAAAATCACTTTGATAATCATGCTTATTATTAATCAAGAGATCTTAAGCTGATCGTTAGGACAAAGATACATGATAAGCAAAAGGTTATTTTGAAAATAGTGTTGGATAGTGAAGTGAATTTATTCAGTTTGGCTAGTCTATACCTCTCCCCTGCCATGTAGAGTATTCTCACAGTGTAACTTTATTCTCATAGTGTAACTTCAAGATACTTCATTAACTATGCTTTGCAGTGTAGTTTGTTTCATACTTTCTTTTTGAAATTCATACATATTTGTAATAAATTAACATAGGTTAAAGATGGGGACATCTTAACCTGTTAACCTGTCCCCATCAGGTTTAACCTTACTTGAATAGCACATCTTGTAAAATATACCATAAAACAACTTGGGGTCTGTTAGACCCATTCCTTGTTTTTTTGGCCTTTACCAAATCACTAAGGGTCATATGCTGAAGTACTCTGTTAGTGGTAACATCATTCTTATTTGAGATTTATAAATATTTAAACAGAGTGAAAATGATGTATCTTATATGAGAGGCTTTACATCTTTAGCTCTTAGATATTATTTGGAAATGTATGTACGTCAAAACCCATGTTATTTTAGGGCCATGGAGTGCGGGGTCTCTAAAAGTTGTGAGAAAGGAATAAAAGTAGGAATACGAAAAGCTTAGAATTTAAGAAATTCTCTTACTATGGAGTTAGCCACAAGTCCTCATGTGTGACTTGAGTTGGTATGTATCTCCAAGGATATCTGAGCAGGTTAGAGGGCATCAGAGTGGAAGTCTGAGCAAGTGTGAAATAATTAATAAGGTGCTTGACAGCATAATTGTTAGTAATCTCATTGGAGAAAGATCCCAGCTAGATTATACAGGGGAAGGATCCAAGTCTTGAATGCAAGGGAATACATAGCATCTGGGAAAGGGCTCAGGCTCACAGAGAGGCTGGATGTGATTCAGAACAGGGATCCAGCCCTAGTGGGTGGATGGAGGTCAAGCCAGAGGCCTGGAATATATTCCTGGGGAACCAGGTGGAGGAATAATCGTAAAACTATGAAAGGAGGTGGAACCCAGAAGAAAGCTTTGTAAAGCTGTGGACCTGTTACTGATTCTGGCTCTAGTCTAACTTTCAGAAACACAATGATGTCCAAGTCTTAGCCACTTAAAAGGATGAGTTTCTTGATATATTTCCTCACTGGGTCAGTTATAGAGTGGGGCAGAAATTCTTGCCCTTGAACGAGGATGAAACAGTCTGGCAGGATTCAGTATTCAGTAGTGTAATCATTATTGGCAGAATCACTTATAATATAACATACATTAGGAATTTAACTTGGTTTTTATGTTGTAAATTAGTGCAGTATATAAGAAAGTGAACTTAAAAACATGTTATGTCTAAGTTGGGGTTCCCAGAAAATAAAGCTTGAGAGATAAAATTATTTGTTAACTACTCATTTCCATCTCAAGAAAGAGGAATGAAGAGAAAAAAGTCAGACATTTTAGTGGAGGTTCCTATCCTCTTATCTCAAACCCTGGAGTCAGATATCTTGATTTTCAGAAATGCAAGAGTTTATAGAGATAACAAGGTACAATGACCATACTTATTATAACATCTACAGTGAACTCTGGTGCAGCATTACTTAATCAAACAAAAGAAAGCATGAATAATTAAGGAATATAAAGAATCGAGTCCGAAAGAATTGTGTACTTGTACCTAGATTCCAGAAAACCTTCAAGCAAATATTCACTTATGACTGTGTGACGCAATTCTCTGAGGCAACACAGAGACTGTCTTAAAGAATGTATTATTAACAGGCCTCAAAGGAGCATCAGTTATTTGTCAGTTCCTAGGAACTTACCCCCTATTACTCTTGCTGCCTAGCTCTCTCTCTCCAGCTACTCTGGTCTTCTGGAAGGTTATCATGGACTCCAGGTGCATTCCAGCATCTAGCATTAGGTGTTCCTCTAGTGAAATACTCTTTGTCCGGACAACTTTATGGCTGATTCCCTTAGCAGCTTCAAGTTGTTGCTTAAGTGTCACCTGTTAATGAACTCTATCATACCCACTCTACTTAAAATTGTAACCCAGAAATGGGATTACTAAATCACAATAACAATTCCATTTTTAATTTTTGAAGAACCACCATACTGTGTTCCATATAAGTTGCAATTTTACAAACCCAACAACAGTGCACAAGTGTTCCAATTTCTCTCCATTCTCACACATTGTTTTCTATTCTTTGTTTTGTTTTTTTTTATAGTGGCCATGATAATGGGTGTAAGGTGTAGCTCATTGTTTTGATTTGCATTTAACTAATGACCAGTGCTATTGGACAACTTTTCATTTGCCTATTGACCATCTGTATAACTTCTTTAGTGAAATGTCTATTCGAGGCCTTTGCTCATTGCTTTTAACTGGGTAATTTTTTTTTAACATTGTTGAGTTGTAGGAGTTCTTTATATATTTTGTATTTCAACTCCTTATTAGATATTTGCAAATGTTGTTTTCCCATTACATAGGTTGCCTTTAACTCTGTTGACTATTTCCTTGAGACCCCAACATTTTGAAGTTTAATATATTACCAAAAGAATAGAAAGCAAGATCTCAAAGAGATTTTGCACAGTGTTCACTGCAGCTATTGTGGAAAATACAACAGCCATGAGTTAGAAGCAACCCAAATGCCCATTGACAGATGAATGGATAAGCAAAATGTAATATACATACACTACATACACAATGAAATATTATTCAACCTTAAAAATTATGAAATCCGATCACATGCTACAATAGTTCATTACTATTATATACTTAGAACATACTTATACATACTTAGAACATTATACTATTTTATTTTGTTTTTTATTTGTTTCACATTTTTATTTAAATTCCAGTTAGTTAACATGTATGTAATTTTAGTTTCAGGTATAGATTTTAGTGACTCATCCTTTACATACAACACCCAGTGCACATCACAAGCGCCCTTCCTAATACTCGTCACCCATCTAATCGATTCCTCCACCCAGGAAACCCTCAGTTTGTTCTCTATTGTTAAGAGTCTATTTCCTGTTTTGCCTCTCTTTTTCACCCTATATTCATCTGTTTTGTTTCTTAATTCCACATATGAGTGAAATAATATGGTATATGTCTTTCTCTGACTTATTTTGCTTAGCATAGTACCCTCTAATTCTATTCATGTTGTTGTAAATGACAAGATCTCATTCTTTTTGATGGCTGAGTATTATTCCATTGTGTATATATACCACCTCTTCTTTATCCATTCATCAGTTGATGGACACTTGGGCTGCTTCCATATCTTAGATATTGATAATACTACTATAAACATCAGGGTGCACATGTCCCTTCGGATATCCTTTGGATAAATACCAAGTAGTGCGATTGCTATATCATAAGATAGCTCTATTTTTAACTTTTTGACAAACTTCCCTACTCTTTTCCCTCGTGGCGGCACCAGTTTGCATTCCTACCAACAGTGTCAGAGTTTTCTCCTTTCTTTTCATCCTTGTTAACACCTGTTGTTTCTTATGTTGTTGATTTTAGCCATTCTGACAGATGTGAGGTGATATCTCATTGTAGTTTTGATTTGTGTTTCCCTGATGATGAGTGATATTGAACATCTTTTCATGTGTCTGTTAGCCATTTGTATGTCTTCTTTGGAAAAATGTCTCTTCATGTCTTCTACCTATTTTTTAACTGGATTTTTTGTTTTTGGGGGATCTTGATTAAGTTCTTTATAGATTTTGGTGATATTTTGTAATATCACTGTAATATCTGCCGTTTGTAAATAGCTTCTCTCATTCCATAGGCTAGGCTGCCTTTTAGTTTTGTTGTCTCCCTCACCATGCAGAAGGTTTTTATGCTGATGAAGTCCCAATGGTTTAGTTTTGCTTTTGTTTCTCTTGCCTGTGGTGACATGTCTAGGAAGAAGTGGCTATGACTGAGGTCAAAGAGGTTACTGCCTGTGTTCTCCTCTAGTATTTTGATAGTTTCCTATCTCACATTAAGGACTCATCCATTTTGAATTTATGTTTGTGTATTGTGTAAGAAAGTGGTCCTGTTTCGTTGTTCTGCATGTTGCTATCTGGTTTTCCCAATACCATTTGTTGAAGAGACTTTTTTCCATTGGATATTCTTTCCTACTTTGTCGAAGATTAGTTGACCATATGGTTGTGCATCAATTTCTGAGTTTTCTATTCTGTTCCATTGGTTTTTGTGTCTGTTTTTATGTCAGTCTCTTACTGCCTTGATCACTACAGCTTCAAGTATAACTTGAAGTCCAGAATTGTGATGCCTTCAGTTTCAGTTTTCTTTTTCAAGATTGCTCTGGCTATTGGGGGTCTTTTATGGTTTCATAAAAGTTTAGGATTTTTGTTTTAGTTCTGTCAAAAACCCTTTGATGAGGATTGCATTAAATGTGTAGATTGTTTTGGGTAATATAGACATGTTCACAATATTTGTTCTTCCAATCCATGAGCACGGGATGTTTTTTCATTTCTTTGTGCCATCTTCAATTTCTTTTGTAAGTGTTTTATAGTTATTGGAATATGGATTTTTTTTACCTCCTTGGTTAAATTTATTCCTATGTATCTTATGATTTTTGGTACAATTTTAAATGGTATCAATTCTTTGATGTCTCTTTCTGCTGCTTTATTATTGTTGTATAAAATAAGGCAGCCACAAAAAAACAGATAGTGTATGATTCCACTTATATGAGATATTAAAAATAGTCAAACTCATAGAAACAAAGTAGAATGATGGATGCCTGAGACTGGAGGGAAGGGAAAGCAAAGAATCATTCAATGGGTATGAAAATAAAATGTCCTAGAGATCTGTTGCATAGTGATGTGAATATACTTCACACTGCCGAACTGTACATTTAAAATAGTTAAGATAGTAAATTTTATATGCTTTTTACCACAATTTAAAAAATTGCAACCAGCTTCTTCTAACTTTTTGATCCTGATTATCCTTACCCTTCTTTGTTGTTTCCACAGAATACATTATCTTTTAATATATAATAGAGTTTTCTTGTATTTTATTTTATTATCTGTCTTTCCACTATCCCTTTCCTCACCCAATATAATGAAAGTTCCACAAGGCATGGATTTTTGTTGTTGTTGTTGTATTTACTGAGGTATTCCTTTTTTTTTTGTTTGTTTTTTAAGAAAGAGAGTGTGTAAGGGGTGGGGCAGAGGAAGGGGGAGAGAGAATCTTAATATTAAGCTGGGCATGGAACCTGATTTGGGGCTCCATTTCACAACCCTGAGGTCATGACCTGAGCTGACATCAATAGTCAGGTACATAACTGACTGAGTCACCTATGTGCTCCTACTGAGATATTCTTTTTTCTTTTTTAAAATAAAGATGTATTTATTTATTTAAGAGAGTGAGTAAGATAGAGAACATGAGTAGGGGGAGGGGCAGAGGGAGAAGCAGGCTCCCTGCTCAGCAGGGAGACAGACGGATGTGGGGCCCTACTCAGGTATTCTTGACAATATCTGTCTCAAATGGATATTTAATGAACAGTTGTTTACTGCAAGAATGGGACCCAAAATTGCAGTTAGTTAAAAATTACTAAACATATCTTCTTTATCCATTCATCTACTGATGAAAACTTGGACTGCTTTCATATCTTGGCTACGGTAAATCATGTTGCAATAAACATTGGGGCACATTATCTTTTTTGAATTAATATTTCTGTTTTCTTTGGAAAAGCCAGTAGTGGGATTACTAGATCATATTGTATTTCCATCTATAATATTTTGAGGAACCCCCATACTGTTTTCCACAGTGGCTTTACCAATTTATATTCCTACCTACAGTGCATGAGGTACATCCTTTTTTCTTTTCTACATCTTTTTTCTACATTTTCATGAATACTTGTTACTTCTTGTCTTTTTGATTCTAGCCATTCTGACGGGTATTAGGTGATATTTCATTGTGGTTTTGACTTGCATTTCCCTGATGATGAGTGATACTAAGCATCTTTTCATGTGTCTGTTGGCTATCTGTATGTTTTCTTTGATGAAATGTCTATTCAGATCCTCTGTCAATTTAAAAAAGTATTTTATTTATTATTCTGAGAGATAGAGCATGAGGGGTGGAGGAGTAGAAGGAGAACCGGATTTCCTATTGAGCAGGGCGCCCAACACAGGGCTCGATCCCAAGACTCTGGAATCATGACCTGAGCCAAGGCAGGTGCTTTACAGACTGAGCCAAATACCACATGATTTCACTCATATGTGCAATCTAAAAAAACAGAACAAACGAGTAGAAAAATAAACAAAAGCTGCATTGGATCTGTAAATACAGAAAACAAACTAATGTAGCCAGAGTGGAGGAGGGTGAGGGAATGGGCAACACTAGTGAAGGGGAATGGAGATACAGATGTCCAAATACAGAATGAGTAAGTCACAGGAATAAGAGGTACAGCTGGGAAATATAGTAATTGGTATTGCAATAGCATTGCTTGGTAACAAATGGTAGCTACACTTGTGATGAGTATAGCATAATGTATAGAGTTGTTGAATCACTATGTTGTACATCTGAAACTAATTTAACATTGTGTGTCAACTATACTCAATTTTTTTTTAAAAAGGAAAGAAAATCATAAGAAAGAAAATACAAAAAATCCTTATCCTTTAAAACAATTTACTAACACAGAAGAAAAAAAGCCAAATTAAATGAGAATAACTATATATTACAGAATTTAATTCATAAAGACTTCAAATACTGTAATTTTCAATATACTTTGCAACTCGAATGCCAAATCAGATTTAGACATGCAAGAGATTTATGGGTGGAAATACTGATGATGGGTAAAGGAGAATGATCAAGAACAGGCTTGTGTCATGCCTATAAAAGAGGGAAGGAAGAACTGGATATGGAAAAGCCTTAGACCACATTAAAAGTGTGAGGAACTCCCTGCCAGTCTGATGGGGAGTCACTCATTGGAAGAGTCCTTCATAGAACAATAATGCACTGTGTCTAGTAACTCCACTATACCCAAATAGGGGAACATGTCATTAGTATGAATATTCTAGAGAATCCAAAGGTACAGCAACAAGACTGCTTTCTGCTGTGAGTTCTCTTCAACTAGATCTATATGGCACACATCATCAGCAACTTCAAGAATTATAGAAAAGTAAAAATATAATAGAGAGTATTAAAGTTTTAAAAATTGGGCAAATTTGAAGAAGAACCAGTTAAAATTCTAGAAATGAAATAAAATGATGATTGATAAGAAAATAACATATCAGTTAAGTAGTAGCTTAGAGATAAAGCTGAACTCAACAATTAAAAGAATCACTTGACTGAGTTACTAAAGAATACATAACAGAGAAAGAGGAATGGAAAAATAGAGTTTAATACATGTGGAATAGCAAAAGTTTTGGTATATCCTAATCTAAGTTTCAGGTGAGAGAAAAGGAATTGCAGGTGTGGCACTATTGAGAGAAATAATGACTAGGAAACTTCTTGAATTGTTTAATGAATCCAATCCATGTATAACATACCCCAAACTGTGTTAAATAAAGTAAACCATTAATCAGGCAAAATAATTAAAAGTGTGGTACATCTTTTTTTCTTTTCTACATCTTATAGATAAAAGGATTCTCAAATCAAAAATCAGAATGCAACACCTATTTCAATTGGCATGCAGAAGCCACCAAAGTCTTCAAATTTCCCAAGTAGCTTTATCAAAAGATTCATTGCAAAAGGCTAAAGAAAAATTAAAGATCCAAGAGGTATCTAAAACAAAAACCCAAAAGACTAATGTGACCCCTGCCACCCCCCCATCCATCCTCCTTTACCTGAGTCCTCAGTCTACTAATCCTCTGTTTGAATTTTAAAAATTAAAATCAGTGGAAAATCTTGCTAAATTTGGTAGACACCAGGGTTACACTCTCTACTTTAAACAAGATATTTGAAAGTTTTCAAATATATTAAAAAACTCTAAAGAAAAAAAAATTTATATTCCCCAAAAGAATGAGAACATATAATGTTTGTCCTTCTCCAATTGAGTTATTTCACTCAGCATAATACCGTCCAGTTCCATCCACATCAAAGCAAATGGTGGGTATTTGTCATTTCTAATGGCTGAGTAATATTCCATTATATACATAAACCACATCTTCTTTATCCATTCATCTTTCTTTTTTTTTTAATTTATTTTTTATTGGTGTTCAATTTACCAACATACAGAATAACCCCCAATATTTATATTCTTTTGGGGAATATAAATAATAGTGAAAGGGAATAGAAGGGAAGGGAGAAGAAATGGGTAGGAAATATCAGAAAGGGAGACAGAACATAAAGACTCCTAACTCTGAGAAATGAACTAGGGATGGTGGAAGGGAAGGAGGGCGGGGGTTGGGGGTGAATGGGTGACAGGCACTGAGGGGGGCACTTGATGGGATGAACACTGGGTGTTATTCTGTATGTTGGCGAATTGAACACCAATAAAAATAAATTTATTATTTAAAAAAAAAAAGAAAAAAAAAGAAAAAAATATTAAGATAGCTAGAGAGATTGGGCAGATTATCCACTTATTGTTTCCTTCCTAAAAGCAACAAAAGAAGACATAAGGCAGTGAAATAGTACCTTTGAAGGACAAATTGTCAACCTATAACTGCATATACATTTTCAAGAGGAAGGTGAATTAAATATATTCCCAGACAAAAAGTGCTGAGGTACTTCACATTAAAAAATTCTCATTAAAGGAATTTCTAAGTGAAAAACAAACAAAAACACTTGTAGATCAATCTAACCAATTTTAAATATGTATTTTTTCACATACATTTTTATAGAGATAAAAATAAAAACAAACCTGAAATCTTGTATAATATTGTAAAAAACAAGGTAAACATAAAAATTTTGTGTAGTAATTAATCTCTACATTGTATAAGAAGGTAAGCAAATAAAAGCTTCTAATATCTTTTCTTGCTTATGAAAAGGAAATCTATAGATAGACTTTAATCTTAAATTAAAAATGCATATTAAAATGAATGTGGCTACCATTAAAGAACGACTAATTCTTGACTTCTATTCACATAGTAAAGTATCTTCAACATATTATATAAGGTAAAAGATTGACAAGACTACAAGGAGAAAATGATAAACACCTTGATAAAAATCTTTTAACACAACATTTTCAGTAATATAATATAGTATAATATACTCAAGATGACAGAATCAGAAAGGTTAAGTGGAATGTTTTTCTTTTTCTCTAGCTACACAGCTTCATTTAATTAGGGGAGAGGTCTTAAAAAAATCCTATCTGATTTGAATATCAGCCTCCCATTTGGCCAACTTCTGACCATGGAGCTACTCAAAAAAGAGAGAGAGGGAAAAGAGTGGGGAAAAAAAAAAAGGAAAGAAAATAAAATAAAAGAAAAGAAAAGAAAGGAAAAACAAAAAGAAAAAAAACTTTCAAATATCTTCTTTAAAGTTTAAAGAAGAGAGTGTAACCCTGGTGCCTACCAAATTTAGCAAGATTTTCCACTGATTTTAATTTTTAAAATTCAAACAGAGGATTAGTAGACTGAGGACTCAGGTAAAGGAGGATAGAGGGGGGTGGCAGGGGTCACATCAGTCTTTTGGGTTTTTGTTTTAGATACCTCTTGGATCTTTTTTTTAGCCTTTTGCAATGAATCTTTTGATAAAGCTACTTGGGAAATTTGAAAACTTTGGTGGCTTCTGCATGCCAATTGAAATAGGTGTTGCATTCTGATTTTTGATTTGAGAATCCTTGCTTTCAGGTGTACTTCTTAAATGAACAATCTTGTCTAACTGGAATATTCCCCATAGTGTCCATTGTAATTCTAGGTTGACTTAGTAAGATTTTTCCTTTTTTTTTTAAGATTTTTCCATTTTATGTCTAAGAACCATATATTCTTAGACATAAAATAAGCTGGTGTACCTGCTGTGGTGTTCTCAGTTCTGTGAAACTTGAAGATCTCATTTCTTTAGCTAAATCTTGGGTCTTGGAGTCGAATTAATAATTATAAGGGATATGCTACTGAGTTGAGGATTTTGTGATGTTTTACAGTGCACCTTGTTACATGGAGATTTTCTTGAGGTTGGCAAGGGACCTAGTATTAATCTACTCCATTTTGTGACCATCTGATTCTAGTGTGGGTGTCTTTGAATTAGGTGGCCAGGACTCTGAGAGCTTAAGTGTTCAACCCCTACCCACCAAAGGAACTGGCTTCCCAGATTCCCCTTAGCAACAGGCCTATTATTTCCTTCAGAAGATTTCTTTATAGTGGTATACACCCTGATGGCTTTTAATAGTCTCAATTGTGTCTACTTAGACTTTGACTTTGATGGTGAAAATAGTCCAAATTTATTGTCTTGTTGCCTCCAAGTTTTCCAGGGACTTATTCCAGGACTACCTTGATGCTTCATGAATCCCCTAGTGGCTGTCACCTATTGTGGACTCCCAATGTAACTATCACAGAACCTTTCCAGGACCACTATTTCTCTTTATTTATTTTTTTAAGTAAAGTTTGTTTTTATCAGAGAGCTTCCCACAAGGAAGTGAGACTCAATCTGAGACTGACTTATACACAGCTCCCAGTAATGGCAAGAGGAACACTGAGCTCAAATTGTAGATGCCTTGCCTATGCAACTTGTCCTTTAGGCCCTCAGCAGTCAACTTCAGATCTCATTCTTCACAGCCAAAAATTGAAAAAATGATTGAAGAAGGGGCACCTGGGTGACTCAGTCAGTTAAGCATTGACTCTTTCTTTCAGCTTGGGTCATGATCTCATGGGTCCTGATATCAAGCCCTTCCCAGGGCTCGAAGCTCAGCAAGGAGTCTGCTTGAAGATTCTCTTCCCCTGCCCCTCCCCCCACTCATGTGCTCTCATGCACACACTCTCAATAAAAAAATACATAAATACATAAATCTTTTAAAAATGATAGAAGAAGATAATTTAGATGATACAAAATAAACTTTTTTTTCATGAAGCGAGCAGTCTCCTTTTAGAGAAATGCCAATGAGGCAGAATGAAGGATGCCTTTATAGGGTGAATAATAAAGAATGAAGAAGAGAAAAATAGAAAATATCTGATTGGCTGGGGCCACATCATCATTGTATAGGGTGAGCAGACTCAGAGATGGCTTGGAGTTTGGGGTTTGGTTCACTGGACATTTACAGGGACATAAAAGTTTTGGTTTGCTGATGAGGCACTCCCGGCAGGAGTGGCTCTATCTTGGACATAGAAAGTTATTTCAAAAACAAGTATTAAAAATTTCTTTATTAGTAATTCAAGTATAATTCCTTTACTCACACATTCATTAAGCATTTAATACATAAACTGTGGTGACATGTTTTGTGAGATTTAATGCCCTTTGAACTATCAGTACATAAACAGGTTTTCTTTCTTTCTTTCTTTTTTTTTCCATAAACAGGTTTTCAAACATACTTTAGTAAAATGTAGAACTCCTCCACATAATTAGATCACTGATTTCTTTGGTATAATTACATCTAAGAGAAGTGAACTTAATAAGAGTCGTGGGGATCTGACTGGATTTTTTATGGCTTATTTATTGTTGCTACTGAGACCATGGCTATGGAAAAGCCCATCTTAATATTTCTTTATATATTCTTTTATTTATTTTGTATTTGAAACCTGATAATTTTCCCCAACATACTGAAGCTTATAATGACTTTTTTCTTTATCCAGAAGTAGTTAAATTGAGAAAAATTAAAGATGAATCTCTAGAAGAAAAAAAAATATGAATGAATGAAGATATACCTACAAATGTTTTCATTTATAAATTTTAGTGTCATTTAATATTTTGTCATGGATATACAATAGTCTCATTTGTGTTTTTACGTGTTTAGGGAAATTATCTGGAGTAGAATAATTATATTTCTGAGATCATCTCATATACTTCCTAAGCTGTTGTACATCTTTATAACACTTCTAGCATTTATGATTAATAATTATTTCATATATTTATCTCTCTTAGATGGTACTGTTAACACTATTACTACTACTAAGAGCTAACATTTTCATCCCAGCACTGATCTAAAACATTTTATGTTAATTGTCATTTAATTTTCTCAACTACCAAAATGACGTAGATACCATTATGATTCACATGTTAAGGATAAGGAAAATAAGGCAGAAAAGTTAAGTAATACAAAGATTAGTTCACACACTGTGGGGCCAGGATTATAAACTCCAAGAGAGTAGGAAATATAACCCACATATCCCCAAGGTCTTGTTCAGTGTCTGGTGCTTATAATGCTCATTTAATATTCAGTAAATGAACACATGAATGAGTGTGAGTTTAAGAAATACAATTTAAAGGTTTGCACAACATGTTTTCTTGCTTAGTTGAATCTAAATAATGATGCAAGATCTGAAAAGGATAATTTGACAAGTTCTCTGATTAATCTGATTTCTCAATAAGTCTTAGGTTATATCCATATGGACACAATGAATGTGCTACACCATATCAGTCTTCCTGTTATGATCTCTTCAGATAAAGGTTATGCTGTCATATAATTGATTTGACTTCGTGATATGAGTGAAATCAGATTCACTGGCTATCAGATTTATTCAGAACCTAACTCTGAGGATACCTGTGCCCAATCAATAGATAAAATCATTGAGTACCCTGAAATAAATACAATTCTCTTATATTTGAGGAAAGAGTAAGCATCAGATTTTATATAAATAGTTAAAGAAGTGGATAATAGTAAGTCATTTAGAAACATTTGTACTTGAGAGAAACCAAAAATAAAAGAGACAAAATTAAACATATATTTTTTTAGTAATAGAGAGAAAATTCAATGAAAACAGAGGTTAGGAAAGAAGTTATAGGAGTCTTTCAAACATTTAAGATGCACATTCATTTTGGAACTTTTCCAGGAAATTTAACAAAACAAATCGAAAGCAACTAATTCTTTATTTATCATTTTTCCCACACGAAGACAAGACAATATTCTATAATAGGAATATATATTTTGATCTCTAAGAGATAGATTTGGCACTGAATGAGATAAAAATTCTACATGAGTATCATATATTTCTATGTTACCAGGGAAGTCAAGTTGATACAAACATCAAAGCCAACAAAGGAGTGAACTAGCAGTTTGCTTTTATTTCTAATCCCGTGGTAAAGCAACTCATATTAGTTCTAAAATATTTAAGAAAAAAAAGAATTGATAATACAACTCAATATTTACATACTTAGCTCATAACAAAAAGAATGTTCGATACTATTCGCCAAAAGAGAAATGGGAGAAAATGAAGATGTGGAAAGTGAACAAGTAGTTTGTTTTAAATTAAACATTCTAAAAATGCTCTTTTCTTTTAAAATGTGAAGCAATTTTGCAGAGTAACACTACTTTAACTTAAAATATTTACTCTGGGGGGTATTGCACATAGCATGTTCATTGTTGATAAAGTTTTGTATGAGAAAATGGCCAATGTAAATAATCAGATGTGAGATAAGTCACGTAGCCTTTGACAGATTTTCTTCATTAACATGTATCAGTGCAGGCTGAGGATTGTATTCATGCTGTCCTCAAATGATCTTCAAAATGGAACACTTTGAAAAGGGGGCTCTTAAATTCAGTCATACAACTTATTCAATTCCATCATCTCAAATTTGTGAAGATGAAAGACCCATCTCACAGGAAAGATCCCCTTAGGTGAATTAAGTGCAGTTTGACAGTCTGCACAAATGCAGAGACATTAGACTGTTAAGTGGCCACATGTGTATACACATGTTTAGTGTTAAGGCCATAAAGCAAACATTAGCAATCAAGAACATCAGATTGATTTTGGAGCGTATGTCTTCCAAGACCCCACAAAATCTGGACAACAGCTTGGGAAAGATTCAGAGGAGTTCTTAGACAGTACGCCTCAATCTCAATTGCAAGAGATTGTGCTCATATGCTAAACTTGCTCAGAGACTACCTAAAAATTCATCTCTACCTTTGATAGAAGCGAGAAGTGAAAATTACAAAATCTGTTTGTCATCACTGATCTCCATCATACTTCACCAGAAGACAGCAACCGGTAAGTTCCATCAAAACCTACTGGCTCTGCTGACACATTTAGAAATGTTAGTGCATAATTTGCTATTATGCATTACTTTATGTGCAGGCTCTCATTATCAGAGTCGTATAGTATGAGGCATTCGCACATATGCATACAGCATGTTCCCACCAGGCGTAGTCGGTCATCGTTGGTAACTTAGGGACAACAACAATGCTGTTTTGTTTTGTTGTTATGGTTTCAGACAAACCTTCACAAATTTATTATTTGGACACAAAATGAAACCTGCACAATTACGATTATCCAAATAATTCATTTAAAAATATCATTTTAGTTGATTAAATAGAACAGTGGTTTTCACTTTTTTCTTCTACTTTTTTTGTGATCAATGACATCTTTTATTCAAATAAATCTTGCACAGATGAAGCAGATAAGAAAAAAAGGTCTTGTGGTTGAAGTGTGTGGGATAGGGGCAAGGGAGAACTTCATCTTCTTCGATGGCTGTTTTATTTTCACAGCAGCCCCTAAGGCATTTTTAATTGCTTTAGGGCTGTGTGCAACATTTTGAAAACTATTGATGTCCAGGAAAAAGCAGAATTTGTCTCTTCTTGAATTAGAGTAACTTTCAAACAGTAAATTAGGTTATTACTGTAATGATGTAACACTTAATGAACTTAATGAAGGTTACTTGATATTTGGGCACAGAAAATCTCTCCCCAAGGATTAACTAATACTCATCTTCTGCAGGAGACCCATATTGAGGTGGCTACAGGCATTTTTAAATAAATACACACTGAGTGTATTTATTCATTCTAAGTCACGAATGCAAGGCAGTACTTACACTCTCTAGTGAAAACAGCCTAAATTCCAGATTGGGGACAACTGGCTTAAGAATCAAAATCAGGAAGTGACTTCATCAAGAAAGTGACACAAGGTTTGTTTACTAACAGAAATTAGGGTTTCACTTTCAGCCTTTATTCACTAAATAGGGGCACTAAGGCTAGCTGTGAACACTGAGAGTTTAAAACCTAGTCCTGGTCCTTCAATTATCATAGAAGCATGCCACCCTTAGACGCAAAGACATACCTGATCCTAGAATTTTGAAAGAGCAATCCTATCTACCATAGAGCTATACTATCCCTGGTGTTTGAGTTACCTTCTCTTTTAGAGTCATAGGGATCAAGATCCACAAAATAAAGACAGTCTTTTCAACCTCATTTAGCAAATGAAAATGAGTTTATTAAATGCATCCCTAATGAAACATTACACATGCCATATGCATGACCTAGAGGAAAGCTGTTTTTCTTCCAAGGTTTAAAGAGCTGCTCTCTTCTTATTCTGCTGGAAGCTATATCACTGGGAGGATCAAGGACATTCTGACCTATTACATATTTCTGCATACCAGTACTTTAATTTGGGAGCATAGTTGGATAATGAATACTGGAATCTCTTGCTAAGGAGAAGCATATTGCAATGTAGTTCGGTTAGTCGACTCAATGACATGAAAAATATTTGCTGGTAAAGTCTGGTGATGTAACCCTAAGCTATAATTTTAAAAGATTACCTAAGATGCTTTCATTGCTTCCAAGAATGCTGGATAAGGAGCTAGTCATTTGTCAGGCCAAAGTGCAATGCCAATGATAGGGTATAGTCTACTATTAGTTAATACTTTGGTTGGCACCAGATCTGGGGAAGAGATAGAGAAAACCAGAAACTACCAGAGTTGAGCATGAAGTATTCCTCTAGTTGGTCCTGTAGTGTCATATTAAAGAAGATATACAAAAATGCAAGGTGGAGACTGGGATGGATAGGATGGCCCTTTAAAATATTCTGAAGAACTGGAATTCTACCCTTTTTATTTTTGGAAAGAGAAATAAGCAGGATGGACCTGGTCAATTTTCTCTCCAGAGTCTGTCTACTTATTCAGTGATTCTAGGAGAACAATAGGTTAACTTTATGTCAGTAGTCATAGAAAAGAAGGTATGTTTTAAACAATGAAGAAACAACAGATGTTGGCATATGCAGAGAAAGAGGAACCCTCTTACACTCTTTATGGGAATGCAAACTGGTGCAGCCACTCTTGAAAACAGTATGGAGTTACCTCAAAAAGTTAAAAGTAAGATGGCCCTACCACCCAGCAACTGCACTTCTAGGTATTTATCCAAAGCATACCAACATAAATATTCGAAGGGGCATATGCACTCTAGCAGCAATGTCTACAATAGCCAAACTCTGGAAAGAACGGAATATTACTCAGCCATCAGAAAGAATGAAATCTTGCCATTTTCAATGAGAGGGTATTACGTTAAGCAAAATATGTCAGTTAGAGAAAGAAATAGAACAAATTGAGGGTTGCTGGAGGGGAGGTAGATGGGGGAATGTAGTAATTGGGTGATAGGCATTAAGGAGGGCACTTGATGTAATGAGCACTGGGTGTCATATGCAACTGATGAATCACTAAATTCTACCCAAAATTAATCATACAACTTTGTTAACTAACTTGAATTTAAATAAAATAAGAAAAAGAAAAGAAGATATTTAAAAAGAAATTTTAAGCTTAAATCTTCTATATTTATTATTTATAATGCTGAATTTACTTTGATTTTAATGTGTACATTTTTCTTCCCAATAGTGTGATAGCTCTGTGGGAATATTCCCCTCAAGAAAATACTTGTAAATCAGTATCACTGTATGCTCTGGACCAAGTACAGTTAGTGCCCTGAAAGTGTTGTGCAGCCAGAAATGTTTTGCATCTGCTAACATGTGTAACCCAGATCTAAGGATTCAAAGAAGCTATTGTTAGTATCACTATGAGGATGATCTTAGTATATAAATGAGAAGAACAAAATAAGTAATTAACTTTTTATGCATGTTTTAAAAGTTCAACTGTGTTATTTCTGTTGGTTGTCTAATTGGCCTTCATTTTCCCCTGTGTTATGCCACATTATATTCTTAGAACTGGGTCTGTGGGGCTTCTTTAAAGCTAATAGTGCTGGCTTTCTTGAGAGAATCTTTTACCGTGCTCCTAGGAGTACAACAACCTGACCATTTTAAACTAAATAATAAGCTTGAAATGTCTAGGGTTATATAAAATTCAGCTATAAACATCCATGAGTGCCATCATATGGGATCATATTCTCAAGGGAGAGGTGTTTTTCCCCCCTCTCTCCTTTTTAACTCTGTGGCAAGGTCTAAGACAAGCAATTTCCCTTGCTTTTTTTTTTAAATTTTTTTATGTGGGTCAGATATATTTCTAGCTTACCCTCTATCCTGAGTTAAGTGTGGAGTTTCCTTTTGCATCCTCAACTTTGGGCAAGCCCAGAATGGTTTGTCTTCTTGCTCCCTGCAAAGATGACTCACCGGGGTTCAGCAAATCTCCCAAAGAAAAATCCACCTTTGACACTATTTCCATCTCTCAATCACGTTGTTATTGTTTTGCCTCTTATTATCCTTTGCCAGATTGTCAATTTATTTGAAAAGGCTTTATGCTTTCTGTCGTATTTTAATTATTTTCAGCAGTGGTGTAGTATCTAATAAGCCAAACATGAAAATATGGCTATTATAACTGCTGATAATACTAAACTTCCGAGATACTGCTGCTTTTGTGATATTTAGTCCTTCTGTATGAAAAGTATCCATTAATATTTAAATATCAGCTCATATTTGAGAAAGAAGTACTTCTTGACAAATGAAAGAGTTGAATTCACCTTTAAACCTCACAGTATGAATATTGGCAAGGGAAATGAGGAAAATGTTATAAGGAAGCTAAGGAGACAACATAGAAGGGAGTTGAGAACATCAATAAGAAGAGTCATAAATTCAAGAAAAGACACAAATTCCCATAATATGAAACTTGATTGTTGAAACTTCCGATATTACTCTCTCACCTTCTGAACATGGGCGATCCATTTCTTGTGCTCTAATTCTATTCCCTAATGTTCTGCGATGACCGCATCAATCTGTTCTTTCTCTCAGTTGTCGTTCACTTTCTTGTCCGTCCAGGCTATGCATATATTCTTTCATTTCCTCCTGCCAATACCTTCAAATTCCTCCATCCTCACTGACTCCCACCATGACTAGTTCTCCTTCCACCCTTCCTGGTGAAATACCGCCCCAAAATCTGATAACTAAAATGGAGATAAGCCCATGGCCGATGGATTTGTCTCATGATAAACTTGTAGTTGCACGTTCATGTGGATTTTCAAAAATGCATAAAACACCTTGTTGCCTCTCTCAAATCCTTCTCTCATTTGCCCATCTATTTTAATCTAAGTTTTCCTAAAGTCTTTTCTCTAATATCTATGCTTTCATTCCTGCAAATCATCCCCATCCTGCTATACATAGAAAATATATGCCTTCATTTGGATGTGGCTCAAAAAGCTATCTTTTATGTCCCAACTTATGTGTATTTGTTTCCATCCTAATGCTTTATCTCAGTGAAAGTGATTCTTTTCTAGCACTCCCAGTATAATCTCCTCCCTTATAGCTCTGGTTTCACTTTTTCCTATTTCTCGTATTTTACTGTAACTTTCTCATTTGATATACTTGTCAGTTGAGGATATCCTGCTTACTATGTTCTCTTAACTTTTTTATACTCCAGAGTAAGTACAAATTCTAAATATTCATATCCTGCTTAAGAGCTAAACCTAATATTATTGTGATGTTATAAAAAAACATTATAAAGCATTTAATTGGATAACAGAATTATGCAGAACCATTTTTTACTTATTGATGAACACAAATCCTACTCTATTATGTATTTTCTAAAAAATTTGATTAAATCATATATAACTCTCTTTACAGTCCCTTTATGTTACAACATAGTCACCAAAAGAAATGCCATGGCACTTTTCTTCCCAATTTTTCCACTTGTATCTGGTTCTAGAAAACTACAAATGCATAGCCTTAGAAACTTCCTAAGTTTTTAGTTTAGATATTTTACCAGATTTTTTGCCAATTTTATTCTCTGTTCATAAGTTCCATTTCTTGTCTATCTGATTGTCTCATATATATTTAATCCAATTATAGACTGGATGTTGAGACTAAAACTTTTTATGTCTAACTAGCTTAGGAAAATGGGATAGTCCAGAGTACTTCCCTGATGATGGGAACAAGTCATCCTTTAATGGCTTAGATTTACATTTGCCATTTTTACTTTTATACCATCATCATCTGTGTCTTCTTTGGAGATCTTCAAACTTAGGGCCATTAATTATGGTTAGTTTCAGAAAAGAGCTTGAGGGGCAGCTGGGTGGTACAGTCAGTTAAGCATCTGCCTTTGGCTCAGGTCATGATCTAGGGGTCCTAGGATGGAGCCCCATGTCAGGCTTGGTGGGGTATCTACTTCTTTCTCTCCCTCAGCCCCTCCCCTCTGCTTGTGCTCTCTCTCTCAAATACATATATAAAATACATAAAATAAAGAGCTTGAAAATACAGTAGGAGCATAAAAACATGGACTGAGTTGCTAAGAAGAAATGTAAGTCCTCAGTTATTGCTGGTAATATTTATTAGGAGTAATAAAAACTGGTCATGAGGTGGTTATTTGAGCTGTTATTTTAATTTTTGAGAAGAAAATGACTCCAGCAGGCTAGATAAATTTGGGAAACTAAAGACAATGTAAGAAAGGAAGAATAGTGAAACATCTTTCACACACTAATGAGATAAAATACTAGAGAGCCTTAGAAAAGGTGTTGAGAGCCTAAAAGCAAGCCTAGCCCTCTTTGAGAAACAATAGGAGATATCCAATTCTTCATTTCTTTAAATTTCGACCTATCAACTGCCAGTGGGCCCTGAGTAATTTCTCTTCTTTACCTAGCCCAATGGGTAAAAAGGAGAAATAATACTAATCAAGGGGCCTTGCCTTTAAAAGAAGATGTTTTACCTTTTTTCTGTCCTCTATAAATTCCTATAATGTCTGATAATCTCCCCTTTAAAGATGAAATGCTGTGGCATTTTTGGATTCTAGGGATCACTGAGAATCATAAGCCAGAACACAGAGATTTGTCTCATCTTCTGATCTTAGTCACTCATGGCAGGAGTTGTAAAGAGGCCAAACCCTTTCCATAACTTGTATTTTTTTGTGTGTGGTGGCCAATAGATGATAAAATGTAAACTATTTTTTTTCTCCAAAGGTAAGTGAGGTTTAGCTGGAAAAGACAACATAGTCCTCAGAGTGCTTAGTCTGCCTTGATTAGATTCTACTTAGTTTTAATTGTTTAGGAAATGAGTTGCTCCATAAGACCTAGTCTGATTTATCAGAGTTCTCGTCATTGGTATTGTTGTTTATCCTACAGACGTGTGGCTTTTTGGCTTCCATTTGCCGTTGTCTTTCATGGTTATGTCACAAATTGGGAAATTTTAGTGAAGATAAGCGTTTTAGGCTAAATTCAGACATTTCTAGGCTTCCTGGAAAAGAAGTTATTTTAATACCACTTGATAGCATCTCAGAAATATTTTAACAACTTACTTTTATGTATTCAGTAACCAGGTAGAGGAGGTTCAAACTTTCAAAATGACAATAATAATATAATAAAGTAAGAATAAACACTGGTCAAGAAGGTCTTAAAGTTTCCCTCACTTGAACTGAACTTTAGGCTGGTTTCTTCCTAATTATAGGCCTTGACTTCTATTACTTTAAACAACTTGCTATGATAGATTCTTTCTCTATTCCTCTGAAGCATATTTTTTTAAAGTCTCTTGCCAGTTTTACAACCCATAATATTTTCCTCAAGGGTCAGGGAGCCATAACAGTCAAAAATACTCAGCAGAAGATAGAAATTCTATATCTCAGTCTCTGATGAAGCCCTTATCTCAGTCTCTTTGTGAAGATTGGAGCCTGACTTTGAAAGGTGACAATTAGCAAACAAAGATAGTAGAATCATAGACAAAAAATAAAAGAAAGAACAAAAACCTATTTGCAAACTCAGGAAGAACTTTGCAACTCAACTCAGTCAACCCATTGACCAATTGTCCCCTCTCAAGTCCTCCAGTACGATTTCATTAGCTCACCTCAGTACTTAAAAACCCTTCCACCTTTTATTTCAGCAGAGTTGAGTTCAGACTGAGTTCTAACCTCTCTCTCCTATTGCAATAGCCTTGAAGAAAGTATCCTTTTCCTATTTAACTTTGTCCAATAGAATTTTTGCTTTGATGAAACTTACATAGCACTCACAGTTTGCCAAGATTTTGAAAACCAGCACTTCATAAAAGAGATACTGTTTTTGCCTTTACTTTTTATGGAAGAGAAACTGAGGCCCAGAGTGATTAAGCCAATTGCTCAAGATGAATCCTGCCGGGAAGGAGCAGAGCTGAGGTTTGAACACACGTTGACTGGCTTGATAATCATTGCTCTTAATCCAGTGCAATGCAGTCATTCAGATAATTTTTAGGCTCATAAGAATTGATACAGAAAAGAAAAATAGCAGAGACTCAAATCAAGAAACTTGTGTGGAGTTTTGGAAAACAAAAGAAGGTATTTCTGAATGAAAGGTTGATGTAGTTCTGCTGGGACAGAATAGGCATTCATGTGGCTTTGAAAACAGATTTTATTTAAATTTAATTGGTGGACACAGATCTTTAGGACAGAATCTTAGGACTCTTTGACACAGATCAGGGATGGTTCCCAACTTTTGTCTGTGTACTGATTATTTATGTTTATGAAAGCAGTGAGGTAAAACTACAAAAGAAAATATTCTCCTTTAAACTAAATGCATTTAATAATATAGCCTACCTTTTGGCTACCTAATTGTTATGTGATATCTTAAAATGTTTATCAATTCATAAAATATTTTTTGTGTTAAATTATGGCTACTATTCTGTGATGGTTGGAGTGTGTTTATTTTGGAGAAAGGGTTCATCAAAGAAGAAAAAAGATATTGGTAAATCCCAGGTGGCTAGCCTTCCACAAAGGGAGTTCTTGTCTTTCAGATATTAGCGGTAGACCGAAGGCACTTTGTTTTTGAGCAGTACTCTTTTTCTTCTTATGTCCACTTTTGTTTTGCTAGCCAATCTGGTCTGAGTCACATGATCTGCATGGGTCAATGCTTCTCAGAAGAGAAGGCCAAAGACTTCCTTGGTGGTCTTTAGCAGATCTGTGGTGTTTGGTATGTTGACCTGTAGCATGATCTATAATCCCAGCTGTATCTACTAAATAAAGTTTAAACCAACTCTTCAGGTAATGAACTTTATTCTTTACTGTGAACTCTGAATCCTGTTTAGCTGATTAATTTAGTAATACTCTTACTTGATTCTGACAGAGATCATACCAGTTTCATCTCCCCCCCCAACCCAATATTCTACTGTAGTCATTTAGCCAATGTCTTAGCTCTTTAGCAGAAATGCTAAACTCACAAACCTCCTTTTGGGACTCTACCTCTTACATTCCCACAGGAGCAGAATGACATTAGAATCTGGGTCTTCAGGTGCAAGCTCTTTACTAATGAACATAAGAAATGGGAATTTCCCAGCTTTATGCTTCTTAATTAATGTCTGCTAATGGAATCAGACTCTAATCAGCTGATCTAAATAGCAAAGTGTGAATACATGTGAAAAGTAAAAAATAAAACCAAAAACAAAAAATAGATTCTCTGACTTTAGTGATGCCTATACGGAATGATCCTTTTCCTGCTCTCAATTTATTCGCGCTATCTGTTCTTAACTTCCCTCTTTACCCAGCTTAGTTTACATACAGTTTCAGTAATGACACACACTCTTGCTTGTCTGTTATTTTTATATCATATCTCCCCACACAAACCTAATCCTCATGATCCCCGCCATACATTTTCTCTGGACTTGCAGCAGAGCACATGGGCAGAGGCACATCAGCAAAGACAAGTTCTGTTAGAAATTGATGGCCACTCACTCAATATACTGCTCACAATTTTTGCCGTGTTTCTTAAGTTTCAATCAACTCACTCAGTTTCTGAAAAATTATGTCAACACTCTAACCACCCTTGCTCTCCCCCTCCAGTTGTTTGATGACCATTTCTAATTAATAGAAAATTATAGCCAGATGCTGAGAACTCCTCATTTCTCAGTACCAAATAGAAATGCAGCCTTGTTACTCCACGGGTGCTCTGCTTACTGGCAGATCACCTGGAATGTGTTAGAAATGCAGACCTACTGAATTGAAATCTGCATTTTCACAGGTTTCCTAGCTGTTTTTGTGGATATTAAAATTAGAAAAGAATTACAATGAAGGCACAGATCATTTCTTTCTCTCCATTGAAAAGCAGGGGGAGGCATATTTCTATAAGGCGTATTTCTTTTCTTTCTCCTAATTTCTCAGAAATTTGCACTGAGATAGTTCCTTCTCTTTCCAGTGTATTCAGTTTCTCTCTTACAACTACAATTCCCTGCACTTACTTTTTTAAGTCTCAAATTTCCCTGCTAAATGCTTACACTTATCCAGTTAAAGTAAAATAAACACCAGTTACTGCCCTAGTTTCTTCTGTCTTCAGAGCCAGATTTCTCAAATGAGATGCTCATAATTAATGTGTCCACTTCTCCATCTAACACTTTCTTTTCAACCCACTGCAAAGTGGCCTCTGGGCCATCACCCCAGTAAGTACTGTTCTCAGTAATTCACCTTTCATTCATCTCCTTACTCTCTCAGCAACATTTGACACTGTGGGAAGCCCAATGATGAATGAAGGACAAAAATAAATATTGACATTTCAGGACCCTTACCTTTCTACTTTCTTCTCCCAAGGATCATCTTTCTAGTCATTTCACCTTATGCCTCTGGTTTCTAAGCAAAATAAGCAGATATTAGGCACATGCAAAAACTGCTTCAGTTTTCAAAACTGCTCTAGAATAATGCTAGGCACTCAGATTAATACTCAGATTAATACCTAGAATAATACTAGGCACTCAGATTTTATCAAAAGAATGAATATGTGTTATAGGTTACGTGTTCTTCCCATAATCTTCCACTAAAAGTTTTATTTTTTATTTTAATTCATACAGTAATTACACACTGCTGAAAGAAAACATCCAGCCTTCTTTTTTTTTTTTTTTTTTTTTTCCTCTTCCCTCCTCCTGCTCTGGGATAGACTTGTGCTTATATCAAAGGATATTCTTATATGGTGAGTAAACAGGATGGAGATAAGGAGCTTTTCTACCCTTTTAAGCTTGGGGTTTTATCCTTTATTTAACTCTAAGTCTCTAGACTTCTGAGCAAGAAATTGGTTTTTTCCACTTCTATTATTTGAATATCTGTTAGAAGTGGTTATATGAATTAACGGAAAGGAAGAGAGAAATTTCTAAGCCTTTGCTTTATTACAGAGTTCAGAAGTTTGAAAGCTTAGCACAATTTTATTCTCAAAGATGACTAGGGGTCTTCTAGATCGATTTAAGCCTGTGCCTATATAATTCCCTACTTTCTGCCAGTGTGTACTGAGACACTTAGTTAATTTATGATTATTCTGCTGGGTTATTGAAGAAAGACTCCTGGGGAAAAGTAATATATGCTCATTTCAATTGTGTTTTCTTAGGGTTCAACCAATACCCTATAGGAAAAATAAAAAGATACCACAATAAAATAATTTTGGGAATGTTTATATATCATCCTTCTATACTCCTGTTTTAGGAAATTCATCATTTGCATTATTATATAACCTTTATTTTAAAGGACCCTTATTTTATCTTAGAAATCTAATATTTTGAGAAATAATATTGAGGAAGCACTGTTAAAAAGGAGACCCAAAGTAAGCATTAAAAGTAGCTGTACAGTTAAGTCTTCAGTTGCCTTAATAATAATTGGAGCTCCTAATTTTGTAGCTCTCATCCACTGAAGTATTATATGTAACAAATTTTAAAACTGTGTATACTTCTTTTTAGGTAGGGGCACAAAAGTTCAAACAGATCAAAAAACATCCTGCCTAAGATCTCACACTTAGTCATGACTGCAAACCAGGAAAGTCTAAAGTTTACCTTCCCTTCACCTTGTCTTCACATCGTCCCTTCCACTGTCAAGTTAGCCATTACAGTCGAAACACCATCTGCCTGGAGGGAAGTTTTATACTGTTTTCTTCCAGTTTTGAGCTTTGGATAGGAATTTATGCTTAAATTGACATAATCCCTGTATACTCATTTCCTTGGCTTTCCTCAAGACATAGCAGTAACATGATGGGTTGATTGAGTGTCCTGACAGATGTACCTTCCAAGAGTGTAAGATAAACCCTGTAATTTTCTCAAGATTCAAAGTTATTTTGTACTGACTCTGGTCAAAATTCATCCCTATACAGAGAGAAATTTTCCATATAAGGCATTAACCAGCATTGTGGTAAACCTTTCCAACTTCTATTGTTTCCTCCCTCCTCTGTAACCTCTACCACTGGAAAAACAATCCCCTACTCCCTCCAACAGTTTTTCTAAAGTGAACTGACTTAGGGGTTGCTGAACATAAATGAATTACCTATTTAAAAAAGCTACTGAAGATGCCTCCTCAGAGTTTAAGCTGTGACAACAGATTTGTCTCAACCTGATTATTTTACATACCATTCGAGCAAGCTAATTTCTGCTGGTATTCTTTTTTTAAAATAAAATTTAATAATATAAAAAGGCCTTCCAGAATTGCACCGAAGCTTATTCTTAATGAAGTATAAATTGTCAAGAACATTTGGGTATGTTTTTAGATGTCACCCCTAGATAATAATTTTGGAGCCCTTCACATCATGGCTCAATCTCTTAGTAGATTGGACTTGGACTTCTAGCATTCCATTACTTCTTGTGTAAAAAGAAGCCTTTAATAGTTCCTATGGTTTAGAGTTATTCTAGGAATAAGTGATATGATGTTTATAATGTTCATAGCATAAAGCCTGGGATATAGTTTGTGCATGTTAAATATGAGGAAATTGAGATGTGATCTTTTCTCCCAAACATAAGGAATAAAAATAGATAAGTAGTTTATTTTCAGCATTAAAAAATGCTCATTTATTTTAGATTACTACCTTTGCCTTATATTTTATTATCGTTGTTGTTTTAATCTTTTACAGGAGGGTAATCATTCTTCCCATAATCTTTGCTAGAATTTTTTCCTACCGCATGTTACTCCCACTACCCCTGCACCACAAGATCCTAGAAGTAGCCTTAGTTCCAACGGGAGATGGAGACTTCACAGGAAGTTTTTAAACGTCATATAACTATTATGGCTTATGATATATTTTAGAACCTAATATGAAAATCCCCATGCTTAGAAATTATAACCTCCTTTAAAAAAAAAAAAGAATTTATTTATTCACAAGAGACCCAGAGAGAGGGGCAGAGACACAGGTAGAGGGGGAAGCGGGCTCCATGCAGGGAGCCCGATGTGGGACTTGATCCCGGGACTCCAGAAACATGCTCTGGGCCGAAAGCAGACGCTCAACCGCTGAGCCACCCAGGGATCCCTATAACCTCCTTTTTTATATTGTTAAGGGCTCCTGAAATGAATAACCTTTCAGAACTCCAGGTAATGAATAAGGGATATGTTTTGAAAGTTAAAATCCTGCTCTGAATCTAAGCACTGTGTTATTAGCATTTATAGTGTTATGCTTTATGTTAGAGATATTAAAGCTGATATTATTAGAGATATTATTTTTTACCTGGTAGCTATGAGCTGCTAACACCTTGGGGTTCTCTTTAGTTTATTTTTTTTAAGATTTATTTATTTATTTATTTATTTATTTATTTATTTATTTATTTATTTAAAGAGAGAGAGCACACACAAGCAGGAGAGGTAGAGGTAGAGGTAGAGAGAGAGAGAGAGAGAGAGACTCCCAGGCTGACTCTCTGGTGAGCACGGAGCTGATAAAGGGCTGGATCTCATGATTCTGAGATTAAAACCTGAGCCAAATCAAAAGTTGGATGTTAAACCAACTGCACCAGCCGGGCACCACTTGGGGTTCTCTTTAGAAGTTTCATTTGTTGCAAAAATCATAAAATTTGTCTACAAAAAATATTGATAGACATTTAATATGGAGCAAGAATTTTATTTTTAAAATGGGAAAGTCTGCTCTCATTTATTCATTTTATTACTCTGTTGTCCCTAACTATCCACAAAATTTATAAACAGCAAAATCATACAAAGTACAGCACTATGCTATGAGAGAATTATAAAGCTATACTAAATGTGCTAAATTCCACCTTAGCTCAGGCAAATCTTAAAATTCAGTATCTGTATACCAGATTATTCTGCATTCTTAATAGCACTTGTTTCTTAGTGATATAGCTTAGAAATAAACTCTAATATTATATATAATCAATGGTACACGTGCTTAGCTATTTTATGATATGTAGCCCAGCAGATAGTATACCTTCAGCTAGCTTTTGGCTGCTTCTGCTAAATTCCCCCAACTAGTGCAATCAAAGAGAATTACCATACCATTTGCTTGTGTTTATACCATATGAGAAAGCTTTGGACATAGGTTGTGCAATTCATTCTGATTGCTACCAAGTAATTCTTTGCAGACCTGTAAATCAAAACTGTGGCTGATTTTCAGCAATGTGATTGTCATGTTTTAGAAATTTGGCTAATTAAAACTTTATGAGTGGACAATTAAAAGGAAAGGTCTTGTATTTAAGAATTAAAACAGTGGATGGACAAGAATGCAGGCTTTTACTGTAGTATGTATACATGTATATATATACCATATATGTGTATATACATAAGCATATAAATATGTATGTGTATACAGAAGCATATATATATATATGCGATTTTTTTTATTTGGGCAAAGGGATATGATTGGTAATGTATTAAATAATTTTTATTTGACCTTTAAATCTTCTTAAAGTCTTATTTGGCCTTTTATCCTATAACCAAATCTACTTTGTTCTTATAGTTATGCTATGCTATGGTTGGCCATACTTTCCAGGGCTGATTCTCTAAGTTTAAGTAGAAATGAACATGGAAATAGTGAGCAGAAAATTTTCAGTAGCTATAAGCTCTTATAAAGCGTTTAGGGAAAAAGTTGTTTGTTTGTTTTAAATGCTCTCTACTGGGCAGCCCGGGTGGCTCAAAAGTTTAGCGCCGCCTTCAGCCCAGGGCCTGATCCTGGAGACCCTGGATCAAGTCCCACGTTGGGCAGGAACGTCGGGCTCCCTGTGTGGAGCCTGCTTCTCCCTCTGCCTGTGTCTCTACCTCTCTCTCTATCTGTGTCTCTCATGAACAAATAAATAAAATCTTTAAAAAAATAATAAAATAAATGCTCTCTACCAAAAAGGGCATGGTAACAAACATTTTAAAAGAAGAGAAGGGTCAGAAACATGGGGATATTTTTTTTAGTTCTCCTAAGGTTTGTGTTTGCCTAAAATCATCAAGAGAACCTAAAGTATTTGCTTGGTGGTTAACTAATGATAAGGCTAGTATTATTGGCAGTGTATTTATTTGAGGATGCTGGTTTGCATTTGGTTTAGCTTCTCATTTACAAAGAAGTTTCAAACATTGCAAAGAAGAGTTATGAAATAAACAGAGCAAAAAGGCGATATTTGTAGTGCACTTTACACTATGTTCACTATTCCCTTAGTTGTGATTTTTGGAAACACAGAGTAGGGCAGTCTAATTCTCCAGTGGTGAGGAGCTTCTGCATGACCCTCCTACATAATAAGTATTTAATGCACTTAGTTGATGAGGTCTGCCTATATGTGCTCTCTCCTGGGGATGGTAACATTTTAATATGTCAGACATTTAAACATTAAAGTAAAAGCATTTGAAGGTAGATGTTGAAGTACAGACAGTAAAGGAGAGTGTGTTACTTACGTATTTGTATTCTTATATTTCAGTTCCTGGGCCTTCTGGACCCTGGAAGGTCTACCCATCCCAGGGCTAGCTGATTCCTAGAGATAGTTAAGGACTAAGACTATAAGTACACTCTTTGTATACAAACTAAACAATACGGAGCCCACCCCCCAACACACACACATACACACACACTTCTTGAGGCCTCTTATAGTCTGGGCCAATATTACCCTGCCTTAATCATCACAGGGTCAGGTACTGACTTACCTTGCCTTACTCCTTCCTTCCTTCTAAAACCACAACACAGGGTACGTGAGTGATTCAGTAGGTTAAGTATTTGCCTTTGGCTCAGGTCAGGATCCCAGGGTCTTGGGACTGAGCCCTGCAATAGACCAAGACCACTGAGCAGGGAGCCTGTTTCTGCCCCTTCCTCTGCTTGTGTGCTCTCTCTCTCTCTCTCAAATAAATAAATACAATCTTTTTAGAAAAAAATAAATAAAACCACAACACATTTTCCCCTGGCTCCCTCCGTCCCCTGACAGTCCTGGTGCTTCTCCAAGGAAGAAGGGAAGAAAGAGTACAGAGTTATTAATATATTTAAATTATATTTTTTCTTTTTCTTTTAAATCCTGTTAAAGTCTCATTTGGCCTTACTTTCTATTTAGCAAGGTTAAATGGCCTTGCATGGCATGATGTGCTCCCATCTTCTTGGGAATTGTGAATAACAAACTGCCTTTTCAATGGCACTCCTTGCCTGATCTGGCCTCACTAGCTCAGAATAATAATAAAACCTACATTCTAAAACAGAGGAATACCTTGGAGACTGACAACTAGGACAAAAGGAAGAAAAATACAGCACTGAAAGTAACTCAGAGATTTTTAATCTATGAAATTCTCCATTTTTGGATATAAGATGAAAACAATTACTCTAATACATGGCTTTGCAACAAGTAAAATCAATTGAGGTTGGGAATTCATGAGGAAAAAACAAAACCAAACTTATTTCTGCCATTCCCATATGTCTGATGAAAATAGCATTGACTTGGAGACCATAGTCCTGTGCTTAGCCCCAGAACAAACACATGGTCATAGATAGATGACCCATGCTAAGCCTTAGGGCAGAGAACACAGAGTAGAACAGGGTGATTCTGATGCTTATAAATGTATTTTTAAGAGTATAAATAAACTAGAGATATTCATGTATTTGCTAGTACTGTGAGTTTTAAGTTAGACAGAAATGTTGTATCAGTTTTAGTATCCCTTATTGTTCCTATCTATCTCCCTCTACCTCTACATAAATATCTGTATATATCTGTCTTTCTAAATTGCTTGTTAGGAAGGTAATAGAAAAATGAGAAGTGAAAATGCAGTTGTTTAATATGATCCAAACTGTGTATCTATCTCTACTGAATCTTTTTTTTAATATTTTTATTTATTTATTCATGAGAGACAGAGAGAGAGAGAGGAGAGGGAGAGAGAGAGAGGCAGAGACACAAGCAGAGGGAGAAGCAGGCTCCATGCAAGGAGCCTGATGTGGGACTCAATCCTGGAACTCCAGGATCATGCGCTGAGCCCAAGGCAGATGTTCAACCACCGAGCCACCCAGATGTCCCTCTACTGAGAGATTCTAACAATAAAAATATGTAGCAAGTTTGGGCAGAGGGCCCTGTGTCCCATTAACAGACTATTTATAAAAATGAGACAGTTGTCTTTACTGTGTTGCAAAAGTTGCCAGCAGTGTGCTTGTGATGTACCACTATTGACTGTCCTGTCTCTCAAACTCAAACCCCTTGACCTAATTCTTTTTTTTTAAAGGTTATTTATTTATTTATTTATTTATTTATTTATTTATTTATGATAGTCAGAGAGAGAGAGAGAGAGAGAGACAGAGAGGCAGGCAGAGGGGCAGAGGGAGATGCAGGCTCCATGCACCGGGAGCCTGACGTGGGATTTGATCCCGGGTCTCCAGGATCACGCCCTGGGCCAAAGGCAGGCGCTAAACCGCTGTGCCACCCAGGGATCCCCCCTTGACCTAATTCTATCACTTTCTATTATCTCTTCTTTCCCTGTGTTCTTATTTCCAAAAAGGTAAAGGAATACTTCAGAGAAGGGAGTTAGCTGGAGCAGGCAACAAGGCACGTCCCACGCGTCTTACTGCTCTCCTCAGCTTGTGTTAGAAAGTTCTGCATGATGAGTACTTTTGAGGTGGAATTGGAAGTAGGCAAGAGAGGAGAAAAGTTATAGACTATAATATCACATCAAAGCCAAGTTGTGTAAATAAGAGCCATATTATGACCATACCTTCAAGTGTCTACTCGGAAAAATCAAAAATAACAAGTATGACTGAATTTATCTTTGGTCTACATCTAAAATAATTTACAAATCTATCCAATAAGTCTCAAATCGGAGGTCATAAAATTACTTAACATTATGACATGCTTTTTATCCTAATTTTAACATCTATAGAAATTACTTGCCCAGTTAGCAGTCATTCCTCTTCTCCCCTCCACACCACAGTCCCTGGTAACCCCTGCACTACTTTCTATTAGTACGGATTGGTCTATTCTGGGTGCTTCACATAAAGGGAACCATACAATATGTAGCCTTTTGTGTCTGCAATATTTGACTTAGCATAATGTTTTTAGGATTCATCCTTGTTGTAGCATGTATGTTTTGTCCCTTTTCGTTACTGAATATATTCTATTATATGAATATATTGCACTTTAATTATCCATTTCTGAAGGATGGACCTTTGGGTTTTTTGCCCTTTTTTGGCTGTTACAAATAATGCTGCTATAAATATTCATGTACAAATTTTGTACAGACAAATATTTTCATTTCTCTTGGGTATATACCTAAGAGTGGCATTATTGAGTCATGTGGTAACTCTATGGAACTGTCAATTTTCCAAAGCTGATGCATCATTTTACATTCCCACCAGAAGTTTCAAATTTCTCCACACTCTCGTCAACATTTATAATTATCTGTTTTTTTTGCTTTGTTTTGTTTTATGGCTGTTATGCGTCTTTTTAATTTATGAAGTGTATGTAATGGTATCCCATTGTGGTTTTGATGTGCATTTCCCTGACAACTAATGTTACTGGATAATATTTTTTCATGTGCTTATTGGCTAATTGTACATCATCTTTTGAGAAATACCTATTCAATTCCTTTGTCCATTTGTTAAATGAAATGTCTTTTTACTCTTGAGTTATAAGTTATTTTTGTATGAGAGACTATTCTTTCAGGAATGTGCTTTGCAAATCTTTTTACTCGACCAATAGGTTGTCTTTCACTTTCTTGTTACTACCTTTTGAGGTAATTTTTTTTTTTTTTTTTAGTTTTGACCAATTCCAATATTGAATTTTCTCATGTGCATGTACTTTGGTATCATATCTAAAAAACCATTCCCAAGCCCAAGGATATGAACATTTATACAGATGTATTCTTCCAAGAGTTTTAGGGTTGTAGCTCTTAAATTTACACCTATGACTCATTTTCAGTTAATTTTATTTATATAGTATGAGGTTAGGTTCAAGTTCATTCTTTTGCATGTGGATATCCTGTTGTCCTAGCACCATTTGTTAAAAAGACTATTCTTTCCTCATTGAATTGTCTTGGCACCATTAATTAAAAACTAATTGATCCTAAACACAAGAGTTTATTTCTGGACTCTGAATTTTATTCCACTGAACTATGTGGAATATATCAGTGCCACTTTTTCTTTTAATTTTAATATCTTTCTTTTTTCCAGCTCTATTGAGGTATAACTGATAAATAAAAGTATAAGATGTTTAAGGTGTACAACGTGATGATTTGATTTACATATATATTGTGAAAGGATTTCCCCTTCAAGTTAACACATCTGTCACCTCACATATTTACTTTTGCTTTTGTTTTGTTTACCAGTGGTTTAATTATTATAGCTTTGTCATAAGCTTTGAAATTGGGAAGCATGAATCCTCTAACTTTGTCCTTGTTTTTCAAGATTGTTATTCAAGATTCCTTGAAATTTCAGGATTAGCTAGCAAATTCTACAAAGAAACCAGCTAGGATTTTGATAGAGTAGGGATTGTTTTGAACTTGTAGATAAATTTGGGAAGTATAGTACCTAAGCAGTATTAAGTTTTCCAGTTCATGAACATGAGGTATTATTCTATTAATTTAGTCTTCTTTACTTTCTTCCAACACTTTTTTCAGTGTATAAATTTTGCACTTTCATTAAATTTATTCCTAAGGAAATTTATGTATATTTTTGATAAATTTAAAATTTAATAGCTAGATCAGTCAGGCTTCTTAAGAAAAACAACAACAACAACAACAACAACAGAATTAGATAGGGAGGAATGAGGGTGGGAGAGATAGAGGGAGAGAGATTTGGTTTTATTTTTATTTTTTATTTTTTTGAGATTTGGTTTTAGAAATTGACTCATGCAGTTGTGGGGGCTGATAAATCTGAAACCTATCAGGCAGCCTAACAGGCTGGAAACTCAGGGGAATTTTATGCTGAAGTCTTGAGGTAGAATTTCTTCTGTAGAAAACCTAATTTTTGCTTTTCAGGCCTTTATCTGAATGAATGAAGCCCATCCAAATTATCAAGGGTAATCTCCTTGACTATAGATGTTAATTATCTCTTCAGAATACCTTTACAGCAATACCTAGATAAATGTCTGATTAAATAACTGGGTACTATAATCTATTCAAGTTGACACATAAGACTAATCATCACAATAACCAAAATATTGCTTTTTGTTGTGCATTTTATCCATAGTATTTCCTGCATTTTTTAGTGGATCACGGCTAGATTTGAAAGAAACTAAAAATTCTCTGGTATTTTAAGAGAAGTCATGGGTTTAAATGTTCTTTTACCCTCTGTAATACAGATTGATTAGACACATAATCTCAGAATTGCACTTTGGGTGCTGATTTTTTCTTAACTATACTGTGAGCACTCCGCAAAGAATTTTACTTATCTATCAGAATGAAAAAGAAAGAGCCCTACCAAGTCTTTTTTGTACCTTCCCATGGTTCTTCCCATATCAGATTCCCTTGCATTTTTTTCTAGATTAAATACAAACCTGCCTGTATTGAAGGAAGCACAGTGGGATGGACCATTCCTTCACAGAGTGGCAATGGGGAAACCTTCAGGTCTAAAGCTCCTTTAGTTTCTCCTCTCAGAGCTACTCCTGCTGATTTCTCTTTGTTGTGCTGAAAATAGTTGGGTGGTCATTAAATAGTAGGTGAAATGTGAATGGGTGAAGAAAGCAATCCATTCTGATCTCCATAACTGGTCATTACCTCATCCCCTGCTGGGTCAGCGTCTCCAGGAGGGATAAGATGGGCAGTTATAAAAAAGGAACAGCCAGAGAATAGCTATAAAATGTTTATAGAACACCTATAAAGTGACCCCTGAGGCACAGTGAAAAGGCTGCTTTACAGTTACAGCATAGATTCCAGACTACTGGCCGACTCCCTGCTCTGTGAGAGGCCACCTTCACACTCACTAAACCAATTCAACCCAACCACTTGCTTCCACCTTTCTTTTTGTCCTCTTATATAAGGAGGCTATAAATTAGAGGGAAAATGTACATCCCACTTGACTTTGAATTCTTTCGCTTACTTATGTTGTTGGTCCAGATCTGTGAATATACACCTTTACATTCATACAGTTGGTCCAGATGGAATATCAGGATCTGGTTGGACTTCAATGCTATGAGTCATTATGAAGTCATTATGGGTGGGCCACATTTTCTTGATCCTGACAACTTGGTGGTGGTGGTTTATGTGGTTAACAGCCATACACTTCTTCCTCACCAAGTTACAAAACATTTAAAAAGGTTGTCCTTTGAGAGGTATTCAATCAACTAAGAAATTACTGAAAATATAAGTGAAAAACTTATCATTTTTAAGGCCCTCTAGGCCTACCTCTAGGCCAGGTGACTGTACACATTCCTTCTATTATTCAGCATATTTTATTGAGATGTTAGTGTATAACAAAAGACTAATTTTGAGTGATATTTCAACTATACTGTGTTGAGGTCAGATGAATCATCTTATCTCACGGTAAATTGACTTCTTCAATAACTAGAAGATTCTTGTCTGTTTGGTTTCTCACTCTTGAATAATACTGGAAATTTCTTGCTTTTGTTACTTGGCATCATCATTTTTATTCTCCCAGTGGGCATGTGATAAAATTAAAATAGATTTAAGCTTTTTAATTATGCTCCAGTTTGACTCTATTTTAATACTGTGCTTTGATGGGTATAAATTGCTAAACTATAAGAGATAAGAATACCAACCTCAGCAGATATACTAGATCTTAATGTCCTGAAAAGGTCTTCAGGTAATTTGTGTCTTTTTTTCTTCCCAAAAAGATAGAGGAAAGTCAAAGGCAGGGATGAGCTTTCTGTAAAATTAATTACAAAGCCAAAACAATGGTCTCTCAGGTCATGTATTTTTTTTGTCTTCTAAAATATTATCTCATTAATTTTTGCAACATGAGTCATTGTTTTGTCACTATTCAAATGTCTTCTATTGGTTCTATATCATTGCCCTTCCTTCATCATTTCAGATTTTGGGAAAGCATTTTGGGAGACTTTTCCATCAAGATGTAGAATTATTGTAATCACAGTAAGACTAAGCATCTGAAACATGATATTAGGTTATAGTTTCTTGTAGTTCCTTCTTAATATTTACTATTTAATAGAATCTCACAAGATTAGATTTAAAAAGCCACATATTTTATATTGTGAAATAAAATTTCTGTGTAATTATCTTAGCTAAATCATCAAGTCCCATCTCCAACGTGTTTAGAGTTTCTTTAAATGAAATGTTTTGATCATAAAAAGCATACGTGTGCATTATAGAAAATGCAAGCAATATGAAAATCATACAGAAGGAGATGGGGTAACCATTATTCTAGATATCTCTGTACTTTATACATATTTTAGGCAATATTATTTTTCCAGAGATGCTGCTTTGCAAATCTTTTTTATTTAAAGCTATTTTTGTGCTTATGTCCATAAACAGGTATTGGTATTCATCATAAATATGCCTACATTATGCTCTAGTTCATGGCTGTATTGTAATTTATTTAATAAATTACTAACTGATATTTACAACTTTTCACTATTTTAAGTAGCACTGTAAAGAACAGCTATACACAGCCATCCTTACCAACTTATGCTATTACCTATAGTGGCATTCATTTCTAATATAGGAAATGTTGAGACAAAAAGTGTTCACATTTTAAACTTAGATAACAAATATTGCAAAAGAAGATTTCAAATAGATTGTGTCTGCTATATTCCTATTAATAATTCAAAGATATCTTCTATTACCTCCTAGCCTGGCTAACCCTGAAGTTGGCAAACATTTCATTGTTTTTAATTTTGTAAGCAAAAGAGATACATACAGTGATTTCCTTGGATTTTCTTTGTTTTAAAGAGTTGTTATTCGTGGAGTTCACTTGTATTTCTTTCCTATAAAGTATTTGCCTATTTTCTAATTAAAATGTTTTCCGCATGATTACTATTACCTTTACCAGTTCATTATTTTAGATTTTCTTAGATTTTTTAACAGGTTCAATGAACATTTATCTTAAATGATAAAATCTATCAATCTTATGTATATATTTTCTGGCATTCATCTACAATTTAGGGCTTCCCAGAGCTAGTTTTTAACAGAAACAGGTTGTTTTTAGATGTTTTACACAGAGAAAGACAAAGATTGACTCAGATAGTAAAGTGTAGATTTTTCTCTGATTTCATAGTTTAGGGAAAGTATATAAATAATATACTTCCTTTTTCTTCTTACAGGACAATATACATCTCTTGGGGAAAAAAAAAGACCAGCTTGGTCTCTGAATTCTTGTTTTACACCATTTGCTTTAATCAGAACTCTATATACATTGACTCACTTTCTCTGACATCTTTATTTTTAAAAGGGCTGTGATCATTCTTATTTTCTGTTCTTTATGGATGATCCAGTTAATCTTCCAGCATACTTACAGCATTATTCTGATACATAGCTGCATGAGGATATGTCTCTTACTTGATTGCCTTTCATTAATTTTTCCTGACCCAGTATAAGATATATTATTCTGAAACACACACACACACACATACACACACACACACACACACACATATTCCTTCATTTTAGAAAAAAATATATTTATTGAATCTCTGAATATATATATTTTTTGAGATATGGCAATCAAAATTCTGGGTCTTTGTTTGCCTATCTTTTATACCTATGGTATCAATCAAGGTTATCAAGGAAAGCAAAACCTATAAGAAGATAACTGACTGCCTATCTATCAATTATATGTCTATATATGTATGTATGTATGTATATATCTATCTACTTAAGTATCAAGGAGAGAGATTTATTTCAGGGCATTAGCTTTCAAGATTGTGGGACCTGGCAAGTCATAAACCTTCAGGGCAGACTGGCGTGTTCCAAACCCTGGGAGGAATGATGCTACGGCCTTGAGGCAAATTTTCCACCCCTTCCCAGGAAAGCTTCAGTTTGCCTCTACGGCCTTCAACTGATTGAATGAGACCCTCACCTCACAATCTCCTTTGCTTAAAGTCAACTAATTGCAGATATTAACCACCTTTACAAAGTAACTTCATAGCAACTGCTAGATTAGTGTTTTATCAAATAACCTAGTATTCTAACCTGGCCAAGTTGACACACAAAACTGTTAAAATTACTATGATCTGAATTTTCATCTTTATTCTTTCTCTATTTCTCTAGCAATTCATGTTCCTTTGTAGCCTGAATTCTATCACTGATCAGATTTTTTTTTTTAAGATTTTATTTATTGTTTGAGAGAGAGAGAGAGAGACAGAGATAACTAGAGAGAGCACAAGCAGGGAGGAGAGGGAGAAGAGGCTCTTCCCTGAGCAGGGAACCCCCATGTCCCAGGACCCTGGGATCATGACCTGAGTTGAAGGCAGATGCTTTACCCATCAGATGTTCTTATTAGATTTTGACTATGTGATTGAACTTTCCCTTTCAATTCATTTACATTACTCTGACAGACTCATTTAATCTTATTTTTGGGGTCTTATAATGTTGTACCCAAGATTGCGAATCCGAGAAACCACCAAGGAGCCGACACCGATGCAAGCGCATGAGGGTTTATTTGCAAGCTAGCTTGGGCCAAGTACACTGAACACAGCAGAGCAGGGACTTGGACCCTGAAGTGGGTTACAGCTGGGTTTTTTATGGGCTGGTCTAGGGGACCTCCAGAAGGGGTGGAGGAATTTCTCAAGTTCTGTTTACATTCTGATATGGGGCTTTCAAGGGCGTTGAGCTCTGTTCTCATTCTAATATGGGACTTTCTACCATGGGCATGGGCTCTGTTGTCTTTCTGATATGGGATTCCCTGCCACATTCTGTAGTTTTTCCTGTAAAGTTCAGCTCTTATTCACAGGGGCCTAAGATGGCTGTACTTGTGCTAATGCTAAACTTGAGATGGAATGGCCTTGATTTTTCTCGGCCTCCACAATTAGCCTATTTGACACTTAAAAATAATTTGTAAAATTTTAATTTGTTCTCTGGAACACATACTATTTTTCATCAAAAAGGGATCTAAATATGTCATTTATCCTATTTCTTTCTAAATTCTTGATGAAGAATTTTTGCCTTGATTTGGATTAGTTTTTCTTCTTGTCACTTATTTTTAAATTGGAACAGTTTTTTTCAAACCTGTTGTTATTAAACGGAAAATAATAGGGCTAGAATCTCCTTAATTATTAGCCATTTGATATAAGTTTTGATTGGATACTATTCTTTAACTTGAGTTTGAAATTGTTGTGTTCTCTAATTTTCCACTCAGTTGCCTAAAGGATTTAAGCATGGGACTTGGAGTTAATGTGGAAGCATTTTGAGAAAGTTTCTTCCATATGTGTTGCCTCTAAAATTGAAAATTTCTGCACTAAACATAAACTCAGTTAAAGCCTTTTGGGTTTTCTCGAGACTCCCTTTTTAAGGATCTGGCTTATTTTGCTACTTAGGGAAAGAGCCCGGTACTGTGACAGAAGACATATTGGTAAAACATAATGTTGTTTATGGTTAAATCTGTTTGGTGAAAGGCATAAAATTATTTCTGAATGGGTTAACGTCAAAATTAAACATCAAAATTAAAGATGTTTCTAAGAATTTGTTTCTTGTCCCCAAATCTTTATCCTGGACATTATTTTCCTGGAAGCTGAGTACAGATTAGGAAGCTGGCCCTTAAAATCCCATGACCTATCCTTTCATACTTAACATGATGTCTGTAACACACTGATAACATAGGCCATTGGAAAGTTATTCTTCAGTTCTCTAAACACCTGCCATGTCTCTAGCTGTACACCTGTCTTATAAGAATTCTTAGAAAAATCTATAAAAATAACTCTGCTTAAATTCAACATAATAGGGATCCCTGGGTGGCACAGCGGTTTGGCGCCTGCCTTTGGCCCAGGGCGCGATCCTGGAGACCCGGGATCGAATCCCACGTCGGGCTCCCGGTGCATGGAGCCTGCTTCTCCCTCTGCCTGTGTCTCTGCCTCTCTCTCTCTCTCTCTCTGTGACTATCCTAAATAAATAAATAAAATATTTAAAAAAAAATTCAACATAATATACAAAGATTTCCAATAGTGTAACTGCCCATTAACTTGAGGTATACTTTTCCAACTTGGTACATATTACACTGTTATGGTAGCTACTTCTCACAAGTGGTGCTAGATGGATGTGGCTACCTTTATATCTCCATTTCCTAAGTAACATTGCTTTCTTTCATTTTAGTTCTTTTAGTTGATCTTATCCAGTTCAAGGCATTCTCTGCAAATGTGTCCTATGCTGACAGAACTTTTTTTTTTCCTAAAATCATTTCACTTTTTGAATAAACCCTTAGCTGAATTTGTAAAGTCAGTTTGGAAGTGTACAAGGTAGAGAGAAAACTCCCAAACTCTAATCCTCATTTTCCTGTTAAAATTACTGTGATCTGAATTTTCATCTTTATTCTTTATTTCTCTAGCAATTTGTGTTCTTTTGTAAGCCTGAATTCCATCACTGATCAGATTTTTTTAAAAAAATATTTTATTTATTTATTTGAGAGAAAGAGACAGAAATAGCCAGAGAGAGCACAAGCAGGGAGGAGAGGGAGAAGAAGGCTCCTCCCTGAGCAGGGAGCCCGAGCTCCATCCAGGACCCTGAGATCATGAAGTTCCATATGGTAAAATAATTTACTTTAGAAAAATTTATTCTTAAATAATATTTCATTGAAGGTACAAAAGTTTTTGGAAACATTGACATTTTAACTGATTTTCTAAAAAGACCAATTTAGAAATTACAGAAATATTTTTAGTGACATTTCTTTTTTTTAAGATTTTATTTTAATTAATTCATTAATTTACTTGAGAGAGAGAGAAAGAAATAACGAGTGGGTGGGAGGGGCAGAGGGAGAGGGAGAAGTAGACTCCCTGCTGAGCAGGAAGTCAGTGACATTTCTATGTAAATAGTTCTATATATGTCTAATTATGATGACAAATTATTTTATTTTAAATTTCAGCTTGGAAAATAAGGATGGTCATTCATACTCCTAGTAAATTGAGAAATATGGATTATTAAAAACTCCTGTCCAGATGAATTAGAAACATGAGGAGGAAGGGGGTAATTGAGAAGATAACTTTTCAAAATTTGTGGGATCTAGTGGAAATAGTATTTAGAGGAAAATTTAGATGCATATATAAGAAAATAAGAAAGCTCTAAAAAGCTCTAAAATCAGTAACCAAAGCTTCCACCTTAGGACTTAGAGTTAGAAAAAGCCTAAAATAAGCATAAGAAAGGAAGTAATAAAGATTACAAATCATTGGAACTTAAAATAGGAAGGGAATATAGACAATTAAAAAAACCAAAAGTGATTCTTTGGAAAGATCAATGAAATTGACAAAGCTTAGCCAAATACAAAAATAGTACTTGAGCCTAGTATAGCAAAAGGTGAACTAGTTTCTTTAATTTATAAAGATTTACCGTGAATCAGTAATAATATAAAAATTGCAATAAAAATTGGGCCAAAATGTTCCTAGTTTAGTTCACAGAAGGAGGAAAAATAAATGGCAGTAAATATATACAAGATGATTAATCTCAAACCTAATTAAAGTTAAGAAAATCAAAATGATGATGTATTCCTCTACCACACCAACAAATACCGAGACAGGTAATCATATTCAGTTAGGCCTTGTAGGGGTTAGGGAAGACAGTTGCCAGTATTCAATGAATTATAGCTAATTTCATATCAGAAATATTACCTATAACAGAGATAAAGTAATGAAAAACATTTTAGTATACTGTTTTAAAATTAATGTATGTAATTATAAATATTTTGTACAGATTAATTTTAGTTCATTACTTAATAAAGCTTAAAATGTATGTACTAAGGTTTTTTTTTTTTTTTAGGCTTCTGGCACCATATGGAAAAGGAGTATTTTTTCTATGCTTTGCCTTCATTCTAATCTAGTTCTCTCAAGATCTGTTGGATGGTTTCCAGCCATACTACTTAAAATAAATATCTATAATTTTTATTGACAGCAGCTATCTTCAAAATGTCAAATCTACTACTATGTGTGTAAGATATTCTAACAGGTGCAATAATGACAGCTTGCAGCCTGAATGAAATACCAAAAAAAATTAATGAGACCCTGTATTTTGAGAGTATTACAAAATTCTTGTTATTTTACCAGTTCAGATGAAGGTCAAGAACAAGTATGTGTGTAGGTGTGAGGGAGATAGAAGAAAATGCCTTGCTCTTTCTGTAAATATTCAGAAAAGATAAAAAGTAGTTGCAAATAATTTTCTACTGGAGATGTGTTTACTTCTTAAAGTAAAAGTTAAACAGTGTAGGCAAAGCAGAGAATCTGGACTAAAGAATGGTTATCCTGCTGCAGAAAGTTTTACGCAAGTAGTATTCACCTTGGTGTATTCACACTGAGCTCTCAGCTGTGACTAGCTCCCCAGGTTTATGGCTGTAGGGGTGTAATGTTGCCTATTCATTGTGAGCACACCTGTTCCACTAAAGCAGTTAGTTATGGTAACAAAGTGAATTTATCAACATTCATTCAGATGCAAGTAACAGAAAACCTGTATGCTCAGGTCTGTATTGTCTGGGAGAGTTTTAATTTCCTCATCTGGGGCATTGGCTAAATAAGCAAATTACAGCAATACCAAAAATCTGCTTTGGTATGAAACTGTTCTTCATTGTTCACTGGAGTGTACACTAGAGTAAAGTCCTCACATCATAGATAGGAAACTGGCAAGTACAACTTAACATTAATGCAGTTGTTTGAATTTAAGTAACATTGAAATGTGAATGTGTGATAGGTTTTAGCTGTATATTTATAAAAAGACTGGTGAGTCACAGTTTGCCTGGAGGCATCCAAATCTTTTTCAGCCTGGCCCCTTTGAAGATATGACCTAAGTTCTTGGTTAATGTCCTTGGGACCAGATTCCACAATCTCGAATTCACTTTCCTCTTGAAAAGAGCCAGGAGAGGTGATGGCCTTTTTCCACAGTAGTAAAAGACACATCTTGATTTAGGCCGTTACTGATGCATGTTCTGGGACCTGTTGGATAGTAACTGTTTTTCTCCTGGGAGTAGATGGTAAAGGTTGATTCAAAGATATTTGGGGACCTATAGGCGCTGTCACCTAATTTGTTCACATTCTCTTTTTTCTCCACTGTTGTCAAGATTCAGGTAGAACATGAAATCCTTTCTTTGGCTAAGGTTCAACTATTGTCTTCCTCACTCCATCCTGAAAAGCCCTGAATCTGCTTTACATCTGGCTTAGGTATTCATTATGCTCTGTGACTCTGTGACTATTATATACCAACCCATATTTTGAAAAAATAAATTGCTCTAGTTTTAATCTTAGAATTAGACTAAGAAACTATTAAAACTGACTAGAAAATAAAAAAACAAAAATATATACACACACATATATATGCATACATATCTCATGTAACAGATAAAATGAAAAACATGAACTTACATGATGTCCTAAAGGTGACAACATCTTTCTTAACTATAGAAACAGACATTCTTGATAAAATTTTAGGATTTTTATCATAACCAATTTGAATTTATTCAGGAACACATGGCTAGTTTTCCATTCAAAAACATTTCAGTGTAAATATATAAATAACAAAAAGTTACCTTTTCAACAGATACAGATAAAAGCATTTGACAGCATTCACCATACATTCTTGATAACCGTTCTCAACAAATTGGAAATAGAGGTAATGTCCTCAGTGTGATGAAATACATCTGTAAAACCAACAGCAGGATTCCTGGGTGGCTTAGCGGTTTACTGTCTACCTTCGGCCCGGGCGTGATCCTGGGGTCCAGGGATCGAGTCCCATGTTGGGCTCCCTGCATGGAGCCTGCGTCTCCCTCTGCCTGTCTCTCTCTCTCTGTCTCTCATGAATCAATAAATAAAATCTTTAAAAAAAAAAAAAACAACAGTAACATTATCAGAAGCATTGAATGCTTTCACTGAAAAAAGTCTGTTTTGCCATTTATTAAATGTACTCAAAGTTGTATACGAGTTAATAAAGCAAGGAAAAACTAAAGACATAAAGATTAGAATGAAAAATTAGCACCTTCTTATAGATAGAGCATGTGAAAAAAAAAGCATGTGATTTGTTACATAAGAATATTTTTTTTTTTTTACATAAGAATATTTTAAGTAAATTCCCGCCTCCTGCTTCCTACTTCCCCCAATACGGAATAACTAAACTTGGTAAAATCATAGGATAAAAAGTAAAGAAAGAAAAGTTACCTTTAGTTCTATAGTATAGAAAAGAACATATGGAAATTGAAGTGATTTAATTACTATTTTAAAGCACATCAGTATATATATGAAATAGTTAAGTAAAGTTTAGGAAATATATGTAAGACCTGTACACTGAAAATAAAAAGAAAATTGGTAAGATAAATTAAAGATGACTTAAGTAAATACTAATTACATGAATTAGAAGATTCCTTATTATTAATAACTTAATTGTCTTTCAGCTGATGTGGAGATTCGAGTCACTGCAATCAAAGTTCCAACAGACTTTTCAATAGAAAATTTCAAGCTAATTATAAAAGAACTCAATTCATAATGTCTATAATCAAATAATCATAAAATATAAGAACAAGGTTTAAAGAATTGCACTACATGATTTCAAGAGTTACTACAAAGTTATAACAATGAGAAGAGTGTACTTTTGGCATAAGAGTAGACAAATAGATGAGTAAAACTAATAGAAAATTCGTAAGTGTATCCTTATACAATTTTTAGCCTAGGCACAGTCAGTTCTATAAAGAAAGAAAGCCTTTTTAAAAAAAAAATATAGTTGACACATAATGTTACATCAGTTTCAGGGGTACAACATAATGATTTGACAAGTTGATGACTTAGATATGTTTACCACAGTGCAGTTACTGTCTGTCACAATACGTCACTATTACAATATCATTGACTATATTCCTTTTATTCGTATAACTTATTCATTCTCTACTGGAAACCTATTTCTCCCACTGTCCTTTACACATTTTGCCATTCCCTTATTCCCTCCCGTCTCACAACCACCCATTCTCTGTATTTATGGTCTGATTCTGCTTTTCATTTATTTGTTTTGGGGGTATTGTTTGTATTTTTTGTTTCTTTGTGTTTTTTTTTTTTTAGATTACACATTTGAATAAAATCATACAGTATTTATTTTTCTTAGTCTGACTTATTTCATGTAGCATAATGCCCTCTAAGTCCATCCATGTTGTTACAAATGGCAAAGACTCATCCTTTTTATGACTGTAATATTATATATATATATATATATATATATATATATATATATATGCCAGTCTTCCTTATCCATTCATCCATTGATGGTTACTTTTATATCATAGCTATTGTAATGCTACAATAAGCATAGAGGTACATGTAGCTTTTCAAATCTGGGTAAATACCCAGTAGTGGAATTATTGAATTATATGGTATTTCCATTTTAATTTAAAATACCCATATGGCCGAAAGCAATCTAAAGATTTACTACAATCCCTATCAAAATGTCAACAGCAGTTTTCACAAAACTATAATAAATAATACTAAGTCTGTATGGAACCAAAAAAGACCCCAAATAGCCAAAGCAGTCTTAAGAACGAAGAACATAAGCTGGAAGTGTCACGATTCCAGATTTTAACATATACTACAATGCTATAGTAATCAAAACGGTATGGTACTGGCACAAAAATAGACACATATGACAGTGGAACAAAATATAGACCTCAGAAATAAACCCACAATGAAATGCTCAATTAAACTATAACAGAGGAGGCAGGAATATACAATGGGGGAAAAGAGAGTCTCTTCAACAAATGGTAGTGGGAAAATTGGACAGCTACATATGAAAGAATGAAACTGGATCACTTCTTATTATCGTGCATAAAAATAAGTAAAAATGGATTAAAGACCTAAACATGAGATCTGAAACCATAAACGTCCTAGAAGAGAACAGGGGCAGTTATTTCTCAGATATTGGCAGAGCAGCATTCTTCTAGATCTATCTCCTAAGGCAAGGGAAACAGAAGCAAAAATAAATGATTGGGACTACATCAAAATTAAAAGCTTTTGTAGAGCAAAACAAAAAGGCAACCTACTGAATGGGAGAAGATATTTGCAAATGATATGTCCAGTAAGGGGCTAATATCCAAAATATAAAAGGAAAGTCTTTTTTAACATATGGGTCTTACAAAACTGGAAAAATGAATGAGAAAAAACAACACTCTTTTCCTACTTTATTCCATACTCAACATTAAATTGAAAAGAATCAATTATCTTAAGTTCAGGAATACTATATGATGTCAGAAATATATGGTGGTAGAAATCAGAATTGTGTTTGTCAGTAGGCGATGGAGGTTAACAATGGGTAAAACAAATTTTTTAGTGTGATGCAATTGTTCAGCATCTCAAACAGTAGTTTGGTTATTTTGGTATATAGATTTCTCAAAATTCATTGAAATGCACATTTAATTTCTCTGTTTTTCACTGTAGGTAAATTTTATCTCAAAAAAATCTCAACTACAAGAAAAGGTGTTAATTCTGCACACTTTTACTTGCATGACACCCACAAGGAAATCTTGATAGATCTAAAATAAACAAAAAACACTTCTGCAATTACAATCTGCTTTGGGTTGGTAAAAATACAACCCTTCTTTGAAATTAGCCAAAAAGGAAGAAAATGGTCTTAGAAAAAAAAGGCTCCTTAAGAATTGGAAAATCGGCACAAAAATATTTAAAATAAAAATTATTGTCATGCCTCTGGAATACAGCTATGCCTGTATGATGCTAAATATCCAAGTGAAATGTGAAAAATTCAAACCTGCAGATATTTTCTTTCGGTCCAACAAGTATTCTGATGTTTTCAAGTCTAAGGATAGACATCTTTGTATAAAGTTGATTTTTGTTGGAATGAATCTAACTATATTAGACAAAGATGAAGAAAGTAAAAGGAGGTGGTGGAGATCAAGTTACAAGTAAATATTGATGAAAGTTGGCATTGGGAAAATATTGTGTATTCCTGATGTAGAAGAAAGAATCCAAAATAAATTTGTGAAGATTCAAACTGAAATGGATCAAGTTCATGGCTGCAGCTCTGCTACTTATTATTCCTAGTTTATGTTTATGTTTTCTTAAACTACATAGGATTATATTTTCAAAAAGTATTTTTAGGTAAAAATAACTCATGATAAAAGATTGAAAATATGTTACCAAGTAAGCTATAGACTGTCTTCATACTTCTTTTCTTACCTTTGTAAGAAGGCTTATCTCCATCTTCCCACCATATAGAACTGTGAGGCTCCACTGATGGTATATTTGTAAATGAAGTTAAAAAATTATAAAAAATTTCACTCACTGTATGTGTCATTCTAAATATTACCATTACATAGTTTCGGCTGAAAAATGTTAGTAATGTTGTATAAACCTGTTTTAGGAAAATGTTTGAATTTTACCTATTATTTTTCGTTTTTTCACATATATATCTTTTTGATTTTGCACAAGTTCTCTAGATTCAGATAGAGACTTAGCATGTTGTTCCCAGCCTTTGGTTATCCTAATCTTTTATATTTATATTTTCAGACATAAGCCAGAACATTTCACTTTTTTTATACAACTCTGAGCACATTCAGAATCCTTTTGATGTTCAGGATAAATATATATGGATCAAATAGCCTTTCTTTGTAGACCACAGTTAGCATTATCTTTTGTTAGGGTTTTAAGCGAGTGGACACTAATCAGAGAGGCAGATTAGCATTGTATTTATGACGATAGGCTCATAGGCTAGCCTGTTTGAGTTCAAATTCATACTCTGCTGCTTTACTAGCAATATGACTTTTAGAAAGAACCTAAGCTTTCTTTTAATCAACTTTCTCATCTTTAAATTGTCTTTAATTTTATATATTTCATAGTGTAGGTTTTCAAATTAAATATGGTGGTCCATTTAAAAGACTTAAGGGTAAAAATGTAACAAATATCAGTTACTTTGATTAAAAATAAGCATGTCTGTCAGGCTTTGTAAATTATATACACAATTATATTCTTCAGGTGAGAAAAGAGAGATCCATACTAGAAAGCTGATTTACAAAGAATCTTTATATTGTTGTAGTTGACTAGGATCTAGGAGTTCTTTGTGCCCTTAATAAAGCAAATGAGTCTGGCTGCACATTTTTTGTACAATGTCTCCTTGGGGATTATGGGAAGCAATCTGGCATTAAAAAGTGAGTTGATAGTTTCCCTCTTTAGTGGTTTGGCCTCACTTCTGTGTGGAATCAAATAAGCCTGTAAACCAGCCTGAATCTTCAATGAAATAGTGAAATAGAAATCAAAGTGTTAATTTTTGTGTTTTGATATTTCATAGCTACAAATCAATTGATTTCTTATTTTCTTAAAAGCCATTTTGTTTATTTTTTAAAAAGGATTTTATTTATTCATGAGAGACATAGAGAGAGAGGCAGAGACCTAGGCAGAGGGAGAAGCAGGCTCAGGCTCCCTGCGGTGAACCTGCTGTGGAACTCGATTCCAGGACCCTGGGATCACCACTGAGCCAAAGGCAGATGCTCAACGACTGAGCCACCCAGGTGGCCCTTAAAAGCCATTTTTAAAGACAGCCTTCAAGAAGTCACATTACATTTGAAATATATATACTTCATATTCTTAAGTTAAAAGTTAAAAAAAAAAAAGTAGAGCATGCCATTTAACACTTTTAAATGCCTAAAGGCTTTTCATTCTCCTCTTGAAGATAGGGGATGTTTGTTCTAAGGCTAAGTATGAGTGGAAGATGGAATTGATCATGGGGATGGATATTGACTTTAGTGATGCTCAATGTATATTAGATTCAATATTTTGTTTATTTTTTGATTTTTGTTTCCCTTGCTGTATTGACAGATGATACATTTCAGTTGTGAGAGGTGTGTATTTGTATTTGTGTATTTTGTTTATTTTTTGATTTTTGTTTCCCTTGCTGTATTGACAGATGATACGTTTCAGTTGTGAGAGGTGTGTATTTGTGTGTGTGTGTGTGTGTGTGTGTGTGTGTGTAATGGATGTGACAATCTGAACTGAATAATAAACAAGGAAATGGTGTGATTCACTTGAATGTACTGAGAAGTTACTTTGGCAAGCAGAATATAAATTCCATGATGACACTCTGGCTTCTACTTACACTTATTTCTTTCTTATCTTAAGTGTGTGTTTGAGATGTCATGGGCATGTTCTTGGGCACAACGGACATGATCAATCACCTTTTTTCTTTCTAGAACACGGGGCTTTAGCTATTTAATAATGTTGCTATGTACTGTTCCTCTCTTTCATGTTGTACAAAATACAGTTCTTCAAAGTAAATCTCCTTACTGATATGTTCCCATACTGATGAGTGTATGTACATAGAAATTACCCTAAGCAAGGCGATTAAATACATTTGAGTCTTGGTATTGCTTTAATGGTTGAGCAATTGTGATCCCCCTGTGTGGTCTCCAGTGCATAGGTATAACTGTAAGAGCAGCTGTGAAAACAGTCTGCCTTCCTTGTGTTTAGATACCTAGCTGGGATCATGGAATAATGGCACGAATAAAAACTGCACAATGTAATAAAGGTAGAAAATATACATTAGATATGTTTCTCCTAAGAAGAAAACCCATATTTTATCCTTCCTTATTTTTTCCAAATATATACTTAATATATCACCTTTTTAAGAAACCGTATACATTATACATCATGTTTCAATACCAAATGTACTCTTTTGTGGCTTTATACACAAGTGATCTAATGCTGTAACTTCAGAAAGTGAGGAGATAATTCCACTATATAAGAAAACTCAATAATGGGGTACTTTTCTAGATTCAGACTATAACAGAAAGCATTGTAGAGGTGGTCTAGTGTTTTTTTTTTTAATCAAATATTCCCTCCTTATTGAATCCCCTCAATCTTTAGGCTAAAGGAATATATTTGACTTATATTTGAAATATCAAAATTAGGTTCACTAAGCAGTGTGTTCAGATAGACTTTAGGAAGGATAGGAAAGAATCAAATTAACATATTTACCTGAAATAAAAGTTTCATTTCTTTTCATTTGAATTAAAGAATTGAAAAATGGCTACCTCTGATTTATCAGTTTTATTTAGGATGAGTAGTAGTTGGCAGAGCTCTTTCCTTTTTGTACAAAAACTATATTTGCTGAATACAGATTAAGATTTTTCAGGAATACTTTGCAAGAACCATGTTTGAAGAGATGCTACTCTAGATCCTCTTCAGATTTCTTTTGCTGAAACATTTAAACTTTAATATGAACTTTCTAAAGAAATAAAAGATAAAAAATACCTTTAAAGCAAATAATTACTGTATGAGTCCTTTTTTTTTCTTTTAGATTTTATTTATTTGTTCATGACAGACACACAGAGAGAGTGGCAGAGACACAGGCAGAGGGAGAAGCAGGCTCCATGCAAGGAGCCTGATGTGGGACTCGACCCTGGGACCCCAAGATCATGCCCTAAGTCAAAGACAAGACGTTCAACAGCTGAGCCACCCAGGCATTCCAATGTATGAGTCTTAATCTACATTAATCAGACACTTTTCCTTTAATAGAAAAATATCAGAAATATATGCTTTGAGTTTTGAGCTCTCTTGAACTAATGAGTAGCATCTTGATAAGTCACTTATCAATTTATAATTTATATGCTTTACCTGGGAAAGTAGATACATTTTTGGAGATTATAAGAACACTATCATACACTGAAAAAGGTACTTTTTAAAAATAGAATCATGTTCCTGGGGAAAGTACATCGTAATACAGACAAAGTGTTTAGGCAGATCCTGGGGTGCTGGCATAAACTGCTCACTTAGTTATGGGAATTAAACCTTGGCTAGCTAGCATGGAAAATAGAAGGGAGAGAAGTCCAGTGTATAATTCCTGGAAGGTAGTTTTGTCAGGAAGATGCAATAAAACACAAAAAGCAGGGATAAAAACCCTTTTGGTGATTGAGGGAATGGAGTTTAGAAGAAAAACTAAGTCTCCATGGTTAATAGAAGCAAAAAAGGATCCAAAATAGGCGCTCCATAGATTAAACATAATGGCCTTCACATCATGGGGATTAAGATAAAATGAATTCTAAATGTTTTTGAAAATCTTCTGTCTCATTTGGATTATTTTGAGCCTTTCATCTAGCAAATGATATACTGGTACCTGAAAATAATTGGGTTTGCTTCCTGCTTCCATCATGGGAATATAAATTTAGGCCAATCATATTAAACTCTCTAATGAATATACTGACTTATTTGATTGTAATAGACATTATTTATACATTTATTTCCCATCTACTTGCATATTCTTTAACTAGATTCTCTAGGGTTTATAAAGAGACTCTATCCATCTCCATTAAATTATTTAGGGTCAGTTATTATCAGAAACAGAATTTAAACATTCAGAAATTACAAATAAGTGAGTAACTCTATCCTTTACCAATTTGGATAAGACTGTCTTCAACCTCTTTTATTTGTTCTGGGAAGCGTTTTACTCTTTTCACAAAATAATGTTATATTAACTAAATTAATTATAACTAATTAGTTGATTATATTAATTATATTATATAATTTTAATATATAATATAGAATTATATATGGTATGGGATTATAATGTATAATGTAGAATTAAAACACACATATTATTGAATGAAGGAGGCAAACACTTCTTCCCATATTTCTCATGCAGGGGTAAAACTCCTATGACTATCTTGCCCATGTGAAATTAGTGGTATGGACCAGGTGAGCAAATGGGAAGGAATGCGCTTTGGCCAACTTTTGCTGAGTAGAAACGAGGGTTTGCTTTTGCCACATGCTTTGATTTTAATGAAAATAGAAGTACAGGTTTCTAAGTGAAATATTGATTTTTTTATATTAGAAGAATCTAAATACCTTAAAAATACTATATGAGTTCAACATAACTTGAGTGGCATCAACTAGGTTGTTGCTTCTATTAAAAAAAAAGTGTCATAAATAACAATCAAGCCATGAGTGTGTAGCTGGAGGTTTAAATTCTCTAAAATAAACCTGAAAAACAATCTCTATTTAAATAGGCTGACTTTTGAACAGTGAACTTGACTTCCTCCAAGGAGCTTTTGTAGGTTTCAGTTGCCCCTCAGCAGGATTTAGTATGTTCTTTCTCAAATTACCCTTAGCACACTTTTATGTTTCCAGTAGAGATATGTAATAATACACTTCTAAAACAAAAATTGGATATAAGATATAGAAGGTACAAAAACTAATGATGGGGTAGCTAATACAGAAAATATGGTGTATATTCTATCTTAGAAAAATCTTGGATCTATGGCTTTCATGATAGAATATTTATCACAATTTTATCACATTAGAAAATTATATAGTTGTACACACACTGTATTGTAACATTTTAGGGAAAAGAAAGGACTATGATTTCCATTTCCTATTCCTACCACCGTGGCCAGACTTTGGATGTTTAATATGTGTAGAGTCAAATTAAATATATCACTAAAGTTTTATTCTGATTTTCCATATCTTACCTGCTCAGGAGTGGTGATTCTTGGCACTGATATATTGAGAAAACTATCAATGCATGTTTATTCTTTGGCTCCTTAAAATACTTAAAGGTAGTATTATTACAGCAGGATTGATACATAACATGCACAAAAGTAACATGGAAAGAATGAGGCATAGCAAAGGGTATTGCAGTCAGATTTAGGAAGTGGTTGCCTAGTGAGTGAAAATCAGTGAAGGATTACTTTAATGTTTCTTCATCTGTGGGGAATCTATTCCAACCCAAACCTGAACTACAGAGGCCTTTGGATCCAAATCTGATTGAGTAAGGTGTTCCTATGAGCGTTTCCAAGGTTGCTGTTACCAAATGTTCTCCAGTTTCCTGTCACTTTTAAAAGAAGCTGTTCTTTTGTTTCAGTCTTAGATTCCAAGAGTGCACATTTTTTGAATGATTTTGTCATGCCCATGATTTTTTAAAAATTTACTCTAGATATATTTACTCAACTACACATGTATACACACACACACTAATGCTTTGAACAGGAATTTTTAAAAAAGTACTATTCAATTTGTCAAAGATTTCAAAATGAGGATAATGATGGAAAATACCAAATATACAAACATGTTTCATTGTATTTGCCAAATCATTAAACCCTATTTTCTTTCTACAGATATTACACTAAAAGGATAAATCAGAAGTCTTAGAAATAATTATAAAAATATACTTGCTACGCTATGACTCAAAATCATTGTCTATACTTACAAACAAATTTCTTATGACCTTAAAATAGTTAGGAGTTGTATATTTCTTGACAGATTAGTGAAACAAACATCCACACCGACAAATATAGGAGTTTACATATATAAAAATAAAAAATTAGGATTTGGAGGCACCTGAGTGGCTCAGTGATTGTATGTGCATAGGCCTTTGGCTCAGGTCGTGATCCCGGGTCCTGGGATTGAGTCCCGCATCAGGCGGAGCCTGCTTCTCCCTCTCCCTGTGTCTCTGCTGCTCTCTCTGTGTCTCTCATGAATAAATGAATATAGCTTTTTTAAAAAATTAGGATTTAAAATTCAAACATACTTAGGTATTTCTTCACTGTATATGGTTGTAACTGAATTGTCACGACAGTGATAAACTGTGACCACCTGGCATGCTATCATGGATAATGACAGAAGGCTTCATAAATTTGATACATATTCCTTCTAAATAGGAAAAGTAATTAGACTTTATGGAAGCCATACTCCAAAGGGTATATACTTGTCCTTTTTAGAGTCCTTAGGATGGTTTTATTCCTCTAAAGGTTTAACTCAGATTTAACTAGAAAAGAACTTCTATATATGTTTTAATATTGTGATGTTCCCAAAATATTTTACTTTTTAAAATCAAAGTGTCTGAAAGAAAACTCTATTTTATTTTATTTTTTTAAAGATTTTATTTATTTACTCATGAGAGATGGGGGTGGGGGAGAGAGAGAGAGAGAGAGAGAGAGGCAGAGACACAGGCAGAGAGAGAGAAGCAGGCTCCATGCAGGGAGCCCAATGTGGGAATCGATCCCAGGACTTCAGGATCATGCCCTGAGCTGAAGGCAGCACTAAACCGCTGAGCCACCCGGGCTGCCCTATACAGAATTTTTAATGTCACCCAAGGTGGTCACTCAAGCAATATAGCTAAGCACAGTCACACTCTTGATCTCTTTTCTCTGGTAGAATTAGTTCTAAAGTGATCACGTGTTTATTTAAACTAATCAAAGTATCATGCTACCGGAAATTGAGAATCAAATCAAGACAGAACTCATGAAATAGAGTTTTAATTTTAATTTATAATGTTCTATATTAGCTGAGCTGATAAATGGAAGAAAATCAGTGAACTATCATTTAGAAGACTTAATTACAATGTGTGGGGCCATACTTTTATTGTTGTAATCATCATATAGATAGTTTAGGAAAATGTACTTAAACATGCTTCAGAAGACAATCCTAACATTAGGTATTTATAAACACATCAGGGTATAATTGTGTCTTAGAGTCAAATCTGCAGAAATTGTTAGCAGATACCAGCTCTATTAGCAAATTTTTCTCAAGTTAATGCAATATTGTTGGTATCTGAAAAGCCACACAGAGTATGACTAAAGACTTGCTAGGACATTTCCACCAACCAGTGTTCAAATGTATATTAAAACATAAACAGTTGAGAAAGCTGAGAACAATGAAAACTTCTTAAATATCATGTTTTCCATGTTTGCGCGCTGGTAACATAAAGACAGCTGAACTCCAAAAATCTTCATTTTTGGTAATACTCATGGTCAGGAATCAGCAGGGGAATTTTCAACCTGAAAGGATTATCTTTGTCAAAATTACGACGTTTGAATAATCTTAAACAGCCGTGTTTTGCCTTCTTAAATTCTGGTACTGTAATGAATTTGTTATAAGAATTCAACATGGGAAGCTAGCTTTGTCTTAAGAATTAATTTCGGTAATCAAAACAATGCCAAAAGAATAGTAATATTTTTCTTCCTCACACTCAAACACATTTGGTTTGGACTAAATACTAGCATAGGCTTTTAACCCTAGAGGCCAAAAATCATTTATTATTTATATATGAAGTATATAAGCAGTAGATAGGTATGTAGATCAATAGACATGTAGGTAGCCAGAGAAGGAAAGACAATAAAAGAAAAAGGAAGAAGGAAGGAAAGGGAATGAGAGAGAAAAAAGAAAAGTATATAGAACTTTATGAAAACTTACACAAAATATACACAGATTGTTCTTTCTTTATAATAATACCAAAAATATTTCTACTGCTGAATTTGCACATAAAAATGTGAAAAAAAACATTTTAGAGACTGCAATTTTTAAGACATAATTCTTTTTTTTTTTTTTTTTTTTTTTTTTTTTTTTTTTTTTTTTTTTTTTTTTCTTTTTTTTTTTTTTTTTTATACTTTATTTTTTTTTTATTGGTGTTCAATTTACTAACATACAGAATAACACCCAGTGCCCGTCACCCATTCACTCCCACCCCCCGCCCTCCTCCCCTTCTACCACCCCTAGTTCGTTTCCCAGAGTTAGCAGTCTTTACGTTCTGTCTCCCTTTCTGATATTTCCCACACATTTCTTCTCCCTTCCCTTATTTTCCCTTTCACTATTATTTATATTCCCCACATGAATGAGAACATATAATGTTTGTCCTTCTCCGACTGACTTACTTCACTCAGCATAATACCCTCCAGTTCCATCCACGTTGAAGCAAATGGTGGGTATTTGTCATTTCTAATAGCTGAGTAATATTCCATTGTATACATAAACCACATCTTCTTTATCCATTCATCTTTCGTTGGACACCGAGGCTCCTTCCACAGTTTGGCTATAGTGGCCATTGCTGCTAGAAACATCGGGGTGCAGGTGTCCCGGCGTTTCATTGCATTTGTATCTTTGGGGTAAATCCCCAACAGTGCAATTGCTGGGTCGTAGGGCAGGTATATTTTTAACTGTTTGAGGAACCTCCACACAGTTTTCCAGAGTGGCTGCACCAGTTCACATTCCCACCAACAGTGTAAGAGGGTTCCCTTTTCTCCGCATCCTCTCCAACATTTGTTGTTTCCTGCCTTGTTAATTTTCCCCATTCTCACTGGTGTGAGGTGGTATCTCATTGTAGTTTTGATTTGTATTTCCCTGATGGCAAGTGATGCAGAGCATTTTCTCATATGCATGTTGGCCATGTCTATGTCTTCCTCTGTGAGATTTCTGTTCATGTCTTTTGCCCATTTCATGATTGGATTGTTTGCTTCTTTGGTGTTGAGTTTAATAAGTTCTTTATAGATCTTGGAAACTAGCCCTTTATCTGATATGTCATTTGCAAATATCTTCTCCCATTCTGTAGGTTGTCTTTGAGTTTTGTTGACTGTATCCTTTGCTGTGCAAAAGCTTCTTATCTTGATGAAGTCCCAATAGTTCATTTTTGCTTTTGTTTCTTTTGCCTTTGTGGATGTATCTTGCAAGAAGTTACTATGGCCGAGTTCAAAAAGGGTGTTGCCTGTGTTCTTCTCTAGGATTTTGATGGAATCTTGTCTCACATTTAGATCTTTCATCCATTTTGAGTTTATCTTTGTGTATGGTGAAAGAGAGTGGTCTAGTTTCATTCTTCTGCATGTGGATGTCCAATTTTCCCAGCACCATTTATTGAAGAGACTGTCTTTCTTCCAATGGATAGTCTTTCCTCCTTTATCGAATATTAGTTGCCCATAAAGTTCAGGGTCCACTTCTGGATTCTCTATTCTGTTCCACTGATCTATGTGTCTGTTTTTGTGCCAGTACCACACTGTAAGACATAATTCTAACGCAGTGTGCATTGAAATGTAATGAAACAAGAAATAATGGAAATACATACACATAGCCTAAAAGGATTATATACTATCTTAGGAAAATCTTGGAGCTATGGTTTTCATAGTAGAATATGTATCATGATTTTATCACATTAGGAAAATATGCAGTAACTTTTGGGATACATGCATATTCCAAATATGGAATTCATTTGAGTATGAGAATGCATACATATATATATGGGAATACATACATTATTTATGACAAAAATCTCCTTTTATTTCAAATTTATGGTCAGGCTGTAATTGCTGGGTATGAAGTGTGTGTTAGTAAATGATTATGTGAATATTGTGAATGTTGTGTGAAACATCAGTCTCTACCACTTTCTCATTCATCCTCTGCTCTCTCAATCACTTGTTCATATCTGGCAATTCTTCAGAGGTATCTTTTCCCGCTCATATCTATTAGAATAGGTATATCAAAATAATTTATAGGTTAACATGTTGGATACATTCTTATGTGTACTTCTATAATATTTTAATTACGAAACGGTTAATATCTAGAAAAATAATATCATTCACAATAATAATAGCTGAAACAACAGCAGAGTCAAGAGGCCTAATTTTTATGTCCATATATGACCTTGTGTTCATTTTCAAGCTTCTGTGTCTTCGTTTGTAAAGCTAGGATTAATACTCTGTGTAACTACCACCGAGATTGCTGTAAAAATAAAATGAGTTAATATATAAGAAATAGTGTGCTCTGTAGAAAATCGGAACACCATGTAAAATGTCAGGTGTAATTCTTGCTGTTGAGAAGCACCTGGACAGAATAAAGGTAATCTTAAACTGTTTTTTTTTCAGAGGTGATGGCTACAAACTGGGGCAGAGAGAAATTGAAGGCAGCAGGAAGACAATAAGCAGAAGGAGCAGAAAGAAAGCTTTCTATGTTCCTGTAGAACTCTCCCAGGTTGCCCTGGGGTAATTATCACCTGTCTCTTATGCATTGAAATACGTGATTATTCTCAGGCTTTCAGGCCAGTATTCACATGCTACTAGGCCAGTGTTACCATGATAATAACAGAAAATCAGATCCTGCTGTCCAACAGGCAATGTGATAAGTCATATGTATTCCCTTGTCTTTTAGAATATGTTCTTGTTTCTTCTGAGGGTTCGAAATTGATCCTTGAGCAGTAGGATTGTCTGGTGGACAGTGGCAGCAACGATGGGTAATTCAGTGTCTAAGGGGTCCAAAGACTCTCTGCCCATGTCTCATCACCTCTGGGCTGTTTAAACTCACTGTGCCCAGCATAGATTAGGGCCTTTCTCCTCTACAGAATGACCTTATGAGAGCAATTAGCTGGCATCCTTAGAGAAAGATGAGTTTGTAGCAAAAATATTTTTCACCATAAAACTACTATAAAGAATAAGAGAAAGAATATCCTCTGAAGCAGTATTATCGAAATAGTTTATTTGTGTATCTAAACTAATCATGGCAAATCATTTAATTTAAAATTATTGGCAAGATATTTTATTAATATATCACCATAGGTATGGTGAACTGAAAATAGGTTCACAGAATTACGAAAGGTAATACAATAAAATACTGTTCAATATGAAATGGTGTTCAAACCCATTGGTCATGAGAGGAACAGAAATTTAAATAAAGACTTTCATTTTATATTGCTCGATTGTCCAAAATTAGAAAGTTGACTGATGCCAATGTTGGTGAGGATGTGGGATAATAGAAACTCATATACAGCCAATGAGAGTACATTCTGGCTTGAGTAATTCTGGAGAAAATCATAGCATTAATATGTCTAATTGTTGATCTGCTCTATGCCTAGCCCAGATGTTCCATTCCTAGGTATTTATCTATGAGACATCTTCACGCATTTTTATAGAGTGCTCGGGGTTGCAGAAATGCTTGTGAAGGTGAAGAGTTTGGGGGAACTTTGGTGTTCATAATTGGAAAAATAAGTATGTATAATGTACCAAATTTAAATAATGAAATACTATGTGTATAGTGGTTCAGAGCAGAACATCAGATGTAAACAGGCTGAATCTGACACAGTATTGAATGAAATAATAAAGGAGAGCTAACTATCATATTGCCACTGATGTAAATTAAAATATATGTTCACAAACAATACAAGCGTGTTAGGAATACATAAAAGCAAAATTAAATAAACACATGTATGATGCAAGAGAAAGAAACTAAACAAGACAGCAAAGAAATAAATATTTACTAAGAGTAAGGTAATGTTCAGGCTTGGATTAGATCTGCAATATAATCTTGTCCAATATCTATTTTCTGCTAAGAATTTTTTTTTTCTTTTAGGTATACTGATTTACTGGCACTTAATCTCACACAGTCTCTTGATCACACAGCAATCTCCTTCTTCCCTCTCATTTTCTACAAGAAAATCTCTACCTTGTTTTGATACACATAACATACCTTTAAATTTTTTGATTTATTGGGGCACCTGGTGGCTCAGTCGGTTAAGCATCCAACTCTTCATTTTGACTTAGGTCATGATCTCAGGGTCATGAGATGGAGCCCTCCCTTGGGCTCTGCTGCTTTGTTGGGAGTCTGAGATTCTCTCCCTGTCCCTCTGCTCCTCCCCTCTCTAAAATAAATAAATAAATCTTTTAAGAAAACGAACTTTTATATTTATTTTGCTTGAAAAAAAGATTTGCTGAGAATAGGATCTCATATGCAAATAATGCAAGTGAAATGGTTAGAAAATTTGCTAATATAACTAGTCATATTCCTGCTTAAAGTACATTCCAACCTGCGCTTATATTAAGTAGTATATCTTGGTAAGTCGAGACAAAATTTTGTTAAGGAAAGATTTTTTAACAAGATTTCAGTTTTATGTATGAATGTGTGTGTGTGTGTGTGTGTGTGTACACACATTAGTTTAACTAAAATACCACAATTTTACCTAGTAAAACTAGGAAATTTAAAAGTACAGAAAAAGTAAGCTAAAATCAAATTCAGTATGATACAATATTGATAATAAAATATGTTACTAACATATAAAATATTGATATGGCATATCTATTGGAAAATGTGTGCTGGACTGCAAAGACCTAGATTAATAACAAATTTGAGACTGTAGAGAAATTAATATTCAAAACGTGCAACTTTTTCTAAAATGGAATATGATTCAAATCATTTCAGAGCACCTCTCTGTAAGAAGGTGAAAGTTCAGGAAGGAATTTAATATGAAACTGATTGTGGTTAGACAACCAGGAGCTGACCTTATTTTTCTTGAAAAAACAAAAGCAAAAAGACCTCAAATTTTACCTCTTATCCCAAACCCAACACCTAAAGCAACACTGTGACCTCTTTAAGGTAGCTTGGGGACAGAAACTCAGAACTTATTTGCAAAATGGCTTTGTAATTGAAATTTTAATATCACTTTCTAAGCAGACTTACTCTCCTTGGGTGTCCAAAGAGTGCCACAGACACTTTTAGGCTATTAGTTTCCTGCTTATGGGGTCCCAGAACAAAGTGGGAGGGCTTCAGACCACAGAAAGTAAACTCAATTTTCTCCTCATTTTGAATAAGCAGAATTACACATTGTAGTGAATAGAAGATGTTTCTAAATTCCTTGATGCAGAGAAGAACTGTATTCCTAGTCTGTCTCATTACCCTAAATCAGGTCCTATGGGAACTCCATTAACACTTCTGTAGTACCTATATCTACACATTAATATACAGATAGCAATCCAAAGGTCAAATATTCCCCATAGCTAAATCTAGTGTAAGGTTCCAGAGTTTTGGCAACTGCAAATTCTGGTGGGTTCCTAAGTCTGCTGCTGGGCAAATGGTATTTCATTTTATTTTTTTAATTTAAAAACTCAGTACCGTAGAACTATTTTGAGCACACAAATTCATTTAACCTTTGTAAACTCTCTTCTGAGACAGAGCGGTCTTCCTTTTTTTGATGGTAGCTTTTCAGAGGCGAAACAAACCAAAACCAAAACCAAAACAACAACAAAAATACACTGTATTTCTTCATCTCAGTCCATTTCCTGGTATTGGCTGCATCCAAAAAAGACAGAATGGAGCCACCACAGAAAAAGCTTTAGTCCTGGAATTCCAAGCCAGGCACAAACCAAAGCCTACTGGAAATCTCATGGGAAAAAGTGTTCGGTGAGGTTTCCATTCTCAAGACCTCCATCCATCACTTGAGTCAGCAGGTGATTCAAGACCATTCATTACTGATTATAGTTTTATTATTATTTTAAAAGGAGCTCTATTTTTACATCCTTGAACATATTGTTATGACAAATTTGCTTCTCCAAAGATATTGCTCCAAATTTAACCATTTCTGAAAACACAGAATTCTCTTTAATTTTCTTGTGTCTACAACCACAAAATCTCTAAAGACACCATAACCTATACTTGTTACATCTCAAAAAGTTCGGTGAAGACTTTGTAATAATGGAGGCAAATGTTGAATTCACAATTTAGTTTTATATACTTTTTTTTTTTATTATATGGGAGCAGAGAATTACAGACATTATAGAAACCCAGGATAAGGATAGAAAAACTGCCAGGTTGTATGGGGAAGGGAGGCAGACCGAATGCTCACTCATGATGCAGGGATCCTGCCCTGGGCCGATTTAGCATCCAACCCTTTTGTGTTCTTCTCTAAAGCCCTTGACTTGACCTGCATCCTTTGCCACATCCACCTTTCCCCCTCAGGGGGAAAGATTCTTTCCCTTCAATACTTCTAAGGAGCCAGGCAGTATTTCCCAATTATAGTTCATACCTGGTTCTCACACCAAAAAACCTCACAGTCACCTTTGTATGTTTTAAGGATTTTTAATTTTTTTAGTAATCAGTTGGGACTAAGTAAGATAATAAACTCTGAAGCACTTCCATTATGTGACATTATTAAAATCATGGGCTACTACTGTTCATACTTTGTCAGTCCCACTATCTTTCTCCCTTTTTTACCCAATCTGGAGATTCAATCTGAGTGAAACAATTTTAGGTTTAGTGTGGCCCAATTAAATATCAGACCACTTCTAACCAAAATATGTTTTTTCTTCTGGATTTTCATCTGCTTATTCTCTACTGGGTCATTTCCATCAGCATTTTAAAATGACTCACTGCCTCTCATTTTTGAGAAATGCTTTCTAATCATATCTTTCCAGTCACCACCACATTTAACTCATAAAGTTCTTTGTTTAAGTTATTTGCATCTGCTTCCTTACTTCCCACTTCATTTAGCCTTTGATCCCTTCAGTCTACTGTAAGCATTCTTGTTAAAACACGAGTGAAGTCCAACATTGCTAAATCCAATGTAGAATTTTTAATTCTCTGTGTGTATTCTCAACTTTCACAAGTATTTAAAAAGTTCTCTCTGTCCTTCTCTTTGTGAAAACTCTCCATTTTAGTGCCTTATGTGACACCATTTTTGTTTTTTCTTCTGTATCTTTGATGTTTTTTTTTTTTTTCATTTTTCTTTTCCATTTCCTCTCATTTTCCATCCTTTAAAATCTTTGGATATTTTCAAGTCTTTACTCATTACATACCCTTATTCAAAAGAAGTGTATCAATTCCTATGTCTTAAAAATACAGTCTACTTTTGAGAACTTTTGTTATCATTTCTCTCTGATTTTTCTTCTGACTTCCATTTATATATCTAAATGGTAAACCTGACATTATCTGTTTTAATGACTAAGAGACATTTCAAAATTCAGATGCCCCACATGGTGCTCTTGACCCTCCCCTTCAAGTCTGGGATTCTTTTAGACTTCCCCCATTTCAGGATTAATTGGCATCAATGTCATGAACCAAGAACTTGGCAATTTTACTTTCCATTGCCTGTCTCTTAGCCCACAGCTCATCCCCAGGTATTGTTGAGTTCCCTTCCAAGGCAAATATCAAATCCTTCAATTGATTTCCATTTTCTCTGCTTTCCCTCTAGTCCACATCATTGTCCTCTCTCCTCTGAGGTATTGTGTGAGACTCCAAAGGGCCTCTGTCTAATGAACTCCTCACCCAGCAACTAGGATGATCTTGGTTAAAGATAAAGAAGGTTATGTTAGCCTAGCTTACAAGTATCCAATTATTTCTGATTGAATTTAAAATGAAATCCCAAATGTTTCTCATTAGTTAATCGTTTGTGCATGATCCAGTACTCATTATACTACTATATACGTGCTTTCTATATGTGCTTTCTCTATATGTGCTTTCCTTGCATCAGCCTGATTTTTTTTTTATTCGTGGCACAATTCAAATGCTTTTATTCCTGAGGACTTTTGTACCTTCGGCATTGAACAATCAGCCTAGCTCTTCACCTGTTAGGCCCCATCGTTAGACAGTCCATGACTCAGGATTTTTCTGATTCCATAGTCTAATCTAGATGGCTTGACTACTACTTTTTATATTATTCAGTTGTTACCTTCAGAGAAAGTAATACAGCTAGCATTAATATGGTTTCTTTTTTTGGATTCCTTATTGCTTGTCCTACATACTGGGTTATAAGCTTTATTAGTCCAGGGACCATGCCCATATTTTTCAATGGTATACATTCAGTATAATGCCTATGGGTTTCAGAATTTTTATCCAATTTTTTTTTGTCTGTGACATACATTACTGCCACTTTAGTCTACTTCAATTCTTTCCTAGCCTTACTAACTAAAAATTAAGGACTTTACTGTACATCCTTCCCCTCTCTCTGCCATTCTCATCCTTCTTATCCTTAAAATATGATGCTCAGTGTGGGTAATGCTTTTGATCCCAAATTACTGTTGCATGGGCAGTGGCTGGATGCATATGACTAACTTTAACCAGATCCTTTTGTTGTATACAGTAATGGCCAAAATGAGCAGCAAAGTGTCATGCAGCATTTTCAGTCACTGATAACCATCTGGAGAGCCCCAAGGGAAAAGAAAACAAGAACCAGAGGGTTGGCATATGCTGGAAGTTTCCTCCTGACACTAGAGGCAGATGCCAGCATCTGTCCAAGAGGTCAAGTGATCACATAGTCATCATGTCATGGAATGCACTTTCTTCTTTACAGGCATTCTCGGTCTCAAAAAGAATAATAATAAAACAACAACAACAACAAAACAAACTTGAAAATCTCAGCAAGTAGAAGAGAGATGATTTGAAGTCAGGAATTAAATGCCAAACTGCCAATACTGCTTAACCCTTTCTGGGTGCAGATAATGGAGTAGATCTTTGGCCCAGAGTTTAGTCTCCTATGTAGGACACATGTTGCTTCTGCAGTGCTGGAATGTCTAGTGTCTTCTTATTAACCTTACATGAATTTTTTGGCATATGTCTTATTCTAAGTGTAATTCTAATTCTGAACTTTTATCACAGAACAATATGTGTTCCTTAGTATGCCCTGAAAATTGATAGATTTTTAATAAACTTGATATGTTTTTAATAAACAACAAAATTGGTGTGGTGCTCTAATATCTAAATAGAACCTCTATGTATGCATCCTCTGGGTTATCCAAGATCCCTTTCATCATGACACTGTGGTGGGTATTATGTGAGTAGTTTGTAGCTGTTTTAGTGAGAAGAGATCACTTTCTAATAGTATAAGAAATGGATTACTATCTAATGGAATGTAAGCTATCATATTTCCATGACACAGAATTAAAAAGCAATGCACACACGGTGGCAATAACTTGAGAAAATTCAGTCACTTCATTAACAATGTAATATAGATTACATAAATATTACAATAATTTGCTATGTGCGGTTGCTGAAGTGATTCTAAAAAGCACTAAAAATCCAAGCTCAGAATAATGGTGGTGTTTCTATCAATAGCTCAAGCTATCCTTTTTTTTTTTTTTTAAAGTAATCTTTATGCTTAATGTGGGCATGAACTCACAACCTGGAGATCAAGAGTCTCATGCTCTCGTACCTGAGCCAGCCAGTCACCCCTCAAGTGATCCTTTAAATAACAGTATAGTTGGCAGGAGGATTGAAAGTGATATTGATCTCTAGGTTAAATAGTTGCTCATGATACTACCTGTTTTAATGCAAATGGGAAAACAAGCACATCTATCCACCATAAATATATATGGATCCATTTCTCACTTTCTTCAGGGTCCTTATGCAATTTACTTATCACTGAGAATTTCCATGTAAATCTTATTTAAGTTATCACACACCCAATCTGGGATGCTCTAATGTACATTACATTGCTTTCCCTTTCTGCATAACACATAACACCACACCATTTGACATAGTAATATGCTTTTGTTGTCTGTTTCTCTACTATTAGAATGTGAGCTTTGTGAGGATGGGGCATTTGTTTTATTCTGTATTATATCCCTTAATGTAAAACAGTGGCTGAGATTTGAATAGACATTTAACTAAAGAAGATAAATGAATGGCTAATAAGCACACGAACAGATGCTCAACATTAGGGAATTGCATTTCAAAATTAATCATTAGGGAAATGCATTTCGAAATCACAAAGTACTGCTTCACACTAAGTAGGATGGCTATAATCATGATGATGTAAAAAGCAAGCGTTGGTGGGATGTGGTAAAATTGAAATTCTCATACATTTCTGGTGGAAATGTAAAATGGTACAATGATTTTGGAAAATTGTTTGACAGTTTCTTAAAATGTTAGATTTACCATATGACCCAGCAATTTTATTTCTAGGTATATATGTAAGTGAAATAAAAACATATGTCTACATAAAGACATGTATATTAATGTTCATAGCATCATCATCCGTAAGAGCCCCAGGTTGGAACCAACCCAAATGTCAATCAGCTAGTAAATATATAAATAAAATATACTATGAATAATAATATAATATAAAAGTATAATATAAAAGTATAATATAAAAGTATAATATACTTTATGAATATAAAGTGGAATACGATTTAGCAATAGGAAGGAGTGCATTATTGATTCTTATTACCACATGGATCAACCTAGAAAAACTATGCTAAGAAGCCAGGTGTAAAAGATACCATATGTACAATTCCATTTATATAAAATGTTCAAAAAAGAGACAGCAAGTTGGATAGAAGTTGCCTAAGGCTGGAGGTGGACTACAGATGGGCAGAAGAGATGTTTGGGGGATGAAAATGTTCAAAAACTGGACTGTGATGATTTTGGCACACTCTGTAAACTTATTAGAAATAATTTAATTTTACCCTTAAAATAGGTGAATTTTAGGAAATGTGAATGAGCCTTTAATAAAGCTGCTTAAAAAAGGGACTGATACAAAGTAGGATCTCCATATTTGTTTAACTTAAGAATGATTAAATAAGATCCTTACTCAGTAATGATTACAATCTCAGAACATGAAATTATTTGACTGATGAAATGTGTATAGCTATGTATATAAACACATACAAACAAAAATGTACTTTATAAACATACTGTGTGTGATAGAGACGTGCATGGATGTATATGCGCATGTGTGTGCATGTTGTATATATATGCATTTCCACAGCCTCAGGAAACATCTTACAACGGATGGAGCAGTAGAACCTAAAATATACAAGTGATGTTTTAGATGTGGTTGTAAATTAGGCAGAAACAAGTCAAAATTCCATTACCACAGTGGATTCTAGAGAGAAGAGTTTTGCCCGTGTACTGTCCCCACATACACTCATTATGGTTTAAAGGATCAAGGTTTAATGAGGAGGGGCTTCTGTAGTCTTAGTGAAGTAGTCAGATGACCGGAAGGCTGCTCAGATTTGATGGTCTGCTGAAGACACAAGCACATGGGGCTTCTGCAGAGTCTCACTACTCACTCTCACAGTGTCCAATGCTCTCTTCCTCTTAGAGGTAGCCAGGAACACTCAGAGTAATTAGTTCTCATAATATTGGAAAATGACATCTGCATATAGCATTCAGAAGCTATTAATGCAGCGAAAGGCAAAAAATAGCAAACTAAAATTCTGTTAGATGCTTTCCATAAAGTGGCCACCTCTGACAGAAGTTCTGTATGCTTTTTAAGAGACTGAATTTTAAAAGGTTATTTTCAATAATGGAGGCTCTCTTTGTAAATTAAGCTTTGGCATTAACTCCTTTCACTGAAAAGGTGAGGTCTTGGCTTTTCCATTTCAGGAATTGTTCCAGGTCTCATCATTTCCTCCACAAGAGGAAATAATTGGACTGAGTCATCTTGTTTCAGCTTACAAGTATTAGCCATTGCTTTTTTTTTTTTCCTGAAAAAAGCAATGGCTTTTTTTTTTGACTTCAACTTCTTTTTATTATCTTTTTAGTTCACTTCTTACAATAATTTGTATCTGTGAAGGAACTCAAATTTAGTGAATGAAAAGCACTGCTTATGATTTACAAAGCAATGAAATAAGTTGAAGAGGTAGCGTTTAGTGGATTAAATAATACAGGGTTTTTTGGATCTGTAATTGATATACATTTAATTAAAAAACAAATAGTTTGTATTAGGTCACCACATAGGCAGCTAACAGTCTGTGCTTTGAACAGATTTATGAAACCAAAGAGCAGGGTTGGGAAGAGAAAGGACTCTGAGAACAAACAGTTGGGTTCCTGTCCTTGGCTGCCTCTCAGATGTGAGACCTCGGCAACTGAAATAGTTTTCATCCTCTAATATGTGACCAAAAATAAGAACAATGTTCAGACAGAAGAAAGTAAATGAACAAAAAGTTAATTTAATTTATTTTTAGAAAGAAGTAGGATGGTTGAAAGAAAGAAAACCACTTTCATGTTATCTGAACATTTAGGCTTTGGTAGCGGCCTGATTTTCTGAGTCCCACTCCCCTGAAATAAAACCTGGAGGGTTTGCTATGTGTGGGCAGAACTATGTCAGTAGTAATGAACTGGTCAAGGATATTAAAATATCCTTCTTTTCTCAAGCTGCTCCAAAGACTATCTGCCAAAATTTATTAATTGGATATTTGCTCCCCAAAGTATTTACATATCTGCCAAAAGTGCTTTTGAAATTTTTGGCATGAGTTACTCTGGATAAAAAGAAATATGAGCTGTAAAATAATAAAATAAACTTGAAAATAGCAGTTAAGTGTGTTTGATTTCTTTATGAACAGCCAATACCTCTATTATTTAAAGTAATTTGAATCCTTTAAAAACGATATGTATGGAGTACAGAGGATAAAACAACCACAGGAAACCTATCATAACAATATCCCTTATGTTCAAGATTTGCTACAAGAAGGGTCCATTTGTTATTCATAGAAGAGAGTTTAGTTATAGATGTATGAAATGAGCTCATTATTGGGTGATTTTATTTTTCAGAAATCACATGGCATGAAACCAAAGAAAAGCATCAGAGAAATGTGCTAAAATATATGGATAAATGAGCTCTTCAGAGATGAGTATAGAAAGAACATATATTAAAGTATTTCTTAAAATTACAGAGTGCCAAGAGAAAATTCTTACAGAAAATTCTGTAAGAAAAATAGTTTTGGCTGGTGTTCAAAATGTCAATTGTTCTGAGTCTATATCTACCTGTACTTCCCCACCTCACTGTTATTCATTCCTGCATAATAAGGACTTACAATGTGATATACAGTTTTCCTTATTCCAAACTTACCTAAGTTGTTTTTCACCTGCTGACCTTAAAACTTTGAAGCAACTTGACTTAAATATTCAAACTACTCAATGCAACATGAGTTCACGCTCTTCACTCTCCTTCAGTGAGGAGGGCGTATCCGGAGTTCAAGTTTTTGTAATCCCTGATGTCTAGAAGCTGAATTGCCAAAGATGATTTACATTCGTAATTTGAGAAAGAACTTCAGCTCGTGTAATGATTTCTAAATTTCAGTTAGAGGACTGATGTTGATCTGTGATACTCTTTATCTACTCAGTGACAAATACAGAAAACAAGAGGATGATGATTCTTAAAGGTAAATTTTAAAGACTAACTTTGTATGTATACACACATATCAATGTGGCAATGGTTAAAAATCTTATTTTTAATGAAATGATGGTATCTATTAAGTATTTACTTAATTCAATTGTTTAACTGATTGGTTGAATGATTTTAACATCCTGATATGACAAAATTAAAAGTTGGCAATCTGAAGACGGAAATTCCTTCAATAATGCACAAAATCTCAAATTTAAAAATCAAAGGGTTAGAGGAACCTAAAGCAAAATTGGAAAACACAAGTCTGTGCCTTCCCTGTGCTTCCCCACACTTACAACCCATCGGGGCCATGCTATTTCTCATGCTTTCTGCATAAACCTTTACTCCGACCTTGGATTTCAAATCTGATGGATTTCTAAGGGACCACATTTTAATTAAGCATGCTACAGTATCAATTTTATTCCCATTTTTACTCTCCCACGTTTCCTTCAGGTTAAGAATGAAAAGTGAAGTTAATATATTTTGCATCAATTAAAAGACTTCTAGGTGTAAACTAATGTGTTGCTTATAAGCAATATATCAATGATTATCATGTCGAAAACCCCTGGGCATGTCTGTGCATAGGATGGTGATCTCTCCCTAGAGGAATGAGGCAAAAAAAAATGTGGCACAGGCTATTCTTCTTCTTCTTTTTTAAAAATTTTATTTATGTATTTATTCAGAGAGAGAGAGGCAGAAACACAGACAGAGGGAGAAGCAGGCTCCTCAGTGGGAGCCCAATGTGGGATGCGATCTCCAGACCCGGGATCGTGCCCTGAGCCAAAGACAGACGCTCAACTACTGAGCCACCCAAGCATCCCCAGGCTATTCTTCTGTCTGAAAGCTAATCCCTTGATTCATTTTAGACCATGCTTCCTTCTAATATTTAATCTCTTTATTCATCAAAATAATTTACATTTGGCTCTACAGCTGCATCAGACATTAATCAAGGGTTTCATGTAATTAAAGGAAATGATTATTTGGGAAGATAATTTCTTTTTAATGTGCTTTATGAAGGTCCTTATAGCTCTAGGTTCTTAACCTTGCTTCTTTTACCTTCAGATCTGCCTGACTTCAAAATGATTTTCTGCCATTTTAATTTTCCTTCCCTTTTGGGACATCTTTCATTCTACTCACATGGATGGAAACCTCTGGAGGATCCCTACTCTTCTCAGTAACACATTTTACCAATCTTAGGTTGTTCAGTTCGGAATAACAGTCAACTTCAGCCTGTACAATCCCAAACCTCTCACACCAAATACTTCTGCTTCTCACACCACGTGTTTCCTGCATGCATTTTATTTTACACCGTGTAGGATTTGTCTGCACAGCATACAATGAAGCAAACAAGAATACACAACTAAAATTTTATTTTAAAAAATTATTATTTTGGTTTTGTTTTAAAGACTTTACTTATTCATGAGAGACACAGAGAGAGGCAGAGACCTAGATAGGCAGAGGGAGGAGAAGCAGACTCCATGCAGGAAGCCTGATGTGGGATCCTGGGTTCACGCCCTGAGCTGACACTCAACCACTGAGCCACCCAGGCATTCCTATTTTAAAAAATTATAAAAAATAATTGAGACCAGAAGTTCTCAATATGAATTTTATGGGAATATATTAGGAACAGTATAATCTAAATGTTTGGAAGACAAACATTGTCATGTGTCTTAATTTCTGCAATTTCAGTTTGATGACACATCAAATGGCTTGTGGCTGTTACAGAGCCATTATATTTTAGAATTTCCACATTTTGACTGTGAGAAAATAGTGTTTGTCTTTACCAAGAACCAAATAAAATTTTTAGAACAATGTTGTTCTTTCACTAAAATATGGTAGCGGAAGTTAGGTTTATGATTCTTGGTTATAAGCAAACTGCAGGGTTGAGGAGGAAGATGTTCTTTTTTAGTAATAGTTAAAATAAAAGCTCTTTGTAGAACAATACCTTGACAGTTCAGAATTCTCCTTGTTCAGAAGTCTCTTATTTTATTTTCCTCAACCTTAACAAAGGACTTTGGAAAAAAAAAAAAAAAGGAAAGGAAAGGAAAGGAAAATGAAAAAAAGAAAAAAAAAGAAAGTTTTGACTCAGAACTTTAATGCCTAGGTAGGCACACTTTTCATTAACTCTCTTTTCTACTCACTGATGGGCATTGCAATCCTAGAAGATACTGTATCAAACTGTCTTTTAAAGATAGTTATGAAGATGGATAGTCTTCTTAATGTATTGTTGTATCCTATTGGCCAGTATCTTGTTGAGAATTTTTGCATCCATGATCATCAGAGATATTGGTGTATAATTCTCCTTTTTGGTGGGGTCTTTGTCTGGTTTTGGAATTAAGGTGATGCTGGCCTCAAAGAACGAATTTGGAAGTACTCCATCCCTTTCTATCTTTCCAAACAGCTTTAGTAGAATAGGTATAGTTTCTTCTTTAAACGTTTGATAGAATTCCCCTGGGAAGCCATCTGGCCCTGGACTCTTGTGTCTTGGGAGGTTTTTGATGACTGCTTCAATTTCCTCCCTGGTTATTGGCCTGTTCAGGTTTTCTATTTCTTCCTGTTCCAGTTTTGGTAGTTTGTGGCTTTCCAGGAATGTGTCCATTTCTTCTAGATTGCCTAATTTATTGGTGTATAGCTGTTCATAATATGTTTTTAATATTGTTTGTATTTCCTTGTGTTGGTAGTGATCTCTCCTTTCTCATTCATGATTTTATTAATTTGAGTCTTCTCTCTCTTCTTATTAATAAGGCTGGCTAATGGTTTATCTATTTTATTAATTCTTTCAAAGAACCAACTCCTGGTTTTGTTGATCTGTTCCACGGTTCTTCTGGTCTCGATTTCATTGAGTTCTGCTCGAATCTTTATTAAGTCTCTTCTGCTGGGTGTAGGATCTATTTGCTGTTTTTTCTCTAGCTCCTTTATGTGTAAGGTTAGCTTTTGTATTTGAGTTCTTTCCAGTTTTTGAATGGATGCTTGTATTGCGATGTATTTCCCCCTTAGGACTGCTTTTGCTGCATCCCAAAGATTTTGAATGGTTGCTTCTTCATTCTCATTAGTTTCCATGAATCTTTTTAATTCTTCCCTAATTTCCTGGTTGACCCTTTCATCTTTTAGCAGAATGGTCCTCAGCCCCCACGTGTTTGAAATCCTTCCAAACTTCTTGTGATTTAGTTCTAATTTCAAGGCATTATGGTCTGAGAATATACAGGGGACAATCCCAATCTTTTGGTACCAGTTAAGACCTGATTTGTGACCCAGTATGTGGTCTATTTTGGAGAAAGTTCCATGTGCACTTGAGAAGAATGTGTATTCAGTTGCGTTTGGATGTAAAGTCCTGTAGATTTCTGTGAAATCCATCTGGTCCAGTGTATCATTTAAAGCTCTTGTTTCTTTGGAGATGTTGTGCTTAGAAGACCTATTGAATATAGGAAGTGCTACATTGAAGTCACCAAGTATAAGTGTATTATTATGTAAGTATGTCTTAACTTTGGTTATTAATTGATTGATATATTTGGCAGCTCCCACATTCGGGGCATATATATTGATGATTGTTAAGTCCTCTTGTTGGATAGATCCTTTAATTATGATATAGTGTCCCTCTTCATCTCTCACTAGTCTTTGGGATAAACTTTAGTTTATCTGATATAAGGATGGCTACCCCTGCTTTCTCTTGAGGACCATTTGAATGGTACATGGTTCTCCAACCTTTTATTTTCAGGCTGTAGGTGTCCTTCTGTCTAAAATGAGTCTCCTGTAGACAGCAAATAGATGGGTCCTGCTTTTTTATCCAGTCTGAAACCCTGCGCCTTTTGATGGGGTCATTAAGCCTGTTCACGTTCAGAGTTACTATTGAAAGATATGAATTTAGTGTCATCATGATACCTATTCAGTCCCTGTTTTTGTGGATTTTTCCATATGACTTCCTCTTAAAGAGGAATTTTAAGAGTCCCCCTTAAAATTTCTTGCAGAGCTGGTTTGGAGGTCACATATTCTTTCAGTTCCTGCCTGTCTTGGAAGCTCTTTATCTCTCCTTCTATTCTGAATGAGAGCCTTGCTGGATAAAGTATTCTTGGCTGCATGTTCTTCTCATTTAGGACCCTGAATATATCCTGCCAGCCCTTTCTGGCCTGCCAGGTCTCTGTGGAGAGGTCTGCTGTTAATCTGATATTTTTCCCCATATAAGTTAGGGATCTTTTGTCTCTTGCTGCTTTAAGGATCTTCTCTTTATCTTTGGAATTTGCAAGCTTCACTATTAAATGTCACGGTGTTGAACAGTTTTTATTGATTTTAGGGGGGGATCTCTCTATTTCCTGGATCTGAATGCCTGTTTCCCTTCCCAGATTAGGAAAGTTTTTAGCTATGGTTTGTTCAAATACATATTCTGGACCTCTGTCCCTTTCGGTGCCCTCGGGAACCCCAATTAAATGTAGATTTTTTTTCCTCAGGCTGTCATTTATTTCCCTTATCTATCCTCATGATCTTTTGTTTGTCTCTTTTTTCCTCAGTTTCCCTCTTTGCCATCAATTTGTCTTCTATGTCACTCACTCATTCTTCCACCTCGTTAACCTTCATCGTCAGGATGTCTAGTTTGGATTGCATCTCATTTAATTGATTTTTAATTTCAGCCTGATTAGATCTAAATTCTGCAGTCATGAAGTCTTTTGAGTCCTTTATGCTTTTTTCTAGAGCCACCAGTTGCTTTATAATAGTGCTTCTGAATTGGCTTTCTGACATTGAATTGTAATCCAGATTTTGTAACTCTGTGGGAGAGAGGACTGTTTCTGATTCTTTGTTTTGAGGTGAGTTTTTCCTTCTAGTCATTTTGCTCAGTGCAGAGTGGCCAAAAACAAGTTGTATTGGGAAAAGGAGAAAAAGAGAGAAGAGAAAGAAGAAAAGAAAAAGAAAAAAAAAAGAGAAGAGAAGAGTTAAAAAAAGTGGGGGGGAAGCAAACAAACAAACAAAAAAAAAAAACAAGGGGGAGTATCCTCTGATTTTGTATACTGTAAATCCCTCGACTTCCCCTGGAACTTTCCAGTGCTGCTTGGTCAATAATTTGTTTTTCCCCTGTCGGTCTAGCTGGTCTGCTGGGGGAGGGGCCTCCTGTGCTGATTCTCAGGTGTTAGCCTTTGGGGGAGAGTATTCACTTTGCCAATAGATGGGGGATATGGAAGATATAGGGAAAGAGAGACTATCTTTGTGGCCTTTCCCACAAAGGACAACATAATGTCATCTTTATATCAGTGTTTGCCAAAAAATGTGGTTCTTGACATTTTGTTCAGGAATTTGCCTACACAGTGCAAAACGTAGCAGACAGTAATAAACAAATAACAATTAACATATAAAAAATTATAAAGTTGTTTTAGTGCAGAAGTTCTCAATTTGATATTTATAGAATATTCTTGGGACTTCCTGATAAATTTTCTCTGCAGAGGGTCTATATATTTTTTTAGATTCTCAAGTGCCATAAAATGGATGATATGGGAAAAAAAAAAAAAAGATTCTCAAGTGCTATTTAAGAGTCTCAAAGGGCTAATGTGCATTAATGATACATACCACAATTTACTGATACAAAATTAAGTGGATTATTATGAGATGTATATTTTACCCTGCTCTGTGTAGCATATTCTCTCACTGATGACTGTCCTAGTTTGGGATTCACAAATGGAAAGAGTTAGATGACTTGAGTAAATGTGTACTGTCTTGAAAGTTGATCAGAGAAGTAGGTGAGGGAATTGGGGGAGTGAGACAAGGAAGAAGAAAAGCCAAATGAAAGATTTGTTGTCAGAATCACTTTATGAGTAACACACAAGTGCTTGACTCTGTGGGAACTTACTGAGAAATATACAAAATGTTTTTCTGCCTTGTCCATACTGACTTCCATCATCTCTCAAAAATTGAAAATTGTCCTCAGAGGTGTTAAATTCATCTGTCACACTGCCTTCTTGGGTTGGAGCCACTGGAAGGATGAATGTGCTTTATCTTCCCAGAAGGCCCCAATGCAGAAAAGCAGGGAGCCACAGAGCATGCTGGTGATGAGGTACTGTTCACACATTCAGAATTGTCCGCTGCTCCTGCAGAGTTGAATTACAAGGTGGCTCGAAGAGTATGTGACATGGGGAACAAAAAGCATCATCTCAATAATCAAATGTATACATCCGATTATTAAAATATATTAAATATATTAATAAAATATGTGGTGAAACATAAAATACTAGAGATTACATATTAGAAACCTCTATGGTGTGTGTATGTGCACTTCAAATTAAATTCCTCCATTCATAAAATTTGTGTTTAAAATTGGAAACACTGAGGCATCTGGGTGGCTCAGCTAGTTAAGCACCTGCCTTCAGCTCAGATCATGATCTCTGCATCCCTGGGATCAAGCCCCACATTGGGCTCCCTGCTCAGTGGGGAGTCTACTTCTCTCTCTCTCCCTTTGCCCCTCCACACCACTCATTCTTTCTCTCTCTCTCTCTCTCTCTCTCTAATAAGTGAATAATGTCTTTAAAAAAATAAAATGAACTTGGAATCACTTATGCAAAATGACCATGTGCTGTTATCCCTAGTTAGTCTTATACCAGCGAGATGTATTTCCTAAGATTGTGGGCAATACTGCTGAAAAGTATAAGTAAATATGTTTACATTAACAATGGAATGAAAAATTAGAGTATAATATTTCAGTTTGCCATATTCCCAGATTTGTTATATGTGTGTATGTACGTGTATATATACAATGATATATAATCTATCTGTATCTATCTATATCAATATCTATCTATACACAGAGAGAAAATACATATATTCTACAAAGACAGGTGGAATTTTGTTCTGTCCAATTCAATTTGCTTATTCTTTCATCCCAAAAGGAATGATGTCAGAAAAATATAAAAGCAATCTTGATTCTAAGCAGGCTCTTGGTTTAATATTGGTGAATTAAAACAATGTAACTGTGGTGAGTGCATCTATGATGAATGGGAGAGAATATAATCCTGTAGAAATATGTGGCATGTGTCCACATAACACACAGAGGCATGAGCACATTGTTCTTTGGGCCTTTCCTTTGGCAGATGAAATGTGGTATGCACAGCATAGGAAACGTGTTTTCGGTATTTGTGCCTACTCTGACAGGGAGAAAGTCTGATTGTGTTTACCATCTTGTCTGTATGTAGCGCCAGTGCAGCTGCACGTCTTGAATTTGTTTATTCTGAAGTTTGGGAGGAAGAGAGTGTCTAGACAAAAGGATAGTTTGTTAGCTTCTTGCCATTGTCAGTCAAAAGCAGCATGTTCTCTGTGCCCTGGTCTGCTGTTAGGTGTATGCCCTTCACATTAGGCTGACATTGTTAGAGTTGTAGATACACCTAGTTCACTCAATGAAAAAAATAGACATTCTGTCCTGCAACAGGAAAGCAAAGAACCAGAATGGTTATAACTTTAAACATTAAAGAATGAGGATCAAATTCTTTTTTCACCCTTTCCCTTACTGCCACTGACACAAATGTGTAGATAAGTCCAAGAAAAATACAAACCATCCAAATATTATGAACATAAGTCATGCTAGTCTCAAAATCCCTATAAGATACATCATACATAACAGTTGGCTCACATGTCCTTGAGATGAAAAATAAAATGTTGAACAGCTTTGCATATTTTATGAAAAAGATTATTCAACGATTTTGACTATTATTTAAAAGAAATAATTTGGGTGTTTTGTTATTTTAGAATAGAGTTGGAAGTTTTCCTGTATCTTACTTCCCAGCTTTTTGATGGGTCAGGTTTTTGTTTTTGTTTTTATAATAGATTTCGGAATATAGTTTTATATTCAGATACTGTTTTTAAGAATAACATTGTGAAAACAAAAAGGCTTTTTAAATTCTGGGCAACAATTTTCTTCAAAAATAACTTTGTTCCATGTAACCTGCACTGTAGTTAAATTATGAAGATTTTTTGTTTTTGCATTTTATTCATTTATAATTTTCTCTGTATGATAATGCATATAGGCAATATATATATAATATATGATATATATACAGAATTTTTTATTCCACTGTTCATGTTCATCTATGAACTGATTTTCTTAAATATTAAGAAAGTGTTTCTCAAAACCATCCAAAAGAAAACTTATTTATTACTATTTGTATGATAAGAAATTCACGTCCAAGAATCACTTTGGAAAAGGTGTATGACTAAGTACTAAGATCCACAGGAATTAAGTATAATAGAATAGTAAATATGCAGTTCCTGTCTATGTTAAAATGACTGAAAAAATATGGAAAAGGGGGTGAGTGGTTAGCATATCTCCCTAAGGGAAACTGTCAGAGTTGGTGAGACAGGCTGCTGTGAAGACTTTGTACCCAAAAATCTTTTGGGTACCACCTCTAAAACATGCACTGAATTAATTTACTTCCCTCCGTCTTGACCTGCCTTCTCTAAAGTTCAGACTGCCTTGGTCACTCCCATGGACTACTAGAAATTGTCTTGAAGCTCTTACTGATGGAACCCTATAGTCCAAGCAGTCAGCATGTGCTTTTATTTTATCTATTTTATTTTTATTTCTTTTAAAGATTTTATTTATTTGTTCATGAGAGACATACAGAGAGAGGCAGAGATATAGGCAGAGGGAGAAATCAGTCTCTTTTCAGAGAGCCAGATGAGGGACTAGATCCTGGAACTCCAGGATCATGGCCTGAGTCAAAGGCAGATGCTCAAAAACTGAGCCACCCAGGCATCCCTCAACATGTGCTTTTAAAAATTAGATTATTTATATGTTGAAAGAGCAGAAGTCAATAAGATACAAGTGAAGAAAATCCCAAAAAAACAGTTCTGTCCCCTTTCCAAACATGTGGATACATAGACATCCTCTCTCCCAGCACACACACAGCAAATACCAAGGTACCTGGTTCTTTAAATTCTTCTTCAAGTTAGATCCATCCTATACCTTGAATCAGTTTTAAATTAGGTTTCATATTTTTTGGTCACATTTAGATGAGAGAATGTCAGTTTTAATCATAAGAATTCTTAAGTGTAGTTATCAAAATAGCCAGTAAAAACTCAAAACAGTATTTTTGAAAAGCCTCTTCTCTCTCTCATCCTGGGGTTTGCTTCATGCGACAAGCAGCAGCATGGGACCTGGAAGGAGTCTCTGCTGTCTTGCCTTCTGTGGCTCTACTTCTTCTTCTCTTCCTATCGTCAACTACCTTTGGATCCTCCAGATTTAGATCATGGAAAGGAAGAGAAGCAATAAGCAGGAGAGGCCTGACTTCACTGACAGCATTGTAACTTGTTCTAGGTGCTCTCCTGGCAGGATTTAGATCTTACTCTTTAGTAAAGCACTTTCAAAGTTCCCCAGAAATGTCCTCACTGAAAAAGTCTAATTATAATTCCTCTGACATTTTGAGTGATTCTATTTTTCCTTTCATTTGCTCCTTAATAATAAAAACATTAAGATCTGAGCAAGCAGTGATTCAGGCCACACCGATTATTCTTCCTGTTGGGTTCCTTTTTTTTTTTTTTTTTTTTTTTGTAAAGATGTTATTTATTTATTCATGAGAAACACACACACACACACACACACACACACACACACACACACACAGAGGTAGAGGGAAAAGTAGGCTCCATGCAGAAGCCCGATGTAGGACTCGATCCCAGGACTCCCGGATCACACCCTGAGCCAAAGACAGATGCTCAACCGCTGAGCCACCCAGGTGTCCCATCCTTTTGGGTTGTTCTCGCCCTCCAGCTTAATAATATTTAAGACGATAGTAGAGTGTCTTGTTCTCCCAAGAAACAATCACACATACTTTGCTTCCACTGTCCTTTGAAGGAAGCATTTTCATTCACTTGGAAGCATCGGTCAGCAACAACAAGAACTGCCAACAGTATCACAGAATCCAAAGACACCCTCTCTTTCTCTTATCTTTCAACATCAATCCATTTGTTCCCCTAAATGTGTGTTGATAAAACACTATTCTGTCATTTTTGCCAAGTCACAAATAAAGTGGAACAGCACCTAACTTGTAAGAGATACTTGGAGACATATCATTATTGACTTAAGGCTTCATTCAAACTATGGCATTTTACTATGCTGGCAGACATAGAAATCATACACTTCAAAGAAAAATCACTTAAGATTAGATTTGTGTGTGAGTAAAAAAGCCTCATGATATCCGTAGGCTAAATAAGAGCGAATTTAGTTTTTATCTCAGGCAGTAGTAGAAAGGTAAGGGGGTTCAAGCTGAATCATAACTGCTCTCACAAAGCCCTCAGAACCCTCGTTTGTTCTTTCTTATCATAAAGTGGGTGACTTCAAAATCTCAGATTGATCAATCACGGTCGAAGATGGCTTCTCCAGCTCTAGTCATCACATCTATATTCCAGCCAGTAGGAAAAAAAGGAACTGAGAAGAAAAGGAGGAGACATGAAACATCTATTTTTTTAAGGCAGGTTGCTTGAACTACCAGTTGATGCAGCTGCTTATATCCCATTTGTGCAAACTTATTTCATGGCTCTATTTAGCTGCCAGAGAGACTGATAAATCTATCCCCTTAACATTTGAGTAGTTGTGCATTCTCTCACTATGAAGTGTAAAGTACATAGATAGGTGGCAATTAGGGGTCTCTTCCCAACTTCCTAGAGCTTGTAGAATGAAATCTAAATTCCACAGTGAGGCCTACAGCTGGATTATCTGGCACCTGCCTATCTTTTCAGCCTCCTAAGATTCTTCGCCTGCTTACTGCACGTCAACCATGTGGGAATACTCAGAGTTTCTTGACCATTCCAGGCTCATCTCTAACTCCCACTTTGGCCCTTGGGTTCTTTCAACCCAGAACTTTCTTTTCTCAGAATTTCTCTTTGATAACTCTCTTCCCTTAACGTCCTCAACAATGCTTTCTGCACCAGTCAGGAAGTACTTCTTTCCCTATCCCAATCATTCTGTTTTAATATGTTTAATTGTATGCAGAGAAGGTATGTCACAGTCTGAAATTGCTTGGTTGCTTATTTCCTATCTGTCTCCACAATAGCACTATAACTGCTATAATAGCAGGGGATGCTGTCTTCTTACCATTTGATTCTTAGTCCCTACAACTCTGCCAGGCACATAGGAGGTACTTGATATTTATTGAATAAATGCATGCATATGCAAATATTTTTAATGTTTTTTTTCAAATGCAAAGCAGCTGCAAATGCGGTTGGTTGTGCCTGAATGCCTTATAAAAGTTTGTCATGGTTGGGGTCATGATTGTTGTTTTTATTCATCCATCCTTCAAAAAAGCCCTTCCTTTTGGTGTCACAGGTGGTTAAGCTCCCCACTCTTGGCTTAGGTTCAGGTTGGGATCTCAGGGTCCTGAGATGAAACTTTGTGTTGGGCTCTGAGTGAGGAGTCTGCTTAAGACTCTTTTTCCCTCTCCCTCTGTCTGCCCCCCTGCACTCTCTCTCTCAAGTACATAGATCCTTAAAAAAAAAAGTCTTTCCTCACCAGTTTATTTTTTTAACTAAGATAATCCTAGTATTTGTAAAAATAATTCTTGAAAATAATAGTTTTCAAGGAATAAAAGCTACTAGAGCTTACTTTTTTAAAGAAATGGGCTATATCACCCTGGGAATATTCAGTAAGTCTAATTTCCTGACTTTTTTTTTTTAATGGTATCTGAACCATAGATTTAATATTCCCATTTAGATAAACCACTGAGAATTACAATGTCCTAATTTTTATCCCTATTCAATTAAACTGTAATATTTCAAACATAGGTTTAGTTCTATCTTTTACTACTCATAGGTAAAAATAGTTTATAGATACTTAATGGTTTAAGCCATGATGTCTTATTATTCTTAAAAACACAACGTATTTTCCTTGAAAACTCCTGAAGTCACTGAGAATGACTGGGTATATTTGCTCAATGATCCTAAGGCTATTGTTTTCCTTCCTTTTTAGTAGCCCTGCACATAGTCTTAGAACAGGTACTGATTATGATCTTTCAGTGTCATATTTTGAGGGTTGGGCAAGAACAATGCACTTTTCCATTATATATCATTCTCCAACTTTTATCTTCTTAAAATAATCACATAGAAGTAATTCAAGACAATCTTAGATATGTAACTACTGACTCTTGGAGGCTTTTAATCACCTGAGCTACGTTTGCACACTGAGTTACTAAAGAGGATTTCTCTGGCTTTTTCTTTTTATATGTTTTTATAAAGGACATTAATTTATATTTTCTAAAATTAGATATTAGGTATTTAATGCATATTTTACAGACTTTATATATTGAGAAAATGTCTCTAAACAATTTGAATCATCAGATCACCTCACTGTGTGTTTATTTTTATAAATATCTAAAATTAATGTATATGTAATGGCTATATGCAATACCTATTCTAAGCACCAACCTATCAGAGCTACTTTGCTTTGCTTAATTCACACATTATACCATTTGAATTCTTCTTTTTCTATCCAAATGGTTTACATAAAACTTCTGGACAGAAATTATGCTTTTATTTTTCTGTACCTTGAGTAATTACGTCCTACATGTTCTCATTATACTTGCCTTGTTGATTTGTTTCTGCCACTTAGAACTGATCTGTACGTGAAGAGTTTCTTATTCTGTCTTCCAGTGCTATAACTAGCCTTTTGTATCACTTTTCTTTTGACTTTTTAAAAATCTTAAGTTGTGCATTTGTAAGGGTAAATGTATATGTGTATAACCGGTTGGACATTATTTTAAGATGCTGATTTTTTTCTACTTACGTATCTTGATAACCCTGTTAGATTGCAAATTTTGGTATACAGAATCCTCATTTTATTTGGTTTTTATCTGGCAAAATGCTAAATAAATTTATTTGCCTTCAATTAAAAATTTGTTAGCACCCATCTGAATATATATGAAACTCATTTTCCATGAAGTTCTTCAAGGCCTAAAAAAGATTCTCTGGGTTCAGTTCCAGATCACTGCAGAAAAGCAAATCAATTGGATTTTTTGGTTTCCTAGTTAATATAAAAGTTATAGTTATAAGAAATTGTAGTCTATTAAGTGTACAATAATAGCATTATGTTTAAAAAGACTAGTGTCCATACCTTCATTTAAAAATATCTTATTGCTAAAAAATGATAACCATCATTTGAGCTTTTATACTAAGTTATAATCACCAATCACAGATGGCAATAATAATGAATATAATATGATAATATATATTATTGAACTATGTAATAATATACTATAATAATGAAATAAAATATGTAATATAATAATATTTTAGTTTTAAATATTGCTAGAATTCCAAAAATGTGACAGCAACATGAAGTGAGCAAATGCTGTTGGAAAATGATAGAGTTGGTTGATGCAGGGTTGTCACAAATCTTCAACTTATTAAGAAACACAGTATCTGCAGGGTACAATAAAGTAAAGCACAACGGAGCAAGGTATACCTATATTATCCAAATCATCATTTTTATTAAGACCACCCTACTTAAGTCAATTTCTCCCATTTTCCCACTCCCTTTCTGTCACATTACCCTAGTTGTTGTTCTGTTAAAAGAGGAGATTAGCACACGTTTAGAGGAATACTACTGAGTTTCCCCATTATATAATCAGAAGGATTAAAAATAAATAATTTCTTAGCTCTGCAGTTCAAAGTTATTTAAGTACAATGATTCTGCATCCCCTAAGATCCTCTCCAGAATCACCAGAACCCACTTTGGCAGGATATCCATGGAGCAAAGATGCCTCAGTGCATGCAAACTTTAATCACTTTAGGTTCAAGGAAAAATGAGTAACAGAGAAATCCTAACCACAAATTTTCTACTCAACATTTTTCTTTTAAATATTAGCAAGATTCTTTCCAATAGTTGATATTTAGGGTTATTATCTTTAACTATAACATTAAAAACTCATATGTTGGCAAATACATTTAAATACTTGGGTTTTTCAAGTTTGGGTAACAAGATTATGTTTATGAACATTTTCCATCAAATCTCTTCTCTTCTTTTTTTCTCTCTTCTTCTCACTCATTGTCTCTCAAGCATGCATTTTTTTCCTCTTCTTGATCATACATAGTTAAAAATCTCAATTACTTACATACATGTATATTTGAAATAAAAATTTAAAATTTAAAGTAATAGGGATCCCTGGGTGGCTCAGCAGTTTAGCGCCTGCCTTTGGCCCCCGGCGTGATCCTGGAGTCCTGGGATCGAGTCCCACATCGGGCTCCCTGCATGGAGCCTGCTTCTCCCTCTGCCTGTGCCTCTGCCTCTCTCTGTGTCTCTCATGAATAAATAAATATAATCTTTAAAAAATTAAAGTAATATATATTATGCCACACAGATTAATACCTCATGTTTCCTGAATATAAATCTAGTGCCTATACATAATTACTCTGCAAAATGTTGTACCAAATTAAAAGTTTAAGTTATAAATCATAACTTCCTGTTCTGAAGATGTATGGACTTAATGTCATGAAAATATGTGGGGAAATAGATATCCTCTTTTGAAATATAAAGTTTAGAATCACTTTTGTTGGTCCCTCACTTTCTATTAAGTTGAACCTGGAGATTTTTTCCACTTTGGTCAAGAGACACAGCTTTCACCATTTATCAAAAGTTTTTCTTTGGAGATGTAAATAAATTATTTCCAATTGGAATGAGGCTCATTTCTTCTATGGTAGGCACCTGTCTATGGTAACAAGACTAAGCCCACCACTTCATTATTCACATGCCACATGGCAGATGGCAGATGACAATGACCTTTAGTCATTTTGTCCAGTGAGAGATTAAAGTTAGCTCATAAATTGCCAATCTGCCGAGCCATCTGGTCTTTCACGGTGGATTTTCTTTACGTCATTCACAAGGCTTAGGAAAATAATTTATTGACCACCTATGTTCTATATATTAAGGACTGTCTTACAATAATAACCTGTAAACATTTTGCGATGAACAGTGTTCTATAAATGCTCTACGTGAAATATGTATAGTGTATTTTGTACATTTGTATTTTTAGAATATTTAAATTCCTTTCATATTAGATGTTTGGCATCTCATATATTTTCTGCTATAGGAGTGAGATAGGGTAGAGAGTATAAATATGCTCAATGTGAACTCAAATAGTGAAGAACTTTTGCTTAGAACTATCCACAAAATTTATAGATAAGTACGTGATTTATATTTTTGTAATAACTATCTATTTTTTCATTATTATTGTTTTAAGGTGAAATTGGAAGAATTTCCACCAAACTTAAGATCCAGTGCCTAACTTTGTAATGTATCAACAACAAAAAAATACTTCAGTAAATTGTCAATCTGACCTTCATCTCAGGCAGGTAATTTCCAACGTCCTGTATTCTAAATATGAGGGGCTCTAAAAGGACCAGATCACACATACAGTATTGGTAATTATGAAAGCTTGGGGGCATGTTATGGTTGTGAACATCCAAAATTGATGTTCACATTTTTGGAACTTAGAGATTATTTCAATTAAGAACTAACTCTTATGTCAATGTTCTTAAAATAAATATGATGCTTTGAGACATATACTACTATAATCCTTGGTAATTCATAAAATTAATATATCAAGCAATTATTTTCTAAAGGTACAAGTGAAAGTAATAATTACAGGAAAGGATGGCCAGGACTTTAAACAAGCCAACTGTTTCCTTGGCAAGTGAATGATAGGAATTATTTGTTTTTTTTTAAATGCATGATTACTATTATTATTTTATAAAATAGTCATCATAGGAATGATCACATTTTTTTCTCTCCCTCTTTTTCCTCCTAATTCCATGACTGCTAAATTGGTGATGGTCTCTGACTTCAGGGAGCTTGCCAAATGAGAAAAGTGTATGCATGGTACTTGATTTCCGTATTTCCTGGCATTCCTTCCGGAGACTACTATTCATGAGGACTATAGCAGTCCAAGAAGATTCCATCCATCTGTCTCCTGGCTGCAGGGTAGATGTTGCATTTGTCATTGTTAAAGAGGGAAGACAATGGGAAACACTTAAGTGTACAAAATCTAGGGTAGAGGGTCTATAAAATGACATTTGACAGAAAATGTGAATGTTTGGAGATTCTTTAAGGCTCTTTTCTGATAGTTACTTCCCTCCTCGCCCTGTATGTAAGGCAGTAGGATAGCCTGAACTGCAGTCGGGTGAATCCTTCTTCTCCCATCATTTCACATGTGCACATACCACCTTCATTACCATTTACTTAGTAGTTTCCTTTAGGTTAACTTGTTTGAGACCTGAAAATTGTAATGCATGCTTTCTTGGCAAAAAGAAGACTAATTCCAATACCCACTAATATACCCAAAAATAAATATAATAAAACGAAATAAATAAAAACATTTTTATAGATCCTGTTCCCTACCAAAAATTCTAGTGTGAGGTCTTCTATTTCTTTCCCAGAAAGGGAAGTTATCATGTATTAGAGAGGTATGTAAGGCAGGTATTTTCATGCCATGGCTCCTTCCTTGACTAATACAGAAGAATATAAAGAGAAGTAAAACACAAATCATTTTCAGGTTCTCTGAGTCAAAGTCTTAGAGTATGTGTCTATGTGCCACCTAAAATAATTTCTCCATATCACATTTAGGTAACCCTGGAACTAGGAGTTATTCTTTAAAGTCAGAACTATCTAAATTTTAATCCAATTTGGCCATTTTCCAACTTTATGCCTTTAGGGACTCACAATTACCTGCTCCTCCTCCCTTTACTTATTTTATAAACATTGGTACGTTACTTACTTCAGAAGGAAGCAATGAAGACTGAATGAGGATGTGTGTAACAATTTGTCTTGGAGCTATAATGCACAGTTTCTGCAACAATTGGTGGATATTGTAATTTTTGAAAGGGGAACACCAAACAAAAATATGAAACTACTAGTCAAGGCATGCTAATGCCCAGGAAGTCTGTCAGTATTCTTGACTTTTGAAATATAAAGTTCATCATGACATTTGTGGTTCTTTGACATATTGTTTTCTGCTGGGATTTTTAGAATTTCTCATTGGATTACTTTTAGATCAAAGTAAAACCTTTTATAAATTGACATCAGTTTTTAATAAAACAAAAAAATGAACAAATTTTTAATAAAGTTGTATTTTCCAAAGATAACTTGCCATACCACATGCTCTTCTTATGGTATAACTGCCATCCTACATGCTCTTCTACAGTGTGAAGTTGACAGTCAGGACTCAGTGGGTTTTTATGACTATTTCCAGGACTATAGTATAGAGAGAATGATGTGAGATGAATTCTGAATGCAAGTCATAAAAAAGCATGCATCTACCACATTGTTCACAAGATACTTGCAGTAGAGCCCTGATTTGTCGTGTGAGGAGTCTGATGGTCCTGAGGATTGGAATGTGAAAAAGTCCCAACCAGCCCCCACAGAGACTGAATGGAGAAGTCCGGAGAACTCTGGAGGAAAAAGAGGTGCCTGGGAAGACCCTGTTCCTCTACATTCCTCTCTACTGTCCCAGCTCCAGCTGCCATCTGACAGCTACTATGTGAGAGACCCCGAGCCAGAGATTGCAGCCAAACCTGTCCAACAGAAACCATGAGTGGAAATAAAATAATTTTCATTGTTTTTAGTCTCTAAATTTTGGAATCATTTGTTGTTATAACAATAACTAACCACAACAACATCCAACATGATACAGTTCTTCATGTTTTTACACATACTGCCATATATTACAAGTGCTTTTCCTTTCTTTCCTCTTTTCCAAATGGCAGTAGGCTACTGTTCTGTCTGGAAAACATTATTTTCCTAAATGTTGCCTTCTGGTAATCCCAGGATCTGTTCTATTATTCTTTTTTTTTCTGGCATTGCTATTTTTTATATGTTTTATTTTTCTTTCAATGACAAGATACTGGAACGTATGAGATGATTTTAAGTAGGTAATTTATAATAATTATAAATTATTGCCTATGTTTTTAAGTTGTGATGAATTTTTTTGGGGGATTTAAGTTTCTCATTAAGGAAAAAAAATCAGAAAATGCTGATATTAATACAGGACCATGAAGACATTGCATACCATTTTGAAGAAAGACTTTTCCAGTCTCTAGTTGGAGGATATTTGGATTATTCAAATTTCTCTTTTCTTTTTTTTCTTTTTTTTTAATTTTTATTTATTTATGATAGTTACAGGAGTGAGAGAGGCAGAGACACAGGCAGAGGGAGAAGCAGGCTCCATGCACCGGGAGCCCGACGTGGGATTCGATCCCGGGTCTCCAGGATCGCGCCCTGGGCCAAAGGCAGGCGACAAACCGCTGCGCCACCCAGGGATCCCTCAAATTTCTCTTTTCTTTTCAGAAGCCCAGGGGAGAAAAAACATGGCAAGTAATTAATTATATATGTTTTAAAGAAAATGTATTCCAGGAAAAATAATTAGTTGAGTAAATAATTTTTGGTAATTATAAGTAGCTGAGAAACTACCCCCATAAAATGACAGAATGATCAATAGTAAAGAAATAGTGGGAGGCTCGGTGGTTGAGTGTGTCTGCCTTTGGCTCAAGGGCCTGATCTTGGAGTTCCGGGATCAAGTCCCACTTCAGGCTGCCTGTGAGGAGGCTGATTCTCTCTTTGCCTATGTCCTTGCCTCTCTCTCTCTCTCTCTCTCATGAATACATAAATAAATCTTTGAAAAATAGTAAATGCAATAAAAAGAATAGCTAGAAAATTTTTTTTTGCCATTTTCTTGGGGGAAAAAAGTCATTATATTATATTTGGCAAAATATCTAAAGCTATAACAAAAGTTCATTTCTTCAAGTCTAGTTTCTCCAGTTAACCTCTCTTTCTAAACTACTACCAACTTTATAATCAGTAGAAACATTATCATAAGGTTACCTGGTTCTTTTGCTCTGATATTTTTCAACCAATGTATCAATGTAAGAAGCAATTTTTGGGGGAAGAAGTTTTATGTGCTTCTATTTTATACTGATAACAAAAAAAACCATATCATAGCATTTTGGTTCTTTGTTTTAGTTTGTTTTGAATGATAGACTCTAAATTGTCAACAAAAACTGAAGATTTTTGTATGAGAGTGGTAGCCAAATCCAATATGAATCCATTTTGAGATCTTCTGACTGCCAAGGGAGTAATGCATTTTCCTTTCGTTGCTTTTGTCTGTTTTCCTAGTTCTACAAGTGATGTTTACAATAGCTTATCACTCAGGTTAAGTCTAGCATCAAATCCTTCTGATCTTGTGTGTTATATTTTGCTTTACTAATTCAGCCACGTTTATAACTTATTCCTCACCCCACAGAACTTTGGGAGTTTTGCCCTTTAATAAGCACCTTTAGAATGAGGCCCTTCCTTTTTCTGTTAAAAATCTCTCTTTGCATTCAAGTTATTAGCTTGTTTTTTTTTCTTTTTCAAGAATGATACATTTTTCATTTTTTCAAGTTTTTATTAAATTCAGTTAGTTAGCTTGTATGTTTCTATAGCACACCCATACACTTACACACACACATACAAAGGAAGATATAAAGGGAGACAAGAACAGAGAGAGTATAAATTATTTTATTTGTTTCCAATTAGTTATAATATCTCTATCAGGACAGCAGGGTCAGAATGTAAAGATTTTCTAAATATTACTTAAGATAATTACAGTAATATTCTATCTGAAGCTGAGTAAAGACTGCAATGACAGATCTAGTCACATAAAAGGAAAGATGTAATAATGTCATGTAAATGTTAATTTAAAATTTTTCTTTTCTTATTCAGGTGAGATAGACTAAACCTGTTGCTTTTCTGAGCTGTGGGATTGAGCATGTTACACACACATGTGTTTAATGGCCCGGATCTTTGTCATTCTTATATCTCATCTCACTGTTATTTGCTTATACTTGAAACAGAAAAGAAAACCCATTTCCACTTCTAAAAGGAAGATGATTATCATACTCACTATATATTTCCTTTTCCCCTCCTTGAAACACCATAGTACATACTTGTTGCTCAGCAAGGTCTACTGAAGTATCTTCCAAGAGGAGTTACTAGAATGAGAGTATTGTATACTATCTGGACAGATTTTGAGGATCCACTTTAAGAAACTAAATTTCCTCACCAAATTTATTATAAGGACCCTCATGATTACTTTCACTATTTGTTTTCATTTATTTCCCCTCCAAATCATCTGCAATTCTCATGGAAAGCTATTTATAAGGGCACCATGTAACGGCATTGCCATGAAACTTTTAAGAAATGAGTATTCATAAATTTCACCAATTTAGTCCTTCTAAGTTAAATTAAGCTTGAATTTGAAAATTCGGTTTGACTCTGCCTTGTGGTGTACACATGTTGTCTAGAGTTCTAGAACTTTTATTTTTTAAGTGTCAAAAATGACATATTAAAATAATCGTTTGTTGACAGATTTAAAATAATCATTACAATTCTTTATAATGCTCACAGAAATAGAGAATTTTAATTGCTGAGCATAGTACTCAGTAAGTGCTAATAAAACGCTCTGTGCAGAACACAAAGGTTTATTTCACTAGAAAATATTTTGAAATAATTTGCCTTTTACATTATGCTATGATGGGATGGGGCATTGCCTACTCTCAGAATTCAAATAAAACACATAATTTCAAGTTAACCTAAATTCAAGCCATATAAACATTTAATTAAGAATGAATGAAATATTGTACTTGAACAAAATATAAATATAAAGCATCTGTTGGGCAATTTCTGAAAGGCAAGTAGTATTACATTCTGTTATAGGCATTCTTAAAAGAAATGTATAACATAATTTAAAATGGCAGATATTTTTCCTTTAAATACTGCCAACTAGTTTTATAGATAGTGTTATTCTAGAATGCTACCCACATCCTGCCAAAATACATACCAAATAATCTTTTTTTTTCTCCCTTAAACTGACTCAGCCCATCCTGCAATATTTGACTTTCGTTAGGGAGTTGGGGCACATAAGATGACATGACTTGCCCTGAGTTAGCATCATACTGATCCATTTCACTTCCTGCGATTAATTTTACTCAGATTTGCCAATTCAGTTTTGGTCATTTATGTAAAAAGATAACTTTTTTCACTTTTAAATACTATCCCTAAAAATGATGAAAATGCAGCTATACATAAATGGAGAATATTTTTGATAAATGGCTTTGTGAAATTTATGAACAATACTTTAAAAATCCCTAAAAATTTAATTAAAAATATATTTTTATTTTAACTGGCTAGTTAAACTTTTCTTTTTTTTTTTTCTATGTGAAATTTGGGAACAACTCTTTAAAGTTTATTTTTGTTTCTCTTTAAACTCAACTTTATTGAAGTACCATCTACATACAATAAAATTTACCATTTTAAATGTGTGATTCAAAGAGTTTTGACTGAGGTATGAAGCTATGTACCTGCTACCAGAATCAACATATGAAACATTCCTATCTATCCGTGAGTTGTACGTGTCCCCCTAGAGTCAATCTACTTCTCTAAGCCCCCATGGCAACCACTTACCTGATTTCTAATTATAGTCTTGCTTTCTCCAGAATGCCATATAAATGAAATCATATAGTTTGTAATCTTTTGTGTCTGACTTATTTCTCTGAACATAATGTGTTTGAGATTCATACATTCATTCATACATTCATTCATAATGTGTTTCATACATTCATACATTCATTCATTCATAATGTATTTGAGATTCATCAAGACTCAATGTTGCATGTTTTCACAGTCCATTCCTTTTAACTGCTGAGAAGTATCTCACTGCAATTTGTTTATTCATTCACTGGTTGATTGCTTCCAGTTTTTAACTAATTTAAATAAAGTTATTTTGAGTATTGGAATACACGTCTTGTGTATTGGTCAGGGATCTCCACAGAAACAGAACCAGTAAGATTTAATGTACTTGCTGGTGGCTCATGTTTAAACATTTTGTCCACAAGGCCTAGTAGCAGGCCAAAAGCTGTTTCTCAAGAGAATAGTTATCAGCAGAGGATGGCGGAGCTTTGTTCCAAGATCTTAAGGGCCTGTACTTCCATCACCCTACAGGGGCTTTCTAAAAGCTCTAAATAGCATTCCAAACAGTGGTGGAACTGCTTGCATAACAGCTGGGACCTGTTGTACAACCTTTTCTTACTGTAGAGCTAAAAAACTAGCAGTTTTTTGGGTCACTCCGTAAATGAGCCTGGCTGATACATCCAAATGAAGAGTATGTTTGTTCCCAGAATTCAAAGAAAATTGCTAGATGTTGTCCCTTTTTTTTTTTTTTTTTTTTTTGGTTGTAGGAAGGCTAGATGCAAAAATTTCCTTCAAAGTTGTATCTCCATATGTCCCATGCTACTGTGCTTCTGGAAGTTTCAGTGAGGTAGAAGAAGGCCCCTGAAATTTTGTCAGATTTATTGCCCACCCTCTGTCACACAAATGTCTTACCCATAAGTCTAGAGCAGTTGCTACTTCTTGCTTTCTCAGTTCAGTCAGCATGCCATCAGTGTAATGGGCCAGTGCGATATCTTGTGTAAGTGAAAGGCAATTAAGATTTCTGCAAACTAAATTATGATTTAGGTTTCTGATGGAACACTGTGAAGATATATTGCTGGGAGATCAATAGCTACATACCAGCAACCAGAGGATGTGATAACTTCCTCAAGCAATAAAATCACACCTGGTACATAATTACCATTGGTATCACTCACTGGTTAAGCTTATGATAATTCACGGTGATTCTCTAAGATCCACCTGTCTTCTGTAAAGGCCATATAGGTAAGGTTAATGAAGATGTAGTGGAAATCATGTACCTGCCATTTGTATGTCTTCTTTGCAAAATTATCCAGGTCTCCCACCCATTTTTTCCCTGTTCCTTTTCAATTGGGTTATTATTATTATTATTATTATTATTATTATTATTATTATTGCTGTTGAGCTGTTGAGTTCTTTTTTATTTATTTATTTATTTTTTTTTAAATTTTTTAATTTATTTATGATAGTCACAGAGAGAGAGAGGCAGAGACATAGGCAGAGGGAGAAGCAGGCTCTATGCACCGGGAGCCTGATGTGGGATTTGATCCCGGGTCTCCAGGATCGCGCCCTGGGCCAAAGGCAGGCGCCAAACTGCTGTGCCACCCAGGGATCCCGAGTTCTTTTTTATTTAAATTCAATTAGCCAACATATAGAACATCTTTAGTTTCAGATACAGAGTTCAGTAATTCTTCATTTGCATATGACACCCAGTCCTCATTACATCAAATGCCCTCCTTCACCAGTTACCCTATCTCCCTATGCCGTCCCCTCCAGCAACTCTCAGTTTCATTCCCATAGTAAGAGTCTATCATGGTTTGTCTCCCTCTCTGATTTCTTCCGATTCTGTTTTTCCCTCTCTTCCCCTATGATCCTCTGTGCTGTTTCTTATATTCCACATATGATAATCATGACTTCTTTATATATTTGGAGAGTAGCTTCTTAACAGATAGGTGATTTGCAAATATTTTCTCCCATTTAGTAGGTTGCCTTTTCATTTTGTTGATGGTTGTCCTTGCTGTACAAAAACTTATTGATAGAGTCCCACTTATTTATTTTTGCTTTTGTTGCTTTTGCTTTTGGTTTCAGATTTTAAAAAATCACTATGACATGTGTCAGGCAGCTTACAGGACTTTTATGATTTCAGATCTTATGTTCAAATCCTTAATCCATCTTGAGGTTTTTATTTTTATTCTTTCTGATTGGAGTTTATTGAAATATTTGGATCTATGATATTATAATTATTTTTTTGTAATTTTTATTTAATTTGAAGATTTTGCTTTTTTGTCATTCATTTGTTAAGCATATTCTTCCCCTTTTAGGGATTCCAAATAAATTAGTATTAGAATGTTCAATATTGTCCACAGGTGTCTAGGTTTACATTTTTTAAGTCTTTGGTGTATATTTCTTTTTTAATATTTTTATAATTTTCTCTTCCATTTTGCTGAAAAATGTTCTGTTGTTTAACATATGCACTATTTCCACTAATTATTTTTATTTTAGTAATTATGCTTTTCATTTTGGAACTTCTCCTTAGGTCTTAGTTTTTACACTTTTTCTCATCATATTCATTTTTTCCATCTACCTCATTAATATATGTAGTCTATATAGTAGCTGATTTTACACCACTGTCTGCTAATTTCATCACCTTTACTTTTTAAATATTTTTCTGTGTTGTATTTTCTTGCTCACTTCACTTCTAGTTGTTTTTCACCAAATGCCAGGCATTGCAATTTTAAATTTTCGATTCCTGAAATTTGTTGTACCTGTTAAATGTTTAGGTTGTTCAGATATGTACTTAAATTACTTGGATACAATTCATTTGTTTTAAGACTTGTCTTAAGGCTTCTTTAGGCTAGTTCAGATTAATTGTTAATATAAGATTAATTTGGCTCAACTACTAAAGCAATGCTCATTTGAAGACTCTACCCAATGCCCCATGTTTTAAGATGTCATTGAACTCTGGCTTATGGATACAAAACAATTCTCATCCTTAAGAGAACTTCAAGATTGCTTTGCCTATATTTTCTGGCAGAAATTCTAAGTTACATAATTTTGGAAAAACTAATGATATTGGTTTTAGAAACTCTAAACTATTATTTTAGTTTCTTGGCCAATTTTACAATGAATTGAATATAACCAATGCATATTATGGGGAAATGTGGGAATTTTCAGAGTATAATTTAAGTTTACATTACAAAATATTATTCACAATATCACACATAGTACAGTATGTGTGAAGGATATGTGGCTCTGTGTGTAGAGCCTCTTTTACTTATTTGATTATTTGATCCAAGAATGGAGTCATTTATTTCTTGAAAAATAAAAAGTAGCATTTGATACATGATTGAATACTATATGTATTTGCCTTCACATTTTATTTTTTATTTTTTACCTTCACATTTTAAAGAAAAATAAAAATGAAAACAATAAACCCAGTTATTTCTGCAAGGCTCAATTGCTGGAACTCCCTACTGGGTACCTGCTCATACCCTAGGACCTAAGGTTAACTATTAAGAAATAACAATAATAATAGCAGCACAGGAAACCTTTCCCCCAAAGAAAATTTAATTATCATTTATTATGTCAATACACTTATTGAAAACATCTGTGCATGTCCATGTCAAAGATTTATACTTTCTTTACATTTTCTAACCAAACATTCCAATGAACTTTAAAATTGAATGTGGAAAACTCCATACTTGCCCACAGTTGAGAGAAAATTTTGAAAAAGGAAACATGGCACACTTATTTTTAGGGACAATTAAATTTGTGCTCTTATGAGTGAACATTGAAGATACACAGTTTTGCATTTGTGACAGTTCTTATAATCTTATTTTTAAAAATGGTTTTCTTGTAAATGAGACAGTCCTAGGATCATTTCCTAGGAAATTATAAATTCTTAAGATTTAAACTTATGTCTGGATAAGAGAGCTGAAAATTTCAGAAATGAAAATTGCCCCTTCTAAATATACTTATACTAAATATACTTATACTAAATATACTTATACTAAATATACTTATACTTATCCATTATTTTTTATGTCATTTTATTTCTAGTGTATCAGATAATCTTATGGAAAAAGTACTAATTCTGGAAAAGGAAATATTTGAGAAGAAATAATAATTTAGGGATCCCTGCCTGCCTTTGGCCCAGGCCGCGATCCTGGAGACCCGGGATCGAATCCCATGTCAGGCTCCCGGTGCATGGAGCCTGCTTCTCCCTCTGCCTGTGTTTCTGCCTCTCTCTCTCTCTCTGTGTGACTATCATAAATAAAATTTAAAAAAAAATAAAAAAAAAAGAAATAATAATTTAAATCAAATTATATGATTTGTTTTCTGAATCTTCTTCAATGGTGAATATCTCTATTAAGCTTCACATTCTAATTCTGCTAACCATATTTGCACCTTTTCAAGTTTGTTATTTTCAGTAGTTTTGATTATTATTGCTCATGGAACTGAATCTAATATTATTGAAACAGATGAATCTTTCCTCAATAGCAAGAGAGAACGTAACTTTCTAGACTTAATAGAAAATATTTATTTGAATTATTAGTTACCTAAACCTTATTTAAAAACTGAAAGATGTGATAATTTGGAGAAATCACTTTATTTAAAAAAATTTTTAAAACATATTTATTATTTCTTTTTTTGGAGGAGTAGGAAAGGGGCAGAGGGAGAGAAAGAATCTCAAGCAGACTCCCTGCTGAGTCTGCTGAGTGTTGAGCCCGATGTAGGGCTTGATCTCATGACCCTGAGATCATGATCTGAGCCAAATCAAGAGTCAGATGCCCAACTGACTGAGACATGCAGGCCTACCTTGGGGAAATCACTGTAAGAATGTGCACTTTCCTACATTTTTTATTGTGTATTCTGCATTTAATATTCAGCTAAGTATCAAAAAAATGAAAAATATTACTAAGTTAACTCAGTGATTCTCAAGCCTCAACAGAGCAAAAGCCTCCTTGTCACATCAAAT